>NC_039358.1:26331232-26650780 GCF_003573695.1 Papaver somniferum
CAAGTTCGCCACCGAACTGACAAACTTGTGGCAAGTATTAGGCGACCATCCAAGACGTGCCTAATAGCATCACATGCTACTTTCCTGTGGCAAGACTCTTGACTTGCTGCACATAGCAATCTGCTACACGTTTTCCACGAAAACACTCGAGACATCAAACATGTCACAAATCGGGAGATACTCATCAGGGTATTGGTCTGGCGGTTTACAGCGTGCGGCGTGCAATACGCCCGTTATAATAAAGTGTCATGAAGCGGGACAATTAGTGGCGGCATGAAGTAACAGATGTAAACGGATCCACTTCCTTCATCATGGAAGCATGGGTTTCTGACGGTTATGCGTTACTCCACTCTTCCATCACCCAATCGTTCCCACTTCCTAGGAGACCAGGGTACGTTTCAATATGACTTGTACAAATAGGCTTCACCTATTTCCACCAAACAACAAGTTTTGTCGGCAAAAATATTGTATCCAGAAATCACCAAGAACTGATAAGCTTTTCACTCGGCAAGCCAGTTCCACTTTCTGATACAAGTCATAAAACAAGCCACATCTTCAGAATTAACCATTCTGGTCTCAACACTCTCTTCGCTTCCCTCCCTAAGACCAACCCTTCCCCTTCACTTTGTGACCGAAGCAAGTCTGGAACGACCATTTCTTGGTTTACGCCAGGACTGTACAGATTGATCTCTCGAATCAAAAGCATTCCCGTGCAGTGCATTGTTTAGGGTTTAGATTCGTTTCTCATCCACACACCCAAAATTACCAAAATCAGCAGAATTAGTTTTCATCCACAAACAAATTGATTGATAAAACAGAGGATTTAGGTTAATATGAGATTTTTCATTTATATTGCAGTAGCATAGCAAGGCTATTTAGATGCTCTTACAAGCCGTCTGTAGGGTGAGTTAGGATTATACGACTTGATTAAGATTTTCATTTTTTATTTCTTCACCTTACTGTTAGTTGCGATAATGTCAGATGGACTAGGCAGTTCTCCTCATGATTTTTGTGAGGCACTCACGCATATGTAAAAGAAAGTGCAAACAGTTTAATCTCCAAGTTTGGGTTCGTTCTCAGTGGGTTAGATGGGGAATAGTTTTGATTTTCTTTTATGTGGGAACATTTTGATTTGCAAGAAATAAAATGGATCATTTATAGTTGTGTGATCGAGGCTAGGGTCAAGGATTTGTGGAACCCATACTCTGAGGTGTATTTTAGTAGCTTAATGGTTGTTGTTATATGCTTTGTTAACGTATTAGATCATTACAGTTGAGAGGAAACAGTAAACGAAGGGTTAGAGTATCAATAGAGTCACTGTGTATGTACTCGTTGTAGGCAGTAGAGGTTAGGTTAACTTTATGCGGTGCTGGTGTTTGTATCAAAGGCACACTGTTGGTGCTACTAGGTGGTCATAGGCACAACTTTTTGCTCGAGTGATATAAGGTACATGGGAGCATAACCCTTTTTGGCAGTAGGTGTGGAGCTGCCATATTTTGTTGTTGTTTGCCAATGTTTGAGGCTGAATTCCAGTGGGGTGCAAGATTAGTGTTAACAGTACAGGTTGTATGTGAAGTTAACCATCGTTTTGTTAACCGTTACGCGTAGGTGGTTCGATTCTCATGGATTATTTAGGTGATGACCTAGGGGTCGCTTAAAAGATATGGCTTTATTATTTTATATTGGGATAGACAACATTTAATTTCTCCGGCGCACGGTAGAAGAATTATTTGGACTACTAAAGGAATAAAACGGTTGGTCTTGCGTTCGAAGTAAGGATCTAGAGAGGGGTAGTCGATAATCGGACTCCGGGATGGATATTATTTTCGTAGCATCATTTTTATAAAATAAACAATCTGTACCTGCCACCATTGTGTCCTTTTCTTGCTAGTCCATTCTTGTACCGTTAGTTGGGGTCGTGATTCGAAAACTTAGGAAATGTTTTCCCTTGTAAAATGTTTTATTTCTCATAATTTTTTTACAAACTGCCTGGGGTTTATCATATCATCTTTGGAGGATGTAAGGGTGTGAGAGTCCACTTTTAGTTGGGGTCTGACCCAATTTACTATTTTTTTCAGGAGACCCCGACCGTGGAGCAATCTAACTCGTAGATCGCACTTTTTGTTCCGAAAAGCTACTTCATTATTATTTAAGGTGCTTAGAGAAATGTTTTATTGAATTCTTTTAAAGACCAGACTTTATTTCTTTTAAAAGAATTCTTTGCATTTTATTTTGGAGGCCGACCTGCGAATTGAGGATTATTTTTTTTACTTTTTAAAAGATTCATTTTAATTTATAATTTTCCTTATCAACTAATGAATTCTTCTATTTATTTATGGATTATTGTCAGTGTGCTCCGTACAATATCCCGATCTCCATCTGTTGGTTTGAGTGTGTAAAATGGTCCATGTGTATGCCACACTTTGAGTTTTAGGGTGGCTGACCTAGAATTCGAAGTGAGGATGTTACATAAGCAGACAAGTTTTTCATAGTAAATAATTTCTTTTTTGTTAAACCCAAGAAATTGAATAATGTAGACTATTCTTTCAAGAGTATCACGTATTCATTTCTTAATTGGTTCCCTAAAGCCTGCAAACTTTAGAAAACCTTCAATATTTTAGAACGTTATCATCTCCGGTTCGCGTGATAGATTTCGAACAAAAAGTACAACTATCGAATGTCATGTCCTTCGCAAATGATCCACTATATTAAATTCGTCAAAAGTTTATTACAAAGATCGGCATGTTACTTCCTTGCTATAGGAGCTAATAAACCTCAGTGAAAATATCAAAAGATGAAGAAAAAGAAAAAGCGTGTGGTTGGACACTCTATCATTACCAACTGGTTGATTTGAAGTTAGGTAATGCATCATCGAAAGTATTTATCAAATGACTCTTCAAGGTAGACGGGCACAATTACAAAGTTGAATATAGGTGAGATCAAGCAAAATGCCTAATCCACCTAAACCTCCCTTCTCGGGAATGATAAAAGGCGAAGAACAAAGAAAGAAAAATGAAGAAAGAGATACACGAATGAGCATATGTACTCTTTAGTGGAGAAGGTAGAAGATGAAAATAACAAATTGTACAATTTTTCACTTTGGTAGACTCAGTGTCGGAAATATTCTCGGATATAAAGTAAAAATGCAAACGTTTCTGTATTTCTCCCCTTTTGGTCTCACATTGTCAATTCATAAAATTCTCACAAACTTCTTAACATATACTTCTTCTTCAACCAAACTCAAAATTCCAAGCAAAACCTCAAATTCCAAAATTTAAGAACCTGCAACATTAAAAATATGAAGACAATCATATTGCGATCCAGATATACCCTAAAAAAAATACTCGTACCATAATAAGAGAAAAAATGGTAAATGAATATGAGAGGGTATAACGTAATCATCCATGTTTACTACATATGCCATATTACGCATTCTCAAATATTAGGTTACCCAAAAAAATCTTTTAGAATGATGAATGTCAACATCTAAACATACCCATTTGACTTATGTTTGCTTTCTGCATGATTTTGGAAGGAAATTTTTTTAATAACCACCAAAATTAATACTGGAAGCTCTAATAATGATAACTCCGTAGATTAGCAATCTACAAAAAGCTTTCGTAGAATCTCTTCATCTTCCCTTTCTCAAAAAAGAAAATGAAAAAAAAACATTTAGCCATCTTGCTCGGATCTGGTCCAAAAGGACCAGATCTGAGCAAGGATTCTTTTGTTTTAGAGTTTTTGATAGCAGGTAATTGAATAAGATGTTTTTACATCATTTTTTTTATGTCTTTTGACATATTTCTTCGTCGTTTTGGGGCGATTTTTCTTCGTCATTGTGGGCCGAGTTCTTCAAATTTTCATGGCTGATTCGTGGCTTGCTATTCTCGATTCAAAAACATCGACGATTTATCATGACATCGCGCATCCGTGTTCGTGTGGATCGGCAATTTTATGGGCTAAGTACTCCGTTGTTTTAGGAGTATTTCTTATAAAAGAAGAATACAATCAGATTAAATGGTCGGAATTTTCCGGATATACCATCATCTCTCACTTATACATAAATTTTTTTGGGATATCCTTGTGGTTTATCGCTCTTTCTCTTCGCGATCTACTTGTAATTGGTGTCCTTATTTGTATTAGGGTTTTGATTATCTTTTATTTTGATGTTTTTATTATTCTTATAATCGGACATGTAATCATTATTTTGATTTGAATGAATTGAAATATATTGATTGTCCAAAAAAAAAAAAACTTTCGTAGAATAAACATCTAAAAATATTAAAACGCAATCTTCTAGATAAATGAAAAATAAAAATAAATACGAAGCAACACAAATCTGACAAAGGAAAACAAAAAAATAAACTCAACCTTAATACAAAGTAAACGAAATTAATTTACGCACAAAAAGAATGTTAGCCTCGAGAATTCTAGTACTAGAACGGCTAATGAAAATTTCTGTGAGTGCATTCTAAAGGCTTTATAAAGTTGGTTTGGTTATTTTCAACGTCTAAATGCAACATTATCTCTGAACTTTCATGGGATCACAAAAGATAGGCAACATGCACCCATGTTCAGAACTTGCTTTGTACAACGACAATTCCTATGATGCATATTACAGTAATAAAAGTCTGAAACTAATTCCTATGATGCAGTATTACAGTAATAAAGTTATAAAAGTCTGAAACTATCGATTACTTATCTTATCTGCATTTTTTGTTTTAAGTCTATGTTGCCGCTCTTAATTGATAAAGGGTGGGGATCCCTTGACAAAAGGTTTTTGACAAAATCTTTTAATAAAATTTATCAGCCGTGGGATCCCATAAATTTAACGGCTTACCTTTTGGATGATGAGGAACTTACACCATGTTTGTTTACTCCTGACTCATCTGAGTCGTCTGGATCTGAGTCGATATGTTTGTTTTGAGTCAGATCTGACTCATCTGACTCGGAAATAAGTGAGTCAGTGGTTTGGTCCCATGAGTCAGGGGTATTTTGTTACCTGACTCAAATGAGTCCGAGTCAGGGGTTATGTCTGAGTCAGAGGTCGAGTCAGATCTGACTCAAAATGGAAAACAAACGGTCTGACTGCTGACTCGGTCCGAGTCAGGGGTTGACTCAGATTCAGACGCCGAGTCAGCTGCAAACAAACAAGTTCTTAGTTCATGTTTGGTTTATGTTCGGCTCATTCAGTTAAATAAGTAAGCAAACCTAAATATGGGAAATACACTGACCGAATAATGGAGAAAATACGTAACTGATTATGACATTCATCTTCTTCCCTGCTTCAAAAAAAAAAAAAAAGATCAACTTCTTCCCACTGTATCATAAAATTTAAGCATCTCCTTGATTTACCATTTTAACGTATAAAAGTTTGATGTTGATCTTTTCTTCGTGAATGTTTTAATTAAAATTCTAAATTGTTAACATCGATGAAAATAGTATACGTCGGATCGTCAATAAAAACTTCAAAACTTGAATTGGGAGGAAGGAATAGAATTTTGATTAGAGATGGTTGTTTCTTTTCTAAAACTTCTCACTTCTTTTGGAGCTGCATAATTGTTCCAGATCGGGGCACCAGTTCACTCCAACTAATGTGATTGCTCTGCCGCAGTAACAACGTCAGTAGAGGATAATTTATTAAAATCATTTCAATCATTCTTTCCTGGTGTTTGCATCCAATACTTCCAAGGTTTCTTCTTGCCATTAACTAACAGTAGAGGGAAAATATGATAATGGCGATAATTATCTTGTTGATTATGATGGCGATGATAATGTGGTAGAGAAACAGAGATCACAATCGTTATTTGTGGACAGCTGAAACATGTTGAAGGGAATGATCATACGGTTTTACTTGTATTTTCTTTCCCATAATCACGAACGGTATTTGCCTTTTTTTCTTCTTTGGTTTTTTTCTTCTTCAACGAGCCAAACACATTATCAAGTGTCACATCATCCATAAGACCAGCCTTTAGATATATTGGATCTCACGGTTAATAAATTTTGTGGAAAGGTTTTGTCAAAACCGTTTGTCAAGAGATCCCGACCCATTGATAAGTTGAACAATTTAACTCTTAATTCTTACTCTGACAAACTTTTTTCCCATTGCTCCTCTCATTGGGCTGCCAGCTGTAACATCATTTCAGCATCCTTACTTTGCCATAACACAATTTAGTTCTTAGAACATGCTTCAAAAAAAGAAAAATTAGTTCTTAGATCTGACATAAACACCAATACCGCTGATTTGGAGAAAATGCTCTCCAGCTCAATAATATAAAATCAATAAGCAGCTAAGTAAACACATCCAATTCTACAATTTTATATATACACTGCATCAGTTTGTAGTATGTTAAAGAAAATTGAGCGAGAGAGAGAATTTTCAAGATGTTAACTCATAGTAGATGCAAAACTTTCCTCCGACATAAAAACAAAAAACACTCCTAGTAACGTGGATTTGACTCCATCCTACCACCAACAAACCCATTTCATCTCTCATTCAATGGTAGACACAACAACATCCATTTTTTCCTCATCTTCTTGAGAACGAGTTGTTAGAGCATTGCTCGGTCGAACTCGCATGCATTACTATCTCAAGCATGTTTGTCAATGTTAGTGATCAAAACTATAAGTCTTGATTTCTAGTCTACTATAGCTAAGGTCTCGGACTAGGATAGAAAGTGTAGTTGAGCTCAAGAACTCCATGGCAATCATCATACAAGACGAAGGACTACTCAAGGAACCGGTGGATCTTCATCGACTAAAAGGTATGTGGAGACTTGAACTTATCTATCACTCAAAAGTCTATTTATCTCCTATCTTGAGACAAAATTCGTTTGGCTATATAGACTTAGATTATACACATTTGCTATTTCGAGCCGAATTTATCTCGCCTATCTATTTCTTGAAATATGTGTTGGTAAGCTTTCGCTTTAGCCAAGTTCATCTTTACCTAGTGACGAAAGTCATGACAAGTTTCAATCACTTTGAAAATTGCTTACTTTGACGAAAAATAGTTTGTGAATAACAACTGTAGAATATCAACGTCCTCTAAGAATGTTTCAAATGATTGAAATGAGAGTTTAGATAATATAACCATTGGAGGATATAAGCATTGATGTGGAAACACATATATGTATAAGTCCTTATTCCTTGAATTGAAGTTTTCGAACTTTGTTGATCAAGAGAACCGGAATAGTGGTGTGAGCCAAGTCCGCGAACTCAGTCTGCGAACTGGCGGAAGTTCTCGACTCGAGAAATTATGCTGGAGTTTGTGAACTCCATCCGGGAACTTAAGTCTGCGAACCCAGTCCACGAACTTGAGTAGGTTATATCTAAAAACGATGTTTGTGAACTTGTTTTTATATAAACTAAGGAATGTAAATTGCAAACCGTGGCTATATAGTTCATGAACTGATTCGAGTGAATCAAATCGTTTTTGCTTCAATTGTGTCTTTTGTAGTTACATTAGATTTCCTTCCAATTGAACAACTATCTAACTAGTTCATTTGAGTCACTTGAACTAGTTATGGTAAAGAAGAATATGGTTGATATGAAAGTGATCATATGGCTAACCATGGTTGACTATTGTTGAACCAACAAATGTACAAGTTTGGGTACGGTTATACAAGCCTAGAAACGTGCATTTCATTTGTGTGTAACAAGATAGTTTTCGATATAACGGTTGAAAGATATTAGCTTGAATCTAATCATGTTTTCATCTAACGGTGAATATTGAATGCTTTATTACCAAGCTAACGTTGATTGCAAACCCTGATTTGAAAGACTATATAAGGGAGAACTCTAGTAACTGGGAATCCTAATCCCCACACCTTCTGTGTGATACTAGTTGTTCTAATCTAGAGTCAATTCTCCTTTAACCTTTGGTTTCTTCTTCTAAACCAGGTTAACGACTTAAAGACTTCATTGGGATTGTGAAGCCAGAACGATACTACTTTCTTGTAGTTGTGTGATCTGATCTTGTTGTTTCTATCGTACGAGTACAATTGTAATAATTGGCTTGAGATTGATATCTCCGATAGGCAACATGTAAAAGAAATCACAAACATTTCGTCTCATCGTTTGTGATTCCGCAATATCTTTTTTTGCTGCGTCGATTAAGATTATTGTGAGGTGATTGACAATACTAGGATGTTCTTCGGGAATATAAGTCCGGTTTATCAATTGGTTCTTGTTCACCTTGATTTATCAAAAGACGGAACAGAACTCGTAGGTATATTCGTGGGAGACGAATTTATCTATTACCGTAGACTTTTCTGTGTGATACAGATTTGTTTATTAAAGTCTTCGACTTTGGGTCGTAGCAACTCTTAATTGTGGGTGAGATCAGCTAAGGGAATCAAGTACGTAGCATCCTGCTGGGATCAGAGAACGTAGGAGCATAACTGTACCTTGGATCAGTGTGAGATTGATTGGGGTTCAACTACAGTCCATACCGAAGTTAATTTGGAGTAGGCTAGTGTCTGTAGCGGCTTAATACAGTGTATGTTCAATCTGCACTAGGTCCGGGAGTTTTTCTGCATTTGCGGTTTCCTCGTTAACAAAATTCTGGTGTCTGTGTTATTTCTTTTCCGCATTATATTTTGTTATATAATTGAAATATCACAGGTTGTGCGTTGTTCAATCAATTATAATATCCGACCTTTTGGTTGTTGATTTAAATTGATTGACACTTGGATAGTGGTCTTTGGTACCATCCAAGTTATCTCTCTAGTATTTGATAAAGACTCGCATATTTCTTTTTGCTTGAGTATATAACGAATCGAGAGATTGAGATATAAACTCTTTGATATACTTGTCATCTAGATTGAGTCTGACTGTCTAGTTGATTCTCTAGAAAGTATATTGGAGTTTGTCCATACAGATTGCTAAGTGAAATATTGGGTGTGGTTGTTGTACCCCCACTTTTTCAATTGGTATCAGAGCAGGCAAACACGTTTAAGACCTTACAAGTCTGTGTTTGTAGCGAACTGACTCTATGGACAGATGTGCTATCTCAATTAACGTACCACCAGTCTTTGATGGGTCTAATTACTTATGGTGGAAAATTACTATGCGAGCTTTTCTTCAAACACGTGATTTTCAATCATGGGTATATGTTGTTAATGGCTATAATGCTCCCGTCGTGGCAGTTGGAGATGTAAACGTTCCCAAAGATATTGGTGAATACACCCCTGCCGAGATAAATGCTGCAAAGCAAAATTCCGACGGTTTGAATGCTATCATACATGAATCTTCAGCACCATGTATCAAATTGCACGAGGTCTAAAGATGTGTGGGATATCTTATAAACCGTATTCGAAGGTAACTCTAGTGAAAAAGAAGCTAGGCTTCAAAACCTTAGTCCGATTAAGAAAACCTTCGTATGGCAGATGAAGATACATTTGATGAGTTTAATCACAGAGTGTCTGAAATTGTTAATGAATCTTTTGCATTGGGTAAGAATATTCCTGAAAAGGACATTGTGATGAAAATTCTCAGATCGCTGACATCTAGATACGACTCTGGGAAGCATGCCATCGTTGAGGGAAATAACCTTGATACTCTTTCCAGAAGTTCCCTTACTGGAAAGTTGAAAATTTTCGATCTTGAACTTGAACAAAGAGAGAAACATCATCTGGCTAACAATCTTATTGCTGCATCTGATCGTAAGTCTCGACGTTCTAAATTGACTGACAATAGAAATGAGAATTTCTTTAATTCAATCTTGGGGCCGTTTATACAACAACTTAAGAAATCTCTTAGACAGAGGAAAAGAAAGTCTCAAAAGAAAGCTCAGTCAATCAATAAAAAGGTTTAAAAAAACTATGTCAACAATTCTAATTTCAAGTGTTATAGAAGTGTTCACAATGCTCCTATTCATCATGATACGGAGAAAAGCGAGATAACTAAAGCATGGATGTCTACTCTTGACTACTGTCCTGAGGATGAAATCTATGATGGTTCTCTTAATCTATTTGTTGATAATCACGTGTGTCCTCCTAACAGTCCTGATTATTCCATGATAAACAATCTTACTTCCTCAAAAATACTGCAACTTGAAAAGGAAGTCTTAATTAAAAGTATTGAAAATCTGGAATGCCAATTGTATAACTTAAAATTGGAGATGAATAATCGTGATTCTTACAAGACAACCTTGTATTGCCATCAAATTTCTCCTGATTCTATATCATTCGAAAGTCACCTAGATGACAAGAATCATACAGAAGATCACAAGGATTTATCTAATCTCAAGATTTCCCCATGTGATTATCAGGATCATCCTAAAACCTGAGACACTTTGAAACAGGAAATGTACTCCTCTGTCAAACGTCGTTTGCAAAAAAAGAAAAAGAAATCTCATACAAAACCCTCATTTTTTGTAAAAGAGATTTCAAAAAGGATGCATAGTTTACGAAAATCAACAATCAAGGTATTTAAATCTGTGCTAAAAGAAAGAAAGGATGAAGTACATAACTCTTCTTTCTTAAAAAAAGACAGAAACAAAGTACATCAAATACTTCATCCCCTCGAGAGAAGTTACCCAGTTCTGCAAAGGATTGGAACAACTACAGTTTGTAATACTGTTTTAATGATTCTTGTTTATCCCTTTTAGACAAAAATCATGGTCTTCAAGATGGTTGTGATAAGTTATTTTTGTTATTGTTTTATCCTAGAACTGTTTTGTTTTCAAACGGTTTTTCCTTCTTAAGACTTGTTCTGAGGATAATCCTTTAGGGTTTTGGTCAAAGGTTATTTTGGATATTTATCCCTTATCCTCAGTTCCTCTTTAAATGGAGTTTTTCTCTGTTGCATAAACATTTCATCTATCTCTTCTATCATGTCCTCTTCAAGTCTTTCAAGCAAGGAAAGTGATGTTTGGACTGTTCTCTTTCCATCTAAGAAGATACAGTTTGATTCTCTTGATAATGCAATGAGCCCTGATTTTCACGGCTCTTCTCTGGACGAGAACTTCTCTGTTTCTCATTTTAATAAGCTCTTTTTAACCATGAATCTCGTTTTGGAACAAGTTCGTGCCCTAAAAAGTGAACTTGAAACTTCTTCCAAGAAACTTGAAGAAAAGATGGACCATCTAGAGTCTAGAATTGATCTGATCGAAGATGAGCTTGATGAATACATAGAATATGAGAAGAGTATTCAAAGTAAGTGAAATGATTTATAGGAGTTTATTTGCCTAGTAAATCTTCTATTTTCTTGTTTTTGTTAGAAGAATAACTAGAGTTTGGGATAGCCATAATTGTGATTACACATAGCTATATCCAACGATTTCATCTTCATGTTTTTAGATTTATTGGTTTAAATTCTAAATTTGTTTGGAAGATGATTTTTGCAGTATTAATCTTTATGGGTTTATATATTGCAATATTGTTATGGGATATGTGTGTTTGCGTCCGTGAACTATGATTGTCCCATACCTTGTCAAAAGTAAAGTCTTTCGTATGTTGATATGCATGTATTGATAAAAGAATGAATAGACTTTTGACAAATACAAAATTTAAGCCTATTATGTCAATTATTGATGGAAGATAGGTTAAAATCTTTTGTTTGCAAGGATTATGTCTATTGAATGTCGTTATGCGAATAGTGATGGAAAATAGAATGAATCCTTGTGTATTTCGCAGTATTGATCTTCCCTGATCCATATTTTATGTATTACTGTGAAGCTCCGTGAAGTGTCTTATGTTGAGCAAAAACGACCAAGTTGATTATTCTTATGATTAGCTTAGTTGTTGTTCCGCGAGATACTTTATGTCGAGCATATTCAACCAAATTAATCATCTTGTTTGGTTATTTAGTTGTTGCTCCATAAGTTTTCTTATGATGAGCATGACCAATTAAATTGATTACTTTTCTGATTAGTTTGGTTGTGTATTTCAATTAGATTAATTATGGGTTCTCTTGTGATTAATCTAATTGTATATTTTTGAGTCTCCATAAGTTCACTTATGTTGAGCATTTTCGATTAAATTAATCATGGGTTTTCTTGTGGTTAATTTAATTGAGCTTTTTGGATTCAAATTCATACTTGTATGTAATTTGTTATGTCCAAAGAAATCCTTCATTTCTTTCGAAATTAAGGTCGCTCTTGGTGTTCCTTTGGGAATGACATTTTATGGGGGAGAGTTCTTAATTGAACTTGTGCTTAATTGCCAAATCTTTGTGGGGAGTGCGGCTGTGGAATATTTTAGGGGTTATCTTGTATATTTATAAACTCCTTGATGAATGCATTTAGCTTCGGATATATGATTGCATCTAAATAAGATGATATGTGTTTCTTTCTTTTGGTCATGAAATGTCTCTTTCGGAAATTTCATTAGGATCCCGTTCTTGTACCTATGCCAATTTTATTGACAAAAAGGGGGAGAATTAATATGTAGTTCACACTACAAATACATATGGTTTTCGGATCATTATGTAAGGGGGAGTGGTTTCCATGTGAGATGGATTATTGACTAAGGGGGAGTGGTACATATCACCATAGTATTGTTGTTGAAGTTGTGATACAATTGAACTTTGACGTTGTGTAATGATACTATGACACTGTATAACAATGATTGAGAACTCTTGTTTTCTCGTTGTTATAGCTACGGATTTTCAACAACGATGATGCTGAACTTACAACCTTTGGGATCATTGGAATACTTGGAAGTGACGAAGATTTCGAGTAATGTTGAAGATTAGACATGTGGAATATATAGGAGCTACAAAAGTTAATTTATATATTTTTTGTATTCCTATGTATTGATAGTTTTGTCACTAAAATTGACAAAGGGGAGATTGTTAGAGCATTGCTCGGTCGAACTCGCATGCGTTTCTATCTCAAGCATGTTTGTCAATATTAGTGATCAAAACTATAAGTCTTAATTTCTGGTCTACTATAGCTAAGGTCTCGGACTAGGATAAAAAGTGCAGTTGAGCTCAAGAACTCCATGGCAATCATCATACAAGACGAAGGACTATTCAAGGAACCGGTGGATCTTCATCGACTAAAAGGTATGTGGAGACTTGAACTTATCTATCACTCAAAAGTCTATTTATCTCCTATCTTGAGACAAAAGTCATTTTGCTATATAGACTTAGATTATACACATTTGCTATTCCGAGCCGAGTTTATCTCGCCTATCTATATCTCGAAATATGTGTTGGTAAGCTTTTGCTTTAGCCAAGTTCATCTTTACCTAGTGACGAAAGTCATGACAAGTTTCAATCACTTTGAAAATTGCTCACTTTGACGAAAAATAGTTTGTGAATAACAACTATAGAATATCAACATCCTCTAAGAATGTTTCAAATGATTGAAATGAGAGTTTAGATAATATAACCATTGGAGGATATAAGTATTGATGTGGAAACACATATATGTATAAGTCCTTATTCCTTGAACCGAAGTTTGCGAACTTTTTTGATCAAGAGAACCGGAATAGTGGCGTGAGCCAAGTCCGCGAACTGGCGGAAGTTCTCGACCCGAGAAATTCTGCTGGAGTTTGTGAACTCCGTCCGGGAACTTAAGTCCGCGAACTTGAGTAGGTTATATCTAAAAATGATGTTTGTGAACTTATTTTTATATAAACTAAGGAATTCAAATTGCAAACTGTGGCTATATAGTTCATGAACCGATTCAAGTGAATCAAATCGTTTTTGCTTCAATTGTGTTTGGTGTAGTTATATAATATTTCCTTGCATTTGAAAAACTCTCTAACTAGTTCATTTGAGTCACTTGAACTAGTTATGGTGAAGAAGAATATGGTTGATATGAAAGTGATCATATGGCTAACCATTTGGTTGACTATTGTTGAACCAACAAATGTACAAATTTGGGTACGGTTATACAAGCCTAGAAACGTGCATTTCATTTGTGTGTAACAAGCTAGTTTTCGATCTAATAGTTGAAAGATATTAGCTTGAATCTAATCAGGTTTTCATATAACGGTGAATATTGAATGCTTTGTTACCAAGCTAGCATTGATTGCAAACCCTGATTTGAAAGACTATATAAGGGAGAACTCTAGCAAGTGGGAAACCTAATCCCCACACCTTCTGTGTGATACTAGTTGTACTAACCTAGAGTCGATTCTCCTTTAACCTTTGGTTTCTTCTTCTAAACCAGGTTAATGAATTAAAGACTTCATTGGGATTGTGAAGCCAGACCGATACTACTTTCTTGTAGTTGTGTGATCTGATCTTGTTGTTTCTATCGTACGAGTACAATTGTAATAATTGGATTGAGATTGATATCTCCGATAGGCAACATATAAAATAAATCACAAACACTTCGTCTCATCGTTTGTGATTCCGCAATATCTTTTTTCACTGCGTCGATTAAGATTATTGTGAGGTGATTAATAATATTAGGATGTTCTTCGGGAATATAAGTCTGGTTTATCAATTGGTTCTTATTCACCTTGATTTATCAAAAGACGGAACAAAACTCGTAGGTATATTCGTGGGAAACGAATTTATCTATAACCGTAGACTTTTCTGTGTGATACATATTTGTTTATTAAAGTCTTCGACTTTGGGTCGTAGCAACTCTTAGTTGTGGGTGAGATCATCTAAGGGAATTAAGTACGTAGCATTCTGCTGGGATCAGAGACGTAGGAGCATAACTGTACCTTGGATCAGTGTGAGATTGATTGGGGTTCAACTACAGTCCAGACCGAAGTTAATTTGGAGTACGCTAGTGTCTGTAGCGTCTTAATACAGTGTGTGTTCAATCTGGACTAGGTCCAGGGGTTTTTCTGCATTTGCGGTTTCCTCGTTAACAAAATTCTGGTGTCTCTGTTATTTCTTTTCCACATTGTATTTTGTTATATAATTGAAATATCACAGGTTGTGCGTTGTTCAATCAATTAGAATATCCGACCTTTTGGTTGTTGATTTAAATTGATTGACACTTGGATATTGGTCTTTGGTACCATCCAAGTTATCTCTCTAGTATTTGATAAAGACTCGCAGATTTCTTTTTGCTTGAGTATATATCAAATCGAGAGATTGAGATATAAACTTTTTGATATACTTTTTATCTAGATTGAGTCTGACTATCTAATTGATTCTCTAGAAAGTATATTGGAGTTTGTCCATAAAGATTGCTAAGCGAAATATTGGGTGTGGTCGTTGTACCCCCACCTTTTCACCAGTTCTTGCTTCTTGGCTTAAATTCAGTTAAAATCTCCTACAACTCACTGCACAACTGTAACAGATCCACACCAACATCTCTCAGCTAACTTGCAGCTGGTTTACACCCATTACTTCATTTCTGATTCCATCTGTAACTCATTCTCGCACAACAAACCCATAACCTGAGCCATTCTCCTTCAGATCAGCAAAACATTGCCAGTAGCAGACTCGAATGTCTCACAGAAACCCATTTCATCTCCTCTGAATCCAGCAACCAGTCTCAAAACACCAGAAACTCCTCAAATCACAATCTCAGCAAACCCTAACTCAATCTCTGTCATTCTGTATTAAATCCTTCTTCAACTGAGTTCTCGATTCAAACTCAGCACTGCAAACCCTACCAATCCCTACTCGTATCGACAACAACAAAAAAACCTCCATCAATCTCTCAAGTTCTTCACTAAATTTTGAATTCCACCTCAATCTGAGAACCCTAATTGTTCACCATCGATTCAGCTCATTCTTCTTCTCCTCTGGCTTATTTCACCAAATTAATAGAACCCATCATTTCTTCAGTCTTCTTCCTGAATTTCTCCATCTTAATTTCTCGATCTCTCTGTAAATCTCTCGTTTCTGAACTCCATGGCCGCCTTCTCTCAATTTCAGACAGAAGAAGAGGAATACAAACTGATGATAGAGGAAATGTTGTAGGGCCTTGGGCCCATGTATGTGCATCCCATATAGAAGTATTTTAGTTTGAACCCTGGTTAGACTTAGTCTTATGGACTAGATTGAAGGTGCTAGATTAGCACTTAAGTGTTGCAATTAAAAAAAAAGTGTGGCAAAAAAGTTAACAGTAGTTCTCTCTCCTACCATTTGCTAGCATGTGAAGTAGTAGCTAGATAGTTTCGCTGAATGATTCAGCGCTGAGAAAACTACCTTTTCGCTGAACGAAACAACGCCAGGAAGAATATTCCAAGCATCTTCGCTGAATGGTTCAGCGCCAAGCTCTAGCGCTGATTGGAAACGCGCCACACGTTAGCGCTATATCATTCAACGCTTGACCTTGACCTTTTTTTTTTTTTACTTTTTTACTCCATCGGTAGTTCAATAATTAAATTTTATACTGTTTCATTCTTTGTTTTCTCACACTCATGTTACACCACCAGACAGGTATGTTTTCGAATTTTGAATTCTGAAAAATTTGACAATTTGTTCCAACGGTTGTTTGTTTCAAAATTTTAAAATTTGGCAAACTAAGAAATTTTTTAATTACATTGCAAAACAATGTTACAATGTTTTTTGAAACTAAAAATTACATTGAAATTAAAATTATACTTCTAAAAATTAAAAAAATACATTAAAATTAAAATTCTACTTCTAAAAATTAAAAAAATACATTAAAATTAAAATTCTACTTCTAAAATTACAATGCCGGCATAACTACTTGATGTTTTGTAGGGTCACCAATGGGAATTCCCGTTAACATATACCAATCTAAAGGAAGGATGCCAAGCTCAAATTCCCTAAAATGGAAGCTCTTGGTTTTTTTCCGCCATGTGTCAGCTATGGCTTCAACTAAACCTCTATCTGCATTGGAAAAATTAAACTCAAAGACAGAAGAAAACCCACAATTATCACAATACCTTCGTGCTATCGGATTATCTTTCACCACAATTTTGTATAACGTTTCAACCTCATTAAAACTGCCTCTAAAGTTTATAGTCCGACTATCACTCAAATTATTAGATACATGCCTATCTCCCTTTGTTGATACTATATCCAAAGCATCTAAATGTTCTTCCATATTCATACTACAATCAATAACAAAAGAAAAAAAGAATCAACCACATTTTATCATTTTCATCATAATCATACAAATTCACAATTCATACAAATTATACAAATTCATAATTTTATCAACTACATTTTATCATTTTCATCATAATCATACAAATTCATAATTCATACAAATTATACAAATTCATAATTCATACTAATTTAGCTTCATCAAAAATACTACACATATCATTTTTATCATAATCATGTAATCTCTCATACAAATTATCATTCATCTTCATCACAAATAATCAAATTAATCCCCGAAATCAAATTTCATCACAAAAATTCAAATTAAATCATACATGTAGATGGTGGATTTTCGACAAGGGCTAAAATCGTAAAACCATAATTATACGTGCTCCTGATCCAGCAATCAGATGAGTATTGAGGCTCATGTCTCTCATCGAAGCATGAAATCTCATGCCACAAGAATCTCTGACTGAGAATACTGTCTCTCAGAGTGTATGTAGATATGTAGTCTCTCAGCTGAGGCAACGACATATCTCATGAATACTGAGAAATTTCAGTAATTACTTCTATATAGAATCGAAAGATTGGACGGCTCCTAGACAACTTGCCTTCTAGTATAGAGCAATAACGTCTTCAGGATGTAACAATGTTTTCCCTGACTATATAAAAGAAATATGACGCTTCAACAAGCTCATATCGCTCAATTCCTGAATAATTAATGCTCCTAGACGATCGTACTAGTATAGAGCCATTAATTAGTTATTCCTAAATCATTAGATTCATTAACTGAATCCCTGGAAAATATTCTACGTTTTTCATAATATTTTGTTACTTCAATCCATGGTTATTCCCAGTAGAATTCCATGGGTTAGTAATAAATATTCAATACACGGGCATCTGAGCAACTATCGAGTGAGCCCCGACTAAAATGGTGCAAGTGTACTCAGCAATAATACACTAACGAGCACCTGAATGCACGAACGAGTATTCCAAAATACGAAGGAACGATGAACCTATGCAAAATAGGAACAAAATAATAAATAATAAAATATTAATCAAGGCACTGGGGGACTGGGCCCACCGGTCGGCCGGTCGTGTCGTGGCCAGTCTCACGCCCAATTCTATATTTTATCATATTTTATTATTTTCCTTGATCTCATGAAAATCCCTTCATTTGAGAAAATATCTTTCGTTTTAAGGAAACTCCTCAGTTTCATGATGTTTCCTTCGTATCAAGGAAGTAATATAAAATTGGGAAAGGTGTCGTGGGACCATGTCTACTAGCCTTTCGGCTATACCCTAGTCGCAGCCGGTCCCACACCTCATGATTCCTCATTATTTTATTATTATATCCCTTGATAGACACATTTTTGTGTCTAAATTGTACTTAATGTCTCTATTGTTAGTGCTCGATTTTTGTACTAATTTTGATGCTTTGTGTGTTTGTAGGTGTTTTTGGAGAAATACACTTGTATGGAAAAAGTTGCTCAAAAAATGCTATTTGGACTCCCGGAGAAAAGTACTAAAGGCACCCTCAATTTGGATAAGGGGGACCTCAGTTGGGCACCTGCTATTCGCACCCCCTGTTTGGTTAGGGGGACACCATCTTCAACATTTCAAAAATTCGTTTTGGCGGGAAAATTTTATTCTCAACTGTATAACTTTTGATCGATTCTTGAAGGAGTTCTGGGTAGACTAAAGGGCTGAAACTTAATGGGTGGACGTGATATAGCCTAAAAGGCTTGGTATGGGTCTTTGGTTCGATTGAATTTGGCTAAATAATCCGTGAGAAGAAAACAGGGCAACACATACGCTGGAAGAAATATTCACGGGATTACAGTGAGTTAGACGTGTGCTGCTCGTGTTTGGAAGGCCTTAACAACTATTTGGAGTACGAAGGAGTTAAATATGGCAATTTGGCAGCTTCAGAACGTGTGTAGAGATCAAAAATCTGAATTATTTCCTAAACTGGTCGTGAAGAATAATGTCGAGTAATAGAGAATGATATGAAGTAATTACGTGATATTTTGCTGCTGCTGGGTTATAAATAGGTGTTGGGTTGTCAGAGATGGGGGACGAATAGTTAGGGAGACTTTAGAAGACAACAGAGGCGAGAAATCAAAGTTGCAGAGAACTCCATTGTTGCTGCTGGTGAAGAGCACACGAAGAACAACGACCCACAGAGAACCGTCGTTCATGCTACAGTGGAGCGACAGACTTATTTGTACAGTAACAGCGACACTAGGGCAAACTTATCTGCAACAGTGACAGCGACACAGAACCGTGGGTCTTAGAGAAACAGTAACACATATAACTGTTACAAACCCGGTTTTCATTGTATTTCTCCCTTTTTATCATTTGTAAACCCATCTTTGAGCATAAATGAAATCAACTTTTGAGCGTGTTTCCAACATGATGAGAGGCTAATTTTTCTCACAACCAAGGCAGTGAGGAAGCTATTTACGCATGAATAATTGGTAATCATTTATTTCCTCTAATTTATAATTTATAATTCACTCAATCATTGCTTTTGCAGAGTTTTTAATTGTTTGCAAAAAATTTCTTCATTAGTTGTGATTCAATTAGATAGGTTATGCTTTGTTTAGAAAATCTATGCTTAGGGATACAATTAATTTTTGAGAATTTTTCAGATTATTTGTGAATTAAGAAATAAGAGTCTTAAAAGATAATTAGAGTTTTGAATTGTTTACCATAATTTATTCATGTGTAATAGTGAAATCAATGTCTTGGTTGTTTTCTAATATCTTGAAGTCAATTTTGTAATAAGTTTTCTTTGTTTTTAAATTTTTATTAAGTCTAAAATTTATTGCCTTCACAAGTCTTAAAACAACCCTTTTATCACTATCTACAACAACTTTGAAAACACATCAAATTTTTGGCGCCGCCGACGCGGATTTGTGCTTAGGTAGAATTTTTAGGTTTTTTATTTTATTTTATTTCATTTGTTCTTTTTACGTTTCTTTGGGTGTGTCTTTGTATTACAGGTTTGAAGTTGGATACTAAAGACTTGGAATCAAAGCTTAAAGCCAGAAGAGAAGGAAAAAGACAAAGCAAAAAAAAAAAAGAGCGAAAGAAAAAATTAAAAAATAAGAGAGAATTTATTTTATTTTATATTTAGAGACCTTCCATTTTTTGTAATTTTTTTTTTTATTTCTTTTCTTTTGCACTTTATTTGGACTTTGGACTTGGACATTTGGACATTCTTTTATTTTTAAACCCTACGGAAGGGTAGTAATAAATATTAAACTGTTTGTAGAGAAGGACGGTGATTACGATATCACCTCGGCCCCTCGGGTTCGTACACGACATTGGAGTTGTGGCCTGAGTCGACTTCAGCGGTTCATCCCCCGTCTGGAACGGGAGGTAAGTTTGTCGAAACACTCGCGAATCCCCTGTCAGCGAGTTACTGTATTACTTCGTTTGCATATATGCTGAGGACTTGAAAACGGCTGCTTTAGTTTCCTATTAAAGGGCAAGGACTGGCCATACAAGATAAGGGTTCGGATTTCATCACCGTTTTCTTTTTTCCCGCCTTAGGAAAAAAAAACCAAACGCGAACCTAAACCTAAAATTTGGAATAGAGCGAGACCTATAGGGTAACGAGCTTAATAGGAAAGTCGTTCGAAAAATATTGGTTACTCTTTTGAGCATACTTCGAAGTTCATGATGGTTTATGTGAGTTGAATGCGTGACTGCGCCGCCTTGGAATGCGGTGAGGCCTTGGGTATCAAAGCTCTACGCATCTTCCCTCGCCTCTATTCAACTTACTTTGACTCGGATTGATTCTAGAGGGGTTTACTCAAATTGTAACGAATTCCCATTCGAAGGATTAGAAGCTGGTCTAGGAACAATCTAAGTGGAGTCATCATGCTTTTTGTTTGCTAGAAATCAGTAGGTTTGTTGTGGTGCAGTCAGCCTTGTTTGTGTTTCCATAGAACTTCCCTTCCTTTTAGGACTTTTCTTTTTCTTTTTCTTTTTTTAGTGCATGCCTGAAAGGGCTTGGAAAAGAAATACTTTTGGCAATTGGATTAGTGACGAGCCTAGAAGTTCTTCTTGTGAAAGCGGGGAGCTCGAAGACTCTTCTTTTGAGAGCCCTGTTTTTGGAAACTTTAGTTTTGAGAATCTGTCTCTTCGTGAGGAAAGTAACCCTAGTACTTCTGTTGTGTCGGCGATGGAAACTTTGAAAGATTACATGTTCCCTACTAGGTCTACCCGAGCCTCTTGCATTAAATTGCCAGCCACTACGGCTAATTTCGAGATAAAACCTAGTATTCTTCAGATGATCCCTATATTCTTAGGGAAAGATGATGAGAACCCTTATTTTCATATTAGGGACTTTGAGGAAATTTGTGGGACAATTAGAATAAAAGACCTTACTGATGAAGTTTTGAAACTTAAGATGTTTCCCTTTTCCTTGAGAGATAAAGCCAAGACCTGGCTGAACAACCTACCACCTGAGTCCATTGAAACATGGCAGGAACTTGTTGCTGCTTTCTATATGAAATTCTACCCTAAGCATAAAACTGCAGTTAGGCAGAAAATTAGTGCTAGTGTGCAACAAGAGGGAGAGTCTCTTTATAGGTTTTTAGAGAGATTCAATGATCTCCTATCCCAGTGTCCTCACCATGGATTTGATAAGATGAAACTTGTTGAGATTATTTATAATGGTTTAGACTATTCGACCAAAGCCATGGTCGAGTCTATGTGCGCTGGTGAGTTCACCAGTAAAAATGTTGATGATGCTTTTACCTTCTTAGGAGCTATGCTGAAAAATCCCAACAGTGGGAGTCTTGTGTTGAACCCCCTAAAAGACTCTTGGTCAATAGAAGTAGCACCAATGTGGTAGATACAAGCTTCGAGTCAGATGCTAAGTTTGCTGCTTTGTCTAGAAGGTTAGAAGCTTTGGAATTGAATCAGCCTAATTATAGGTCTCTTGTTGAACCTGATGATAGGATTAGAGCCGCTCAAGTCTCTAGTTGTGGAGTAGAGCCCAATAACTCGTTTTGGGAAGGTCATGTTAGTGAAGAACAAGCCCATGCTGTCTATAACAACGCTAGGTTTGAGAACCGTCAGAAGTTTGACCCATACTCAGAAACCTACAACCCTGGTTGGAGAAACCATCCTAATTTTTCTTGGTCTAAGGGCCAGAATCAAGGTCAGTCTAGTAATTCTCAGCCTCCCCCAGGTTTTGGTTATGCTAAGAACTCTTCAGGTCAACCCCAGTTTCAGAACCCTTCGGATAAAAAGATCACAAGTTTAGAAGACACTCTAGCCTCGTTTATTAAAAACTCTGATAAGATCAACCTAATGGTTGCTCAAGGGATAGAAGAAAGTAAAAATATAGGTTATGCTAACTCCCAAGCTATTTCTGAGTTAAAAAACCAGGTTAGTCAGATAAATGAATCTTTGAGGGAAAAAGGTAAGTTTCCTAGTCAAACTCAACCCAATCCTAAAGCAGAGAAATCGTACAATCATGTGAACTCTATTACAACCCTTAGGAGTGGAAAGAAAGTTGACAATAAGGTTGCCATGCCTGATAGTGAACATGTTGTAGTTCACCCTTCTGAGCCAGAAAATGAGGAGACTGATAGAGTCTCTAAAGAGACCAATGAGGGTCCTGCTGAGCCCGGCTTTGTTCCCAGAGCCCCGTTTCCCCAGCTGCTAGTTCCAACTAAGAGCGAGTCGAACTTTAATGATATATTGGAGGTTTTTAAGCAGGTTACTATCAACCTACCATTGTTGGATGCGATTAAGCAGATTCCCGCTTATGCTAAGTTTCTTAAGGACTTGTGTACACGAAAGCGTAAGCTTAGTGTCCAAAAGAAAGCCTTCCTAGCTAGTCACGTGAGTTCCATTATTCAGAATACCACTACTCCTAAGTATAAAGACCCAGGGTCCCCTACCATTTCTTGCACAATAGGTAAATACCGTGTTGAGAAAGCTTTGCTTGACTTAGGAGCCAGTGTGAATTTACTTCCATACCATGTGTACCTCAAGCTAGGACTTGGTGATATGAAACCTACCCAGATGACACTTCAGTTAGCTGATAGGTCCGTTAAAATTCCTCGTGGTGTGATCGAGGATGTTCTTATTGAGGTCGACAAGTTTATTTATCCAGTGGATTTTGTTATCCTAGATACCCAACCTGTCCCTGACCCAGAGAACCAGATACCAGTGATTTTAGGTCGCCCATTTTTAGCAACATCCAATGCGATCATTAATTGTCGAACTGGTATTATGAATTTGTCTTTTGGTAATATGACTATTGAGCTGAACGTCTTTCATATTAGTAAGCTACCCTCTGAACTAGATGACTCGAGCATAGAAGAGGTAAACATGATAGGAACATTAGTCGAGGAGTCATTACCAAACACTTTGTTAGAAGATCCGTTAGAGAAATGCCTAGCTCACTTTGGGATTGATTTCGATGATGATAATGTGATTAATGAGGTGAATGCTTTGTTAGATTCAACCCCTTTGTTAGACACTAGTAACGGATGGAAACCTAAGTTCGAACCACTACCAGTTTCTAAGTCTACCCTCGTTCCTTCGTTAGAAGAGCCTCCTAAGTTGGACCTAAAACCATTGCCAGATACCCTGAAGTATGTGTTTTTAGGCCCGTCTGAACTTTACCTGTGATTGTTGCTTCCGACTTGGATAGTGATCAGGAAAGTAGGCTAGTGACCGTCCTTCAAAACAACAAGGAAGCTTTAGGGTGGACCATAGCAGACATTAAGGGTATAAGTCCTACTGTTTGTATGCATCAGATCTATTTAGAGGAAGATACCAAACCTTCTAGGGAGATGCAACGAAGACTAAACCCTAATATGAAAGAAGTAGTTCGAACCGAGGTTCTTAAGCTGTTAGATGCAGGCATTATCTACCCCATTTCAGACAGTAAGTGGGTCAGCCCCGTTCAGGTTGTTCCCAAGAAATCCGGTATTACTGTAGTCCAGAATGATAACAATGAGTTAATCCCGACCCGAGTGACCACGGGTTGGCGTGTTTGTATTGACTATAGGAAATTGAACAAGGTCACTAGGAAGGACCACTTTCCCCTTCCCTTTATCGACCAAATGCTAGAGAGATTAGCTGGACATAGTCATTACTGTTTTCTAGATGGCTACTCAGGCTACAATCAGATCGTTATTGCCCCAGAAGACCAAGAAAAAACTACTTTTACTGTCCCTTTGGTACCTTTGCGTATAGACGCATGCCTTTCGGGCTATGTAACCCCTGCGACTTTTCAGCGTTGCATGATGAGCATATTTTCCGATATGGTAGAAAAGTTTTTAGAGGTCTTTATGGATGATTTTTCAGTGTTTGGTTCGTCTTTCGATGAGTGCTTGCATCATTTGTCATTAGTGTTGACTAGGTGTAAGGAAAAGAATCTAGTGCTTAATTGGGAGAAATGTCATTTCATGGTTCGATCAGGAATTGTCTTAGGGCATATCGTATCTTCTAAGGGTATAGAGGTAGATAAAGCCAAAGTTGACCTTATCAAGACTTTACAGGTCCCAAAAACCGTAAGAGATATTAGGTCATTCTTAGGGCATGCAGGTTTTTATCGTCGATTCATTAAGGATTTTAGCTTGATTTCTAGACCTCTTTGCAACTTGCTTGCAAAAGATGTTAAGTTTGTCTTTGATGATGCTTGTTTAGAGGCTTTTGAGAAGCTTAAGACTTTACTCACTACCGCCCCCATAGTCCAGGCACCCAACTGGAACTTACCCTTTGAGATCATGTGTGATGCTTCAGATTATGCTATTGGTGTTGTGCTAGGTCAGCGAGAAAACAAATTACTTCATGTGATTTACTATGCTAGCAAAACTCTGAATGATGCCCAGTTGAACTATACCACTACCGAGAAGGAACTGTTAGCCATTGTGTTTGCCTTAGACAAGTTTAGACCCTATCTCTTAGGTTCTAAGATCGTCATATATACTGATCATGCTGCTTTGAAATATCTTTTGTCTAAGAAGGATACGAAACCTAGATTGATTAGGTGGATACTTTTGTTGCAAGAGTTTTCTCCAGACATTAGAGACAAAAAGGGTGCCGAAAATGTAGTAGCAGACCACTTGTCTAGGCTAGTTGTTGATTCCCTGATGATTCCCTTCCTATAAGGGATAGTTTTCCTGATGAACAACTTTTCTTTGTTACCCAAGCACCTTGGTATGCGAATATAGTGAATTATCTTGTTACTGGTCGAATGCCCCAACATTGGGGTAAACAAGATCGTTCTAGGTTTTTAGCCGAGGTTAAGCACTTCTTTTGGGATGATCCTTATTTGTTTAAGTATTGTCCAGACCAGATTATTAGGAGATGTATACCTGAGAGTGACCAGTCCAGTATTATTTCCTTTTGTCATGATCATGCTTGTGGGGTCACTTTAGTGCTAAGAAGACTGCTGCTAAGATATTGCAGTGTGGATTCTATTGGCCTTCGTTGTTTAAAGACTCCCATAGTTACTGTGTTACTTGTGAGCGTTGCCAGAAATTAGGAACCATTTCCCGTAGGAACATGATGCCCTTGAACCCTATTTTAGTTGTTGAGGTCTTTGATGTGTGGGGTATTGACTTTATGGGTCCGTTTCCTAATTCTTTTGGTAACCTATACATCCTTGTCGTAGACTATGTCTCTAAGTGGATTGAGGCGGTTGCGTGTAAAACCAATGACCATAGGGTTGTGATTGAGTTCTTGAAAAATAATATACTTACACGTTTTGGTACACCGCGAGCTATAATTAGTGATGGAGGGTCGCACTTTTGTAATGGACCTTTTAGGCTTCTGATGAAGAAATATGGTATTACACATAAGGTAGCTACCCCGTATCATCCAGACTAGTGGTCAGGTAGAGGTTTCCAATAGGGAGATAAAACGTATATTAGAGAAAACAGTTAATCCTAATCGGAAAGACTGGTCGTCTAGGCTTACTGATGCCTTATGGGCTTACCGTACTGCGTTTAAGACCCCCATTGGAATGTCGCCTTATCGGCTTGTGTATGGCAAGGCATGTCATTTACCTGTTGAGTTAGAACATAGAGCTTATTGGGCTGTTAAGCAACTAAATTTTTCACTTGACAAGGCAGGAGCCCATAGGAAACTCCAGCTCAATGAGTTGGACGAGATTCGTATAGATGCTTACGATAGTGCGAAGGAGTATAAGAACAAAATGAAACTTGTGCATGATAGAAATATTTTACGGAAGTCATTTTCTCCAGGTCAAAAAGTTCTTCTGTATGATACCCGTTTACATCTTTTCCCTGGGAAGTTACGTTCTCGGTGGACGGGTCCTTTTATTGTTCGCACTGTCTTTCCTCATGGAGCTGTTGAAATTGAGACACCGGATGGTAGTAGTTCTTCGAAGGTTAACGGTCAGAGATTGAAACCCTTTTTAGAGCCCTTTCCTACAGTTGATGTTGAGGAGGTCCCTCTGGAGGACCCTGTTTACCCTTGATTGACCATCGAGGAAGTTGTATGTTGTATATTAGTTTTTGATTTTCTTCACCCAGGTACTATCTTTCCAACTTCTCCTCGTGTTATTTTACTTTTGGTATTGCTCTTTCATTAGAAATATTGAGGACAATGTTAGATTTAAGTTTGGGGGTGGGGAAGAACTTTTTAGTTGCACTTTGAAACTTCTAGCGTCACATGGTATCCGGTTAGCTAAGTTTACATACGGTTTCTCACCGAAAAGATGGAAATTGGAATGCTAGGGATAACAACCTTTTGAAATATTAGAGAAAAATACATTGAGATCCTTGAAATTCAGGAGAGAACTTGTTCCTTTTAGAGGGTAACCGTGATGGACCTTTCCATCATGGACCTAACCATCCATGATGGAAAGGCAAGTAGGTCAGGAAATGCCAGAAAAACAAAGCAACCTCACAATGTAGTCTTAGTTACTGGATTACGACTCTCTCTCGGTAGAAACTTATCATCATCAACAAGAGAAGAAACATCAAAATCTATGAAGAAAGTTGAAGACGTTTAAGGTTTAGAAGCAACAATCGAAAAGAATAATACAAAAATCAAAGTTGAAGACTTAGTTACAAGAAGTTATAAGAGCAAATGATATAAGTTGTTGGATTTCATGATACCAAGACATCACAAGTTGCGAAGATCCAAGTTTTAAAGTCCTTCTCTCATGGCCATGAAATTTTTTGTCTTGTATGTTTCCAACAAAAAAAAATCATTACGTTATTTTTGTTCTATAATTAGTTTTTTTTAATAAGGCCATAGGGAAGTAGAAAATTTTAAGTCAAGCAAGAAATCGAAGAGAAGAGTTAATTGTCAAGGTTCTATGAGGTTCGATAGTTTATCATCAACAGTTGAAGCCCGAAGAAGACGTTGTTTCTACTGAGCACTATGAGAGAGTCGAAGAAAGATACATTTGGTTGCTTTGTTAGTCCGCTTTCAATCTGGCACAAGATCTTTCTAGCACTGGTTTAACTCATCACACGTAATTAGCCCAGCTGTGTAGCAGATGTCCCTCTCATCTTTATCTCTCTCATAATCTTATCCAGCTGTAAAGCAGCGGACGCATCTTACAATGTTTATCTAGCTGTGTAGAGGATATCTCTTTATCTAGCAGTGTTGCGGATGTGTCTCCCCTTTTCTTCAGTCAGCTTTAGAGCTGACACCTTTAATTTCTCTGGCATTCTAGTTACTTGGAGATAGGTTGAGAATTTGTATGTCCTCATAGCTCTTTGGATACTTGTGACCAATTAGAAGTCATGGTTTTTTGGGTACACCTCTGGTAAACCCTCCCGAGATTAACTCGGTTTATATTAGTTTTGCTCGAGGACTAGCAAATAATAAGTTTGGGGGTATTTGATAGACACATTTTTGTGTCTAAATTGTACTCAATGTCTCTATTGTTAGTGCTCGATTTTTGTACTAATTTTGATGCTTTGTGTGTTTGTAGGTGTTTTTGGAGAAATACACTTGTATGGAAAAAGTTGCTCAAAAAGTGCTATTTGGACTCCCGGAGAAAAGTACTAAAGGCACCCTCAATTTGGATAAGGGGCACCTCAGTTGGGCACCTGCTATTCGCACCCCTGTTTGGTTAGGGGGACACCATCTTCAACATTTCAAAAATTCGTTTTGGCGGGAAAATTTTATTCTACACTGTGTAACTTTCGATCGATTCTTGAAGGAGTTCTGGGTAGACTAAAGGGCTGAAACTTAATGGGTGGACGTGATATAGCCTAAAAGGCTTGGTATGGGTCTTTGGTTCGATTGAATTTGACTAAATAATCCGTGAGAAGAAAACATGGCAACACATACGCTGGAAGAAATATTCACGGGATTACAGCGAGTTAGACGTGTGCTGCTCGTGTTTGGAAGGCCCTAACAACTATTTGGAGTACGAAGGAGTTAAATATGGCAATTTGGAAGCTTCAGAACGTGTGTAGAGATCGAAAATATGAATTATTTCCTAAACTGGTCGTGAAGAATAATGCCGAGTAATGGAGAATGATATGAAGTAATTACGTGATATTTTGCTGCTGTTAGGTTATAAATAGGTGCTGGGTTGTCAGAGATGGGGGACGAATAGTTAGGGAGACTTTAGAAGACAACAGAGGCGAGAAATCAAAGTTACAGAGAACTCCATTGTTGCTGCTGGTGAAGAACACACGAAGAACAACGACCCACAGAGAACCGTCGTTCATGCTACGGTGGAGCGGCAGACTTATTTTCACAGTAACAACGACACTAGGGAAAACTTATCTGGAACAGTGACAGCTACACAGAACCGTGGGTCTTAGAGAAACAGTAACACATATAACTGTCACAAACCCAGTTTTCATTGTATTTATCCCTTTTTATCATTTGTAAACCCATCTTTGAGCATAAATGAAATCAACTTCTGAGCGTGTTTCCAACATGATGAGAGGCTAATTTCTCCCACAACCAAGGCAGTGAGGAAGCTATTTACGCATGAATAATTGGTAATCATTTATTTCCTCTAATTTATAATTCACTCAATCACTGCTTTTGCAGAGTTTTAAATTGTTTGCAAAAAATTTCTTCATTAGTTGTGATTCAATTAGATAGGTTATGCTTTGTTTAGATAATCTATGCTTATGGATACAATTAATTTTTGAGAATTTTTCAGATTATTTGTGAATTAAGAAATAAGAGTCTTAAAAGATAATTAGAGATTTGAATTGTTTACCATAATTTATTCATGTGTAATAGTGAAATCAGTGTCTTGGTTGTTTTCTAATATCTTGAAGTCAATTTTGTAATAAGTTTTCTTTGTTTTTAAATTTTTATTAAGTCTAAAACTTATTGCCTTTACAAGTCTTAAAACAACCCTTTTATCACTATCTACAACAACTTTGAAAACACATCATCCCTCATCTCATGAAAACTCCTTAATTTCATGATATTTCCTTCAAGTCATGAAAAATAATATAAAATTAGGGAAACTCGTGGGATCGGGTCCTAGCCGGCCGGTCATGCCCTAGCCGGTCCCACACGCCCCTTATTTTATTATTTTTTTTTTATGTTTCCTTCATTCCATGAAATTCCTTGATTTCATGATATTTCATTCAAATTATGAAAATTCCTTCAAATCATGAAATAATACATAAAATTAGGGAAAGCTCACGGGACCGGGCCCTAGCCGGCCGACCATGCCCAAGCCGGTCCCACACTCCCTTATTTTATTTTTAATATTATTTGTTTCCTTCATCTCATGGAAACTCCTTCACTTCAAGGAAACTCCTTGATTTCAACAAACTTCTTGATTTTATGATATTTCCCTAAAATCATGAAAAATAATATAAAATTAGGAAAAATGCCATGGGACCGGGCTCTTTGGCCGGCCGGCCATGCCTTGGACATAGACGGTCCCACACTTCATGATTCCTTAATTTATTATTATTATTTACTTAATCTTATGAAGTTTCCTCAGTTTCAGCAAAATCCTTGATTTCTTCATATTTTCTCAAAATGTTGCTCAAACTCACATCAGAAAATATCAAAATTCTCAGGACTGAGACACGGATATTTTTCTTGACGCGATCATATTACCTTGACCGACCAAGGTTGGCTCTTTGGCTTGCAAGAGGCCGGTCCCACATACTTTCATCATTTGACCTAATTTGGTCATATTAGGTTCAAACTCTTCAAAACAATTTTGGAATTTTCATAAAACGATCGTTAGTCGATCCCGTGACCAACCAGGGCTGGTTTTCATGACCCCTTGGTCGGTCCTTCATCTCTTCATAATTTATTAGGTTTTATCACCTAAGGTTCAGACGAACATTGTTTGAATAAATGATTAAACCAGCATTTAATCATCCTTTCACCAACTGGTCTTCAAGAGACTTTAGTATTTGCTCACTCGAGCATCTGGGCGCTACATGGTCGACCCATCATCCCATGTATCCGGTCCCTCCTTCACTCCGTGGTTAAATTTCAATAAACCATCAATTGATCAAAATTAGGGTTTCGAATCCAAAGCTCTGCAAAAACATAATTCTGAGCAGATTCAAACACTAATAATTTTACGACGATCCCATGATCAACATTTTATTAATTATACTTGGTTCAGTTGCCAGTATCTTAAAATAATATTTTATTTGGTCATGCTACCAATAATTCATCAAACGAGCAACACTTGCTCAAATGAGCAATATTTGCACAGACTAAAGAATATTGGTTCAGTTATCAATATTGAACAATCCATCGAATGAGCAATATTTGGTCACCTTATCTATCAACATTTACTTAAGAATCATACCTCTGTCTCAACAGACACGTTCAATTCATGAGTCTCAGAACATTTGCAAATCACGTTCGACTCAGCAATACAATGATTCATCGTCCCATGAAGTCAGCAACTGACTAACTAAATACACGTCTGTCTTGCAGATTCCACAATCACGAGACATCAATCGTGTTACATGGGGGGATATTAACTAGGGTTTTGGTCTGGCGGTCTACGGCACGTGTGTTCATACACACGATGAGAATGTGAGCAAGTCGTGCAATCAGTTGAAGGAGTTAACAAAGTAGTGGGTAGAAAATCAACCAAGTCTCTGCACGATGAGCAACTGGTTTTAACACGATTTCCACTTCCCCACTATTGACTCCAACAACTGTCACACTTCATGGGATCAAGGTGTTTACAATTCTAACAATATAAATAAGTCTCTGAATCATGATTGAGCAATTACTCTCAACAGAGCAAATTCAATCAATCAGAGCTTATCTTATTTATTTACGCAGAATACATAACACACCTACAATCTTCGATCACCATTGATCTCACACATTTCTCAGCTTCCCTCCTACAGATCGACCCATCCTCTCTTGTGACCTAATTGACTCTGGAACAACCATTGTCTTGGTTTAGGCCGGAGTCCTACAGATTGATCTCTCGAACTTAAAGCACTCCCTTTTTGAAGTGCATCTGTGTGGGGTTAAGCATTTCGCTCGGCTCAAGGAGTTTCCTCTGTACGGTCCTCTTCTCAATTCCGTAAAAACCAGCAAATCGTTTTTCCCCATCTACAATACAATACTAAAAATATCATCTAAATCATCTAAATAACAAATACCAATCATCTAAACATATCAATTTCATCAAAAAATCATGATCATCGGAAAAAAAAACCCTAAAGTTTCAAACTCTTACCCAAATCGATTTTGTGGACGGATTCGCTCCAAACCAACCTCGAATGATTCCAATCGTGTTGATGTTCAAACCCACGGTGCGATTTGAGACGAAAATCCCTGGAAATCTTGCTCTGCTACATGCATTTTCGGAGGGTTTTGGGTGAGGAAGAAATAAAATGAAGAAGAAGAATACGATCGATCTTTTGTTGGGTTAGATCGATTTCTGTAGCGATGAATGGTGCAGCGCCAGGCGCGGAATGGTTCAGCGCTTTGACCGAGTTGACTGGTCAAGCGCGGGATGGTTCAACGAAAAATGAAAACGCTGAATGGTTCAGCGCTTGGCAATGTTTTGTTTCAGCGACTAGCATGCTAGATTAGCACTCACATAAGACTTAGGTGGTTATGCTAGCTGACGTGGATTGCTAATCTAGATGCTAAATTAGCACCCCATAAGACTTAGCCTTAGCAATTAGGTAAACGGCAAATGTACGGAACGGCATAACGTGTATTATTCGGACTTGCTAAAATCAAATTCGGTCAAAAGTCTGGTCAACGGTTCGTGATTCAGGAGTAATTTGGAACGACATACGTACGTGTATAATTCGTTTTACATATATGAATTCGGCACCCAAAATCCGGCCTATATAATAAATTTGTAGACATTTATACTGGGATTATATATGAAATGTATGCAACTTCAATCAAAAAAGAATCAGGCATAATGGTTAGAAAGGATGGTCAGGGAGGTCTCTGGTTCAAACACCTTCGATCACACTTTTGCAAAATCTTCTCTAGGGACCCTTCGATCACATTTTTGCAAAAATCTTCTTTAGGGATGGGATGAGCGAATACTGGGCCCAAGTAGAAAAGTGACTTTGTTCTGTGGGGCTTCGCTTGGTTCGGAGATTCGATTATACGCCCGACTTGTTCGTTCCCGACCAGTTCGCCACAATTCACGAATGAATGATTCGGCGAATTGCTAACTATGGTTTGAACGATTTTTCGGGCACCACTGTTTTTTTTTTTGGACCATTATTTAATTAGGGCACCTACCCTATAATTATAAGGGGTGTCCTAAAAGGTGGAGATGACTAGTTTACCCTTTAACCTAATTAAAATTATAACTCTACCACTTCTTCCTATATTCTACAATTTTTCTTTTTCTCTTTTTCATCAATTTATGATCATGTAAACCTGATCATATACAAATCTAATCAAAATCATCACATTTTAATCGTTGTTGATTCATTGAATTTTTATCGTCGATTAATCAGTCTTTTGTAAACAAACCCGTCCATAAGTATTTTCCCACAAACCCATTAGTTCTAATTCGTTTTTGATTGAAAATTTTGAGTAGTAGTCATCAAAATAGGTTGAAAATGGAAGTTACAGTAGTAAGTTTGGTTAGGAATTTTGTGGAAAAACTTTGTCGAACTAGCCGAAATTGTTGGAAACGAAGAACATAAAGAACAGTTCGGTTGTTTCGCAAAAAAAATATTTCCTGACCGAACTTTTAATTTCCTAACCAAAATTTTTAGTTTCCTAACCGAACTTTTAATTTCCTAACATAATTTTTCTCTGAAATCCTATATATTGAATTCGGTTAAGTCGTAATTTTTTTTCTCCTAACCGAATTCCTTATATATTTAGTTTGGTTACATCGCAATTTTTTTCTCCTAACCGAACTTTTCTCTGGAAGCAAAAAACTCCATAAAAACTAAGTTCGGCTACCTGCGCTTTCATGAACATTAGCCAAACTACATTAACAGATAAGTTCGGGTACTTGTTCTTCAGATCTTATAGCCGAACTTGTTTGACTTAGCCCAAATCAAGCTATAAAATTTCTCATTTTTCAGAAAGTTTTGGCCAATTCAAGCAACAAAAAACTAAATTTGAAGTATGCTTGGGTGGTTTGAAGGTTCGGATTCAAAAATAAAAAAATTATTGAGTTTTTCCAACTCTTATATTCTCCTTCTTCTTCCCTCTCAATAACTTAATTTTAAGAAAAATAATATTGATATAATCTAATCACTAATTAACCTAACTTAATTACACTAACTAATGATTACACTAATTAATCATTACACAAACTTAATTAGGAAGGGTATTTTGGTATTAACATAAATATTTGGATAAGGAGTGTTTTCACTTTACTTCTACATGTATTGCTAAAAATAGAACCATGGTCCCCAAAAAAACCATGGTCCCCAAAAAATCGTCCTATAGTTTTCCCTTTAATTAAGTCCTTTGGTTTTTCATTTTCCTGCTTTATAAAAGATACTATGTATTACTGTGGAAATCTATATTCTCTTTCTCTGTCTGTGGAAATATATCAATAAGAAACTATCAACTGCGTAATTTTTTTTTATCGTTCGAAAACTATGATGGATTAGTTCTTGAAGATTGGCGTGGTTCTGATCTTATTGTTTTCATTTTATGGATGCGTTACCAGGTATTTCTTTTTAACAAAAGAATTTCGTTTCATAGTATTTTCTAGGGCTCCACAAATATATGATTGTCAAACACAGAGATTTCACCGTTAGATTTTCCCTAAATTTTAATATATTCAACCAAATTATGCATTACCTACTTTATAAAAATTTCAATCAAATCAGTCTCCAAAACATAATTTTGATAAAACTTAATTTTTAATAATTCCAACTGTTGGATTATTCTGTACTTTTAGTATGTTTTATATATTGTCCTTCTTGACGTATTATTCAATTTTCATAAAGATCCCACCATGAGAATTATTCCAAAGTATGTGATATTTTCATATGTGTCCACAGAAACGTTAATTGGAACAGTCATACGGCGTCATGAATATCTTTTTATCTAGTTGTTCGATATTTTTAAAATTTTATTACGTTTTTCGAAACATTATGATGAATATACTGTAGAAATTTAATCACCATCAGACATGTTTACAATTGGTTTCTAATCACTGCAGTTTGATGATGAAATTTTCAATTTTAGGGTTAACAATATATTTGGGACTCTATGATAATAGTTTCAAATTTCAAGTTTATTATCAATGGGCCTGAGTACTTCATATATAGTGAACCATATATGTGCAATTTTTTTAACCATGACCTAGTCAACCCAATGGATCGGGTCTTGACCAAACAGTTTGCTGGGTTTGAATAAACCAACTCGATTCGAATTTGACCTTATAAACTCAGAAGTACCTGAGCGCCATTAAAAAATCTTTGGTGAGAAGTCATTTGTGTCTATAAGGGCTATATTTCTATCATAAGAATCTTCAACCAATGACGATTCATTGTTCAAAACACGAAGGCATAGCTTCTGAAAAAGCAGGGGTCTAACAACCACACCCAATATTTAGTTTAGCAATCTGAATAGACAAACTCCAATATATTTTCAAGAGAATCAACTAGACAGTCAGACTCAATCTATAGAAAAGTATATCAAAGAGTTTATATCTCTATCTCTTAATTCAATCCGCAATCAGCAAATAGGAATCTGCGAGCCCGATTGAATATAAGAGAAATAACTTGAACGGTACCAAAGACCAATGTTCAAGGATCAATCAATTTCAATCAACAACCAAAGGTTGGATTTACCAATTGATCGATTCAACGCACAACCTGTGATATTTCAATTATATAACAAAATATAATGCGGAAAAGAAATAACACAGACACCAGAATTTTGTTAACGAGGAAAACCGCAAATGCATAAAAACCTCGGGACCTAGTCCATCTATGAACACCACGCTGTATTAAGCCGTTAGAGACACTAGCATACTACCAATGAACTTCGGACTGGAATATAGTTGAGCCCTAATCAATCTCAAACTGATCAAGGTACAGTTGCGCTCCTTACGTCTCTGAACCCTAGCAGGATTCTATGCACTTGATTCCCTTAGCTTATCTCACCCACAACCAAGAGTTGCTATGACCCAAAGTCGAAGACTTGATATACAAATCTGTCTCACACAGAAAAGTCTATTGGAATTAGGGCTGTCAATGGGTACCCATTACCCGGAACCGGAACCGGATCCGGTAGACTTGGGTCCGGTTCCGGGTCCTAAAGTTGGACCCATTAGCAACTTAGGACCCGACGGGTAATTACCCGATTGGACCCGAATCCAACGGGTATTACCCGATTGGACCCGAATCTAAACGGGTCCAAACGGGTAATACCCGTTGGATACCCGCGGGTATCGGGTACCCATTTATTCATACTTTTATTCATGTTTTTGCTAGTTTTAGCTTTGATATTTTACTCGTTTTAAATTTTACTCTTACATTTAATATTTATTTAGTACATTAATAAGAAATAATAATAAATTTTATAAAAATTATTTAAATCCAAGCCAAAAAGAGACAAATATTAAGTTTTTGAGGTTTTTTTAATAGTTTTCTTAAGACCCAATGGGTACCCGGGACCGGCGGGTACCCAGGTATTTAAACGGGTCCGGTTCTGGGTCCACAAGTGTAGGAACCGGACCCAGAACCGTTAGGTCCCGGATCCGACCTTTATAAGTAGGGTCCGGATCTGGGTCTAGTGATACCCGTGAGGACCCGGACCCGTTGACACCCCTAATTGGAATAGATAAATCTGTCTACCATAGAAATACCTACGAGTTTTGTTCCGTCTTTTGATAAATCAAGGTGCACAGAAACCAATTGATAAACCGGATTTATATTCCCGAAGAACAGCCTAGTATTATCAATCACCTCACAATAATCTTAATCATATGGTAGCGAAACAAGATATTTTGGAATCACAAACGATGAGACAAATATGTTTGTGACTACTTTTAATCTTACCTATCAGAGATAAATTTCAAGCAAATCTTAGCAAAGATAATACTCAATCACGATAGTAAAAGTAAGATCAGAACACGCAACTACAAAGAAAATAGTTGGGTCTGGCTTCACAATCCCAATGACGTCTTCAAGTCGATAACCTACAGGGTTTCGTGAAAAACCTAAGGTTAAAGGAGAATCGACTCTAGTCGCAACTAGTATCACACATGAGGTGTGGGGATTAGGTTTCCCAGTTGCTAGAGTTCTCCTTTATATAGTTTTCAAACCAGGGTTTGCAATCTAAGTTACCTTGGTAACAAAGCATTCAATATTCACCATTAGATGAAAACCAGATTAGATTCAAGCTAATATCTTTCAACCGTTAGATCGAACTTAGCTTGTTATACAAAAATGAAATGTACCCTCATTTAGGTTTATGTAACCGTACTTAAACATGTAGACCATGTTGGCTCAATAGTAGTTAACCGAGGTTAGCTATATGAACACTCTCATATTAACCTTATTCATCTTAATCATAACTAGTTTAAATGACTCAAATGAAACTAGTTAAAGAGTTGTTCAATTGTTATATTCTCATAAAAGTATAAAAGAACACAATTGAAGCAAAATCGTTTTGATTCACTCGAATCAATTCATGAACATTATAGCCACGGTTTGCAAAGAATGTATTCCTTATTATATAAAAGTATTTTTTCATGTCACAACCGATTTTAGAACTTTAACCACTCAAGTACGCAAACGGGTACGCATACTTGAATAGCCGAACCAAGTTTGGTTTTCGCCAGTATGCGAAAGGGTACACATACCTCCAAACCCAGCAGAATTTTTCGGACATGAACCTTATGCCAGTATGCGCACAGGTACGCGTACTTAGGTTCCCGGACTTCTCAAACCAACAGGTACGCATACGGGTATGCATACTATGGTTCCCAGACATGGATCACATATATGTAAGGGTGGCATAGCATGTTTATAATCCAATGTTGGTTAAGTGTTCTAAACTCTATTTCAATCATTGAAACTTTCTTAGAGGATGACAATAGCCGTTTTCACACACTATTAGCATCAAAGAAATTTTCAAGTTATTGAAGTAGTCATAACGAAACATTTCAAGTCTACACCAAATGATTGTATCACACAACCCATGTAAGATGTTACTCGACGATTTTCACATGATCATCTTTTGACTTTCGTCAAGAATATAAGATGAACTTGGTTGAAGCGAAAGCTTACCAACACATATTTCGAGAAATATGTAAGCGAGTTAAACTCAGCTCGAAATCTCAAATGTGCATAATCGAAAACTATAGTAATACGACTTTTGTCTCAATATAGGAGATAGAGTAGAAATAGACTTTCCAAGTGATAGATGAGTTTTAGTCTCCACATACTTTTTGTTGATGAAGTTCCATAAGCTCTCCTTAGTAGTTCTTCGTCTTCAATTGATGAAAACCGTGAAGTCTAATGCTCAACTACACAATCTATCCTAGTCCGAGACATTACTATAAGTAGACTAGAAATCAAGACTTATAGTTTTGATCACTAACATTGACAAACAAGCTTGAGATAGCAACGGTTGCGAGTTCGACCGAGCAGTGCTCTAACAATCTCCCCATTTGTCAATTTTAGTGACAAAACTATCAATACATATGGATTACAAAATAAATAAACTTTGTAGCTTCTCATCCAAATGCTTGATCTCCTTGGTTCTTCAACATTACTCGAAATCTTTGTCACTTCCAAGTACTCCAATGATTCTATATGTGTTCAAGTCAGCATCATAGTTGTTGAAGATCCGTAGCTATAACAATGAGAAAACAGTTGCTCTCATTCATTGTTATACAGTGTCATAGTACCATTATACAGCATCAAAGTCCAATTGTATCACAACTTTGACAACAATACTATGGTGATATGTATCGCTCCCCCTTAGTCAATACTTCATCTCACAATGAAAACCACTCCCCCTACATAATGATCCGTAAACCATATGTATTTGTAGTGTGAACTACACATTAATTCTCCCCCTTTTTGTCAATATAAATTGGCAAAGGTAGGAAAACTAGTGGGATCCTCATGAAATTTTCATAGAGATACTTCATGACCAAAAGAGAACAACATACCAACTTGTTTAGATGCCATCATATTGCCGAAATTAAATGCATTCATCAAGGAGTTTATAAATATACAAGATAACTCCTACAATATTCCACAGCCGCACTTCCCACAAAGATTTGGCATTTAAGAACAAGTTCAATTAAGAACTCTCCCTCATAAAATGTCATTCCCGAAATAACAACAAGAGCGACCTTACTTTCACAAGAAAAAAAGGATTTCTTTGGACATAAACAAATCACATGAAACATGAATTTGTATCCAAAAATCTCAATTGAATTAACCACAAGGAAAATGATCAATTCAATTGGCCATGCTCAACATAAGAGAACTTACGGAGCAACACAGTACGTACACAAAGATGTGGATCAGGGAAAGACCAATACTGCGGAATAATCAAAGATTCATTCTATTTTTCATCACTATTTGCACAATGGCATATAATATATTTAATCTTTGAAAAAAAAAACTCATCATTTCTTCCATCAATATTTGCATAATGACATAAAAGGCTTAACTTTTGTAGTCAAAAGTTCATTCTATCTTTTATTAATACTTTCATATCGACATATAATAGAGTTAACTTTTGAACAAATATGGGACAGTCAAGGTTCACGTACGTAAACAACATATCCCATAACAATTTGCAATATATAAAACCATAAAGATTAATATTGCAAAAATCATCTTCCAAATAAACTTTAGAACTTAAATAAATAAATCTAAAAACATTGCAAGATGAAAAACGTTGGCAATATCTATGTGTACTCAAAATAATGGTTATTCCAAACCCTAGTTATCCTTCTTAAAAATACAAGAATAAATTCTCATAAGAAGTTTCCTAGACATTGAGACCTCTGAAAAATTCTTTATCATCCCTGAAATCCTTGTCGTCAACAACCATGGAAACATAAGGTTCATGAAGAAAGGAGTCAATTCCAACAAACCTTTTGAACTGATGTCGAACCAGAGCCTTCTGAATTTCAAGATTTCTCAAAACAATAGCCTTTATTTGTTGATTCTCCTTCCTTGTTTCCTTCAACTCTTCAAGAACACCAGAAAACTTCTGATAATTTGAAGGAACAACTCTTGGCTTCCTTACATTCCTTTTCTTTATTTTCAAAGTTGGAGGTAACGGAGATTTATCTTTTTCCTTCATTATTGATAGCTTAAAAATCATATTAACATCTTTTCCATATCAGAAGACATAATTCTTGGAGTATCAATACGAACGGAATTGTGAGAGGAAATCACAAGATAAACTCAACAAGCAGTCTTATGATAAAAAGAGTTTCAAGGGGAGGAAAAAAGAATGTAGGGTTACGGAACCTTTAAACACACAAGTTCACGTACGAAACTCTCAACCCTAAAGAGGGCAGAATTGACGAGAATAACCCTTTATATTGACTAAACAGGGAAGTCCCTTCCAATATCAATTTAGATGTGAAAGCTGGAAGAATTTCAAACTTGCAAAGCACAACAAGACTAAAAAGAGAAAGACAAAACAGTCTAAAACAATTCTTTTCCTAAACCCTGAGGTGTGCACAATCTTGTCTCTTTTTATCAGGCACATGAGACAAGATGCACCAACCAACACAATCAAGTTGTGCTGGGGTGAACAATAATCTGTCCACCATAACCCTTTCGAAAGGAATTCATAGAACCATGTTTCACAGAATGTTTAGACCATAATTTTTCCTCTAGTGATCTAGTCTTTTCTTTGGAAACTAACTTCTTCTAAGAAGAGATGAGTTTACATACCTCTGATGATTTTTGAACAAGTTTGAGCTTGTTTGCTAATCGATTCGCTCTTCGTTGAAGTTTGTTGACGTATCTTATTTTGTATTTGTACTTGAAATACTTTGAAATTTCATGACCTTTGAGAGAACAATAAGAGCATGTCAACGTGGAGGATGATTCAGATGCCTGAGATGTGAAAGCTGCTAGAAACATAGTGGAACCTGAAAAATCAGAAAAAGAGTTTCCAGTAGAAACAGATAGATCCACTTTTTCTTCCAGACCAGTTCGGATTTCTTCTGAAAGAATGTTAAGATTGATGTATGTATTGCTACAGTTATCAAAATTTTCACAAAGAAGTGCAACACTTGACTTTTCGTCTTCATTAGAATCATAGTTGTTAGACATTTCATCAAGAGTTGCAGCTAGACCTTTGTTCCCAGTGTATTTTTTACGATCTGGATACTCATTTGCAAAATGACCAAAACCTTTACAGTTAAAGCACTGTGGCATATCCTCGTCATTAGTTTTATCAATATCCTTGTTTTTAGGAGGAACATGATTATGAGGTTTAACTGATGACTTATGTTTATCTCTGGAGAACCGTTTACTTATCTTCAAAAGAAGATCCCTAAACTGTCTTGTGATCAAGGAGACTGACTTGTCAAGATCTTCATCTGATGAATCAACCTCAAAAAATTCATCTTCAGAGATGAAACACTTTTACTTTTGTCAAGTAATTTAGTGTTCTTTTATGCTTTGAAAGCAACATCCTTTCTGAATTTCGATGTATGCTCATGATCAAAGATCTTTATCTTCCTGATTAAGATTTTTGATGGGGTTGTAGTAAATAGGATTAGTTTCAGACTTGTGAAGGAAATGGAATTTTTAGATTTAATAAAAATATATATACAAAAATATTAACAATGGGCGAGAGGTACTGGGACTAAGGAATTGGCCGAATTCACTACACAGGGTTCATTCATATATTTTTTGACAAATAAAACTCAATAAAATTAACATGGACTCTGATTTTGCCAAGATAGATTCTTAAAACATTGATTGTAAGTCCTAAGCATGATGTATCAAAACAACTAAGCTAAGCATACATCATCAAATTAAATAACAACCAATTAATTCAAATCATATTTCAATTTTAGATTAATGCAAAAGTCATAAAAAATAATAAAATAAATTACCCCAAGGATGAAATTCAGCCTCCTCCATCGTCCCAGTATTGGGTTTTAGCTCCTCATGATGAAAACACGCTCAAAATATATTTTTATAGCTCAAATGGTGTTTACAATGGAGAGAAAGGAGAAAATGGTGTAAAACTGTAATCTGCGACGCACAAAAAGCGTCACAGAATGAACGATAAAATACAAATGCGGCTGATGTTTAGACTGCACTGCGACCCACGGCTGTGCGTCTTAGACACTGTTGATAAACCACTGTCCTTGCGAGTCTGTTCTTCGTGTTCTTGGTGTTCTTCATCAGCAACAGCAGCAGAAACAGAGTTTCATCAACTCTTGATTTCTGCTTCTCTGGACCTTCTCTCGACCCCAAACTATCGACACCCCCTCTAGGACTCCCAGGGAACCTATTTAAACCAAAAACACGCGTTGAATCTCCTCCATTAATCCCAAATAATCTTCTTTTACTCGGGATATTTTCTTTCTTTTTTCAAAGAAATACAGGATTTTCTTTCCTTTAATTCCTCTTCTGCGCTTCTGTTGATGTGGAACACACTCCAAACAAGTTTCTACAGCATCCCAACTCCATCCAAACACGTACAAACATGCTGAATCCCGTGAACAACTCTTCCCTGCACGTATTCCCCTTTTTCCAGCTCGTGGATTGCCTAGCCAATTCAAGCCAATTATGGTCGAACCAAACACCCATACCATCTTTATTATGATATATCACATCTTTCCACCTAGTTTCAGCGATTGAATCGCACAAAATCACGTCCAAATGTCCGATCAAACTTCTGCCAGTTGCATGCATCATTTTTCCCGCCTTTTTCTGATTTCAAATTTTGGAAGAAAGGTACCTCCCCTTTATCCATTCCTGGGGTCCCTTTAGCAATTGGGGCGGAAATAATAATTTTTCTGGGTGTTTTTAACAACTCCTCCGGGTGCTTTTAGCATATTTCTGGGGTGCCTTTAACACTTTATCCTGGGGTGTAAAACACCACTTTTTAAGCCCATTTCGCCGCAAGGGCTTATTTCTCTAAAATTTCCTACAAAGACATAAAATAACACAATAAATACAAAATTGAGCACTAACAATACATACAATTGAGACATATTAGACACATAAATGTGTCTATCAACACCCCCAAACTTATTATTTGCTAGTCCTCGAGCAAAACTAATATGGAAAATAAAATCCTAACTCACTAGGTGTCCCTAGTGACCGAGTTAATCTTGGGAGGGTTTACCAGAGGTGTACCCACAATACCAATACTCCAGACCCTAGCTATCTACGCAGAACCTTGGAAGGCACTAAAGAATCTCCTTGGTTGGCATACAATCATTGACTATAGGAGGAAGTACCCGGATGCGAAATTCCATTTGCTGCACACGAGTTTGCACTCAAGTATACTAAAATTCATATAAAGTGACAGAGCTCTACTCAGATAGTTGCACTATGGACATCATATTCGGAGTCAAACTAATCATATGAATAGAAAAAAGAGATGAAAATAGAAAAATGTAGATGGTTTTGATGTTAACCAAATGATCCATGTTTCACATATCTGTCTGAAGGCCACTGCCAGAATGAACCTATCCTAATGGACTGAGATACCGGTCTGACTAATATCAACACAACTGGCATATACAAGGGAACCAGTGGTCAATAACTTAAATCTAGATCAACAAACTGGCAAATAAAAGGGAACCAGCAGTTGGCTACACAGAACAATAACCATTTTTTTTTAACTTAACGGCATGAATAGATCTTTTGGATCCAAGTGCATGCTTCTTGTCAGCAGATTACACGATAGTTCTCACGGGTCCTGCATTCCACGCTTGCTTAGGCGACGGAAACAGGGAGAACACACGCATATTGCTATCCAAGTGTTAATACTTATTCCGATTGGTCAACCTGGTCCGGTCTCTTTTTTTTTTTTAGTAACTCAGTCACTCTAATTCACCCTAGCAGTGGTAACAACTTGAATCATGTGCCCCACCTAATCACTTAGAGAAACATAGTTTAAAATGAAAAAATAAAATGAAAATGACTCAACGAGATATGGTGCAACTATCATGTTACTTCTAACACCTGAGCTCTGTGATTTTATGAATAGATTCTATAGATGTTTCCATCTAATCAGATTGGTTCCTCAACTCCTACAACCAAGATGCTCCCATCCACTTAGATTAGTTAGTGCCATCCTGAATACGCATAAATTTCTAGGCTCTGGAGTTTATTAATTGCAACTAAAAAGTTTCTCCCATACCCCCAAACTTAAATCTAACATTGTCCTTAATGTTATAAAGATGAAACTAAAAGCATGAACAAGGAGAAACTGTTACCATTTGAAGCGAAAGAGTTAAGGAAAGATATTACCGTGTTGCATGAGCATGGGATACCTCTCAAGAAGTGCTAAGTTTAAAGTCTTCAGCCAGACTTAGGAAAGGATTAGTCAACTCGAACCATAAGTAACAGTCGAAATAACTGTGGGTCTTCAAAACTAAATAGAGCTGACCAAAGGAAACTGCAATGAACCAAGAAAGTGAACAAGACTAGCATGCCCTTACTTAGTTTCCTGACTAAGAAATTTATATCTAATTGTGGTTCAGGTTCTATGAAAGGGTCTAAATATAAAATTTTCATTGGCTGCGTTTCTTCATAGGTGGGATCCGAATCATTAGGTCCTAGAGTCTGGAAAAACTCAAATATGATCTTAGAAGCGCACAATAATAACCTAAATAACTGAGGATCCTCTAAGTCAATAAGATTTGACTTACAAAATTGACCACAATGAGAGTAGTGGTCACTCTTAAGCAAATGTGTCGATTCTAATTTCCTAAAGCATTTAGGTTTAGTCTCACAACTTAATATTCAACACATTTGAAATATAAACGTTCCCACATTTGGAAGAAAACTATTTGGTGGGAAAACAAAGTCAATCTGGGTATCATAGCCTGGGCAAACCACATCAACCAGAGGATGGGTTTCTAACGACTGAACTTCTTCCTGGACATCATTAGGTTCGGGAAAACGTGTATGAAGATAATCTTGTAAAATGGTTGAGGCACGTATGTCAAGTCCCAAGTGAGGGACCTTTATAAGAGTTAAAGCACATGGATGATGACCACCCTCAAACTTAGAATTTTGGGTGTCTCTAGATAGACTAGCTATAATTTCCCTAATTTCTAGATCATCAAAATCCTGAAAATGGTCAATTGCTACTTGTAAATTATACTCAGGTGATGCATCCTCACTCATATTTAAAATCTCTACGAATTCATCTTCTTCGTCTAAGACTATTGTTTCTAAATCGCTAGACTCTAAAACATTATTCTCAGAATAAACTCGTTCCTTTAAATCATTATCGGCTTTGTAAACAGGAAATACTACATCGTCTAAAACGAGGATATCTCTAGTCAAATCCTCGTCCTTTTGAATAGGTGAATAATTATTAAAATTATTTGGATTTGAACTAGAAATAATATTATCATTGTAAAGCTCAATTGGAGTAACCATTTCCTGATCACTATTCCTACATAAGTATGATTCTCCATCAACACTATCCTCATCATAATAACATGAAAAAGATCGAACCTCATCAAAACAAGTAATGCTACCAATTCTATCCTTGTTATCTTTATTATGTAAATAACTATCTTCATTCTCAAGGGTATTATTGGATACACTATATTGGCAATTCAAGTAATTTCGAGCAATTCTTTCGTTCGTCTCAGCTATCCGCTTGAGGTGGTCTTCTAAAGAAGGTTCACTCATTATTGTAGTTCTTTCGTCTATAATTATACTATTCATCTCAGCTAACTTACGCGTCGACTCAGCTAACTTCCTGAGGGACTCTTCTAAAGGAGGAATAGGAACAGAGGGATCATAAAAAGGACTACTTTTCAATAGTTTGATTGTATCCTCTAGAGACGAAGAACTAGTACTATAATCTTCTTGCTCGTAAGACTGATGCATGTGTGGATAGTAATTGGGCTCACCAGGGTATGACCCATATCCTTCCAAAGGATGGCGTTCCCAACCACTATTCCCAACATGGTCATAAAAAAGATGATGTCCATATTCAAATTCAGGTCGATACTCATTGTATTGGCTTCTATCATACCAGTTCGACATTCTTAATTGCAAGGGAATTCTACACAATCACAAACAAGGATGACTCGACTAAATCAAACCTATAAAATGTAGCAAACAACAAGCATGATGGCTCCACTTAGATTGTTTCTAGACCATCTTATAATCCTTCGAAAGGGAATTCGTTACAATTTAAGCAAACCCCTCTGGAATCAATCCGAGTCAAAGTAAGTTGAATTGAGGCGAGGGAAGCTCAGTGGAGCTTTGATACCCAAGGCCTCACCGCTATCACAAGGCGGCGCAGTCACGCATTCAACTCACAGAAACCATCATGAACTTCGAAGTATGCTAAAAGAGTAACCAATATTTTTCGAACGACTTTCCTACTAAGCTCGTTACCCTATCGGTCTCGTTCTAATCAAATTTTAAGCTTGGGTTCGCGTTAGGTTTCGTTTAACTAAGGCGGGAAAGAAGGGAACGGTGATAAAATCCGAACCCTTATCTTGTATTGGCCAGGCCTTGCCCTTTACTAGGAATTTAAAAACAGTCCAAATTCTTCCTCAATCAATGAATCACCTTAAGGAATACAGTAACTCGCTTACAGGAGATTCGCGAGTGTTTCGATGGACTTACCTCCCGTACCATACGGGGGATGAACCGTTGAAGTCGACTCGGGCCACGACTCATATGTCATGTACGAACCCGAGGGGCCGAGACGATATAGTAATCGTCGTCCTTCCCTGCACACAGTTTATATATAATTTTTTTTTTTATATAACCCTTCCGTAGGGTTTAAAATTAAAATAAATTGTCCAAAGTCCAGTCCAATGAAAAGAAATACAAATAATAATAATAATAATTACAAAAATAAAAAAAAAATGGAAAGTCTCTTAAAAAAAATAATTCTCTCTCTCTCTTTTTTTTCTCTCTTTTTGCTTTATTTTTTTTGCTTTGTCTTTTTTCCTTCTCTTTTAGCTTTAAGCTTTGATTCCAAGGTCTTTAGTATCCAACTTCAAACCTGTAATACAAAGACACAACCAAAGAGACGTAAAAAGAACAAATGGAATAATAAAAAATAATAAAAACCTAAAAATTCTACCTAAGCACAAATCCGCGTCGGCGGCGCCAAAATGATTAATGTGTTTTCAAAGTTTTTGTAGATAGTGATAAAAGGGTTGTTTTAAGACTTGTGAAGGCAATGAATTTTAGACTTAATAAAAATAAAGCAAATTAATTTTCAAAGAGTGATGTCAAGATTTAAAATGGACTAAGGCTCCGGATTTACTATTACTTCAAGTTGATTGGTTACAAAAATATTTCATAATTCTTATCTAGCTCTTTTTCCATTAAATCACTTATTAATCTATAAGGTGTCCAGATATTAAATTGTAATCCTTAAGCATGATTTATCAAAGAATTAAATCTAAGCATAAAACATCAAACTGATTCACAACTAATTAAGAAAACCATTTTTATCTCTTTTTTTTATTGATCCAAGTGAAATAAATAATTAAGAAATTATAAAAAGAATTTACCAATCAAACATGAGTGAATAGCTCCTCCGTCGCCTCAGTCACCAGGTATTTTAGCCGCTCATCATGTTGGAAAACCTCTCAAAATATTTCATTGATGCTCAAAAGTGTTTTACAATGAAGAGAAAGAGAACTAAATAGTATAAAACAGTATTCTGCGACCCACAGAAGGCGTCCAGAATCAACGACACAGAGATAGTGTTGTTGGTACAATGACTCAGTCGCGGAAAGGAGTGGAAAAGTGTCGCAATAAAGCGCCAAAATGATTAAGATTTTTGATGGGGTTGTAGTAAATAGGATTCGTTTCATACTTGTGAAGGAAATGGAATTTTTAGATTTAATAAAAATATATATACAAAAATATTAACAATGGGCGAGAGGTACTGGGACTAAGGAATTGGCCGAATTCACTACACAGGGTTCATTCATATATTCTTTGACAAATAAAACTCAATAAAATTAACATGGACTCTGATTTTGCCAAGATAGATTCTTAAAACATTGATTGTAAGTCCTAAGCATGATGTATCAAAACAACTAAGCTAAGCATACATCATCAAATTAAATAACAACCAATTAATTCAAATCATATTTCAATTTTAGATTAATGCAAAAGTCATAAAAAATAATAAAATAAATTACCCCAAGGATGAAATTCAGCTTCCTCCGTCGTCCCAGTGTTGGGTTTTAGCTCCTCATGATGAAAACACGCTCAAAATATATTTTTATAGCTCAAATGGTGTTTACAATGGAGAGAAAGGAGAAAATGGTGTAAAACTGTAGTCTGCGACGCACAAAAAGCGTCACAGAATGAACGATAAAATACAAGTGCTGCTGATGTTTAGACTGCACTGCGACCCACGGCTGTGCGTCTTAGACACTGTTGATAAACCACTGTCCTTGCGAGTCTGTTCTTCGTGTTCTTGTTGTTCTTCATCATCAGCAGCAGCAGAAACAAAGTTTCATCAACTCTTGATTTCTGCTTCTCTGGACCTTCTCTCGACCCCAAACTCTCGACACCCCCTCTAGGACTCCCAGGGAACCTATTTAAACCAAAAACACGTGTTGAATATCCTCCATTAATCCCAAATAATCTTCTTTTACTCGGGATATTTTCTTTCCTTTTTCAAAGAAATACGGGATTTTCTTTCCTTTAATTCCTCTTCTGCGCTTCTGTTGATGTGGAACACACTCCAAACAAGTTTCTACATCATCCCAACTCCATCCAAACACGTACAAACATGCTGAATCCCGTGAACAACTCTTCCATGCACGTATTCCCCTTTTTCCAGCTCGTGGATTGCCTAGCCAATTCAAGCCAATTATGGTCGAACCAAACACCCATACCATCTTTATTATGATATATCACATCTTTCCACAAAGTTTCAGCGATTGAATCGCACAAAATCACGTCCAAATGTCCGATCAAACTTCTGCCAGTTGCATGCATCATTTTTCCCGCCTTTTTCTGATTTCAAATTTTGGAAGAAAGGTACCTCCCCTTTATCCATTCCTGGGGTCCCTTTAGCAATTGGGGCGGAAATAATAATTTTTCTGGGTGTTTTTAACAACTCCTCCGGGTGCTTTTAGCATATTTCTGGGGTGCCTTTAACACTTTATCCTGGGGTGTAAAACACCACTTTTTAAGCCCATTTCGCCGCAAGGGCTTATTTCTCTAAAATTTCCTACAAAGACATAAAATAACACAATAAATACAAAATCGAGCACTAAAAATACATACAATTGAGACATATTAAACACATAGATGTGTCTATCACTTCCAAACCAGAGTATTTTTGGAAAGAGTTGCAAGGTTATTTCCCTCAACGATGGCATGCTTCTTAGAGTCGTATCTAGATGGCAGCGATCTGAGAATTTTCATCACAATGTCCTTTTCAGGAATAGTGTTACCCAATGCAAAAGATGCATTAACAATTTCAGACACTCTGTGATTAAACTCATCAAATGAATCTTCATCTGCCATACGAAGGTTTTCCCAATCAGAATTTAGGTTTTGAAGTCTCGCTTCCTTTTTACAAGTATTCCCTTCAAATATGGTTTCTAAGATATCCCAAGCATCTTTAGACTTTGTGCAAGTACTCACATGATGCTGGAGCTCTGGAGTAATTCCATGGATGATAGCATTTAATACGTCATAATTTTGCTTTTCAACAAGAATCTCGGCAGCATCATATTTACCAATATCCTTTGGAACTATTACATCGCCTTCTGTAACTTCCGGAGGATCATAGCCATTAACCACATAAACCCATGATTGAAAATCACGCGCTTGAAGAAAGGAACGCATAGCAATTTTCCACCATAAGTAATTTGAGCCATCGAAGACTGGTGGTACGTTTATAGAGATAGCACTTATGTCCATATTCATATCACTACAAACACAGACTTATGAAGTCTTAAACGTGTTTCCATGCTCTGATACCAATTGAAAAAGCGGGGGTTTAAAAACCACACCCAATATTTTGTTTGGCAATCTGAATAAACAAACTCCAATATACTTTCAAGAGAATAAACTAGACAGTCAGACTCAATCTATAGAAAAGTATATCAAAGAGTTTATATCTTTATATCTTAATTCAATCCGCAATCAGCAAATAAGAATCTGCGAGCCTTATTGAATATAAGAGAAATAACTTGAACGGTACCAAACACCGATGTTCAAGGATCAATCAATTTCAATCAACAACCAAAGGTTGGATGTACCAATTTAGTGATTCAATGCACAACCTGTGATATTTCAATTATATAACAAAATATAATGCGGAAAAGAAATAACACAGACACCATAATTTTGTTAACGAGGAAAACCCCAAATGCTGAAAAATCCCGGGACCTAGTCCATCTTTGAACACCACATTGTATTAAGCCGCTACAGACACTAGCCTACTACCAATGAACTTCGGACTGGAATGTAGTTGATCCCTAATCAATCTCACACTGATCAAGGTACAGTTGCGCTCCTTACGTCTCTGAACCGCAACAGGATTCTACGCACTTGATTCCCTTAGCTGATCTCACCCACAACCAAGAGTTGCTACGAACCAAAGTCGAAGACTTGATAAACCAATCTGTCTCACACAAAAAAATCTATTGGAATAAATAAATCTGTCTCCCACAGAAATACCTACGAGTTTTGTTCCGTCTTTTGATAAATAAAGGTGCACATGAACCAATTTATAAAGCGGACTTATATTCCCGAAACATCCTAGTATTATCAATCACCTCACAATAATCTTAATCGTATGGTAGCAAAACAAGATATTGTGGAATCACAAACGATAAGACGAAGATGTTTGTGACTACTTTTAATCTTACCTATCGGAGATAAATCTCAAGCAGATCTTAGCGAAGATAATACTCAATCACGATAGTAAGAGTAAGATCATAAAACGCAACTACAAAGAAAATAGTTGGGTCTGGCTTAACAATCCCAATGAAGTCTTCAAGTCGTTAACTTACAGGGTTTCGTAAAAAACCTAAGGTTAAAGGAGAATCGATTCTAGTCGCAACTAGTATCACACAGGAGGTGCGGGGATTAGGTTTCCCAGTTGCTAGAGTTCTCCCTTATATAGTTTCCAAATCAGGGTTTGCAATCTAAGTTACCTTGGTAACAAAGCATTCAATATTCACCGTTAGATGAAAACCTGATTAGATTCAAGCTAATATCTTTCAACCGTTACATCGAACTTAGCTTGTTATACACAAATGAAATGTACCCTAATTTAGGTTTATGTAACCGTACCTAAACGTGTACACCATGTTGGCTCAACAGTAGTTAACCGAGGTTAGCTATATGAACACTCTCATATTAACCTTATTCATCTTAATCATAACTAGTTTAAATGACTCAAATGAAACTAGTTAAAGAGTTGTTCAATTGTTATATTCTCATAAAAGTATACAAGAACACAATTGAAGAAAAATCGGTTTGATTCACTCGAATCAATTTATAAACATTATAGCCACGGAGAATGCATTCCTTATTATATAAAAGTATTTGTTCATGTCACAACCGATTTTAGAACTTTAACCACTCAAGTACGCAAACAGGTATGCAAACTTGAATAGCCGGACCAAGTTTGGTTTTCGCCAGTATGCGAACGGGTACGCATACTTCCAAATTCAGTAGAATTTTTCGGACATGAACCTTACGCCAGTATGCGTACGGGTACGCATGCTTAGGTTCCCGGACTTCTCAAACCAACAGGTACGCACACGGGTATGCATACTATGGTTCCCGGAAATGGATCACATATATGTAAGGGTGCATAACATGTTTATAATCCAATGTTGGTTAAGTGTTTTAAACTCTATTTCAATCAATGAAACTTTCTTAGAGGATGAAAATAGCCGTTTTCACACACTATTAGCATCAAAGAAATTTTCAAGTTATTGAAATAATCATAACGAAACATTCCAAGTCTACACCATATGATTGTATCACACAAACCATGTCAGATGTTACTCGACGATTTTCACATGATCATCTTTTGACTTTCATCAAGAATATAAGATGAACTTGGTTGAAGTGAAAGCTTACCAACACATATTTCGATAAATATGTAAGCGAGTTAAACTCAGCTCGAAATCTCAAATGTGCATAATCGAAAACTATAGTAATACGACTTTTGTCTCAATATAGGAGATAGAGTAGAAATAGACTTTCCAAGTGATAGATGAGTTTTAGTCTCCACATACCTTTTGTTGATGAAGTTCCACAAGCTCTCCTTAGTAGTTTTTCGTCTTCAATTGATGAACGCCGTGAAGTCTAATGCTCAACTACACAATCTATCCTAGTCCGAGACATTACTATAAGTAGACTAGAAATCAAGACTTATAGTTTTGATCACTAACATTGAAAAACAAGCTTGAGATAGAAACGCTTGCGAGTTCGACCGAACAGTGCTCTAACATCTTCTATGTTTTCAAGGCGGCATTTTGACTTCAGGAGATGGAATGCTTTGAAGAAAGTTATTTGAAATGTTCTTTCTGGGTATCCGCTCTGTTCGAAGAATTTTTGTCTCCATTGTCTTCGTCTTGGCAATGCCTCTAGATCTTGATCTATTGCAGGACCGGGTAAAAAAGAGGATAATAAAGAATAGATCGGGGAGAGTGCGCAATGTAACGAGAGAGTCAAAGACAAGCACATCCATGATATTTTTCCCCAAATTTGAATATTCAGTGGGATGGATTCCACTTATTAGACTATAAAAGAGTCAATAACTTCAACAAAGATATGTTTCAAATTAGCACGTCATAAGAAAAATCTTTCCATTTTTATTTTTTTTACTTCATCCGTTATACTAAAGAACCTGTGTAGGTTGAAGTATGATGGCAAGAGATTCACGACTTTACTAAGATATTCATTCTCAAGTAAATGGTTGGGATATTCTCTTAAAGAACAATGTTTTACATTGGGATAAAGAAATTTCTCAACTTAAGTTAACTGTGGCAAGGATAAGTATGGAAAGAACCTCGAAAGAGAGAGGGTCAGACGTGCTAAATCATACCAATATTGGTATACTAGAACACGTGAAAGAATACAAATAAATTATGGTAGAAGATTTAAGCCTTTTCTAAAATATGACTAATATGTAATTCTCGCTCAAGTAATAACGATACAAAGTAAATGTATCTATCGTGTACGAAACAGAGATGTAATTCTGACTCATTTAAACGGGAGTTGGAAACTTGGTATAGAGATCTACTGAGAATGAACCTTGTACTGGTATTGGTACGAGCAATGTAATGCAGGTACCATAGTAGCAACCGATTTTCTGCACTTATGAAAAGCACATCATTATCATGAGATGAAAAAATTCTCTAAAACACTTGAGATATATATGGATGAAAAGTGTATCATCCCCTCTGAACCGTAACATATACTTTAAAGTATGTGAGTTGAACCCCACTTTTGTTACGAAATAAGGCTACACCGCTTATTAAGTCTCTCAAGACTCGATGTCTAACAGCTAGTGGTTTCGCTTTCACTAGATTAAGGAATATACACTAGTTGTTGAACTAGTTCCTTATAGTGTGACTATAATGATTGGATCATCGAGCGAAGCACTGCTCAAATTTTGTTTCCAAGATGGAACAAAGATTAAAAGTCACAAAAGCTCTACATGTGCTGAAAGCTAATTTAATTAAAATGAAACTCTCACTTACGGATTAATCAGGAGGATTTGGTATACCCGTCTAAGTGACTATTTGATTGGGAAGGGATAAAAAAAATATTATGCCATGCATACTCACAAGTTGGAATTGTAGTTATCTATGCCGATGGTATGGACATGGTATATACATACTCTTAATGCAATAAGAGATTATACAAGCTGCTTGAAATTTTAATTTGATATAAAAATTTGGGGAAAGCTCGGTCGAACAGCGAGCTTATGGTATATTATTCCACCAGATTGCATATGTCCAAAGTTTTCAACAATTTAACAAGGACATGTATCCTACTAGCACTCCCATGATTAGTTGAGGTACAAATGTAAGTAAATGACCATTTCGTCTTAAGGAAGATGATGAAGATGTATTGGGATACGAAATTCCCATATCTAAGTGCAATAGACGCATTGTTGTACTTACCATAATGTATTCGACCAAATATTTTATCCTCAGTGAACTTGTTAGCTACATATAACTTAACACCGACGCAACGTATTTTGAATAGTATAATGAAAGTAACCATATACTTAAAAGGACCATTCATGTGAGTTTGTTTCATCCATGCAAATACATAAAGAGAACCGCTAAAGGAATACAATCTAAAAAGTTATTGGTTATGAAGGTACAATAATCTTTTCACCCACGAATCTAATCAGGGGGAGACATGACTGACTTACTTACTAAGTCATCACCTTTATTCACTTTCGGAAAGTACATGACTAAAGGAACTTTCTTGAAACTCTTTTGAATAGAATCAGGGGAGAAGCCGACATCAGGAGGAGAATCCAAGGATATGATGTCGACATGTTTTAGTTCAAAATGTAAAGCTATGTTGTACTCTTCTTTCCTAAGATCGAGATTAGTTTTTTCCACAGGGTTTTTGTTACTCAACAATTTTTTTAATTAAACAACAACATATACACTAGGTACATGTTGGATGTTGGTTTCGCTTTCAGAATCAGCACAACAAAGCAAGGAGTATCACAACAGTTTTCAGCACAAATCAACCAGTAGTAGTGATATTACTATTAAACATCAATACTGGTTTTCACCAATCATCCATGAGACGTAGAAAGGATACTTTGTGTGAGTATTCGGCAAAGGCATACTTCTGAACTATTGTGTTGTACTCTTTTCCCTTCGTCAAGGTTTTATCCCACTGGTTTTTTTCTTGTCAAGGTTTTAACGAGAAAACATATGCAAGTCCAACTCTGTTATAAGTTTTCTTAATATTGTACTCTTTTTCCTTAGTTCAGGTCTTGTCCCTCTGAGTTTTCCTGGCGAAGTTTTAATGAGGGAATAGACTTCGATACGGTAGTCGAGGAGAGAACTGTGAAGCACTACATATGAATCATTATTATTGTACTGCACAAGGGGGAGTGTTATAGGGCCATTGGCCCATGTAGATGTAACCAGGGTTTACCTCATAGCCTATACATAGAGGCTTAAATGTATGTAACATGTAACTTATCTCTAATAAATAAGAGTTCTCCTTCTTATGTTCTTTCTATATTCTATTTCTACTTTAACAAGTTTTTTTTCTCCTTTATGTATTAATTTGGAAAAAAGAATCCTAATATGGTAGGTGAAAACGCGGGGGTACCAAAATACACCACCAACTTTTTCTTGGACAATCTGTATGGACAAACTCGATACAACTCTGAGGGTTCAACTCAATCAAGGAATAATATCTATATTTATCTCTCTCTCTTGCAATTAGAACGTTTACAGAAACAAATTCGTGAACCTAATTACAAAGAGATTACTTGGACGATACCAAATATCAATGGCCAAGAATCAATCAAGTCGTATCCAACAAACTAGGTCAGATGTATCTACTATGATTGATTAACGCACAACCTGTGATATTTCAATTATAAAGATAAACAATATAATGCGGAAAAAGAAATAACATAAACACCAGAAGTTTTATTAACGAGGAAACCGCAAATGCAGTAAAACCACGGGACCTAGCCCAGGATGAACACCAAACTGTATTAATTAAGCCGCTACAGACGCTGGACTACTACCAATTAACTTCGGACTGGAACGTAGTTGAGACCTAATTGAGTCTCTCACTGGTTAAGGTATAGTCGCGCTCCTTACGCCTCTTGAATCCCAACGGGACTCCACGCAATTGATTCCCTTAGCTGAAATCACACTTACTAAGAGTTGCTTCATCTCTATTGAAGACTTTAAACCAATCTTCCTCTCACAGATTAAGCTTATATATGTGTTGACGGTGGTTTTTAGTTTATGGCGAAAACTGTAAAAGTCTCTACCTGACCTGGCATCAGAAGTAGTAGACCTTGATATGTCTATATTCCACAAGGAATTTGAAGAATATATCAAAATATGATGACTGCCTATGTCGCTCCTCATATTATATTGAAAATCAAGTTCCTAGATGAATTGTTCACTAGTATAGAGCCTAATGAGTATTTAAGCTCCTAGTTGCATCATTCACTAATGAAATGGAGCCATTTAAAAGTGATGAGTGCATATGCAACTTTACTTACATATGTATTGAGCAATTCAGTATACTCATATATGAAATTTATCCAGAATAGTACTGGTGCATGTCGCACAATCCCAAATATTCTGTAAATTTTATTAACATCTCGCCTGCATTATTTACTAATGCATGGTTGCCGAGTATTTATTCTATGTTATGTTCCCCAGCTGAACTCTTGATATTGACATGATAGGAAAATTAATGTTCGCTCACAACGAGTAGCATAAATTTCCTTAAGTGTCAGGATTAAGATGTGCATGGAAGTACTCAATCATAGGCACGCAAGTTACACTGCCCTCTGACATAAACTTAGTGATTTTTGCATCAATGCGCAAAATTCACCAAAAATAATTAATTTTGTGACAGCTCGCAAAATTCAATTTTCAAACCTAATTTTATCAATTTGCAAAAATTAGGTTTTTGCGGCCTGCGCAATATCTCGAACCCTATTTGTCGAGACCAAACCTATGCAAACTAGGAAGTTGATCCACCATGGAACTAGTAGGAGCAAATCTTACCAAAAGTCGAAAAACAAGAAATAAAAGGGAAACAACGACAAGTGGGGACAACATCCAAAGGGGCACAACCACGCCACTTGGATGGACGGTTTCCCTAGTTTTCTCCGCCTATCACCAACCGGTCATGCCCCACGTTGCTGGCCGCCAGTCCCTTTTTCCCATCGACCAATCAAATTGCTCCAAAGCCGCAACCTGCACTTTAATTAAAGATGGTTATCTGTCGGCCCCCTCTTTCCTATCAGCCAATCAAATCGCTCCAAAGACGCAGCCTACACTTTTAATTAAAGGTGTCCGGCAGCCCGTCTTTGGCTTTGACCAATCATATCTCTTCAACTTGGTCGGACGATATCCAAAAGGTCACCAAAGATTGGACGAACAGCCGGGAGCATTTGGTAAACAAATTGAGTATGATCTATATGCCAAAAGTTTCGTATGGATGTCTATTATAACATACTAAAAAATCACATCAATCGGATTAATGATCTAAAAGATACAACTTAAAAGGCGAGCTAGATCATGGCTGAAAACTGATAGAATTCCTCAAGAATTCTTCCTGAGTTTTTACCATCGGGCTATTTTCACCTCCTAAACGAGCTCAAAACGTAAATATTCCCTCGTACAAAGATAGGAAATTATTTTCTGATAAGAATGGAGGGGCGGATCATCAAAATCCGAGTTTGTATGAGAATTCTACAGCAGTTTTAGTGAGGGTCTCACATCTGAATTTTCTGATTACGAAATTTCATGAGTTAACACAAACTTCTGCAAAATGGCTACCAGCCGTCATTTTCCTATAGGGACCGACCACCACATCTTTAATGTACATGGATAGATCCTGGCAGCTGCTCAAATATGACCGCCCGCCGCCTAACTTGCGCGTGATTGGTCAAAATAATTAGGTCTTGCAAGAAAGACCCACTCAACAACTTGTTACATATTTTTTACGAAAATACTCGAGACATCAAACATGTCACAAACTGGTGGATGTTCATCAGGGTATTGGTCTGGCGGTTTACAACATGCGGCTTTCAACGCGCCAATTATGAAAAGTGTCCGGGAAGGCGGACGCTTGATAGCAGTAAAGGAGTAGTGGGTGTAAAGCTGACCGGTCTTCTCTTCATGACAGGGACATGGTTTTCACCACTTTTACACGATCCCCACTTCTCCACTACTTAACTACCTCCACTTCCTACGAGATCAGTGTGTTCAACTATGACTTGTATAATAGGTTTTCAATCTATTTTAACCAACAACAGGTTTGGTTATCAACACAAGTATCCAGAAAACATCAAGAACTGACAGATTACATTCTGCAAGCATGTTCTTCATTCTGATACAAGTCATAAAACAACCACACCTTCATTATTCATCATTCTGATCTCAACACCTTATCTGCTTCCCTCCCTAAGATCAACCTTTCTCCTTCATTTTGTGACCGAAGCAAGACTGGAACGACCATTTCTTGGTGTAGGCCAGAATTGTACAGATTGATCTCTCAAATCTAAAGTGCTCCTGTGCAGCACATTTGCTTAGAGTTTTAGATTTGTTTCTCGGCGGCACACCCAATTTACCATTTTCAGCAGAATCAGTTTTTACCCTACTACAATATGATTTCCTTTACGATCAAAAATATTTTGATCAAGGTGGTTTGGAAATCGATAGCGATAGACAAAGTCTAGCTAACCTCAAAATTTTGGACTTATGCAACCCGAAGTGCAGCCTAGATTATTATTCACCTTACAAGTGTAAAACTTTTGGAATCAACAATGTTTGAGACGAATAGAACTTTGATGATTCTATCTATCTTGATCGAGTGAGAAGCTCAACAATCGATCAAGATCAGGATACTCGAGTTATCAAGAAAATATAACTGGACCTGGCTTCACGAATCCCTATGAAGTATTTGTAGTCTCTAAACCCTGAAAGGGTTAGGAAGAGGACGATTCTAGTTACAACTAGGACACACCAAAAATTAGTGTCGGGATTCAAAGATCCCAGTTGCTTGAAGTTCCCCTTTTAAAGACATTCAAAGCATAGGTTCCTGTAGGTTTAAGCTAAGATAGCTTTGAAACCAAGCAATCAATATCCACCGTTAGATGAATCTTTGAATATGATTTATATAAACAAGATATACACTCTGGTTAGGTGAAACCGTAACCGAACCGTATATAAAGACTATGTTCATGGTGGTTAGCCGAAACTAGCCGATTTGAACTTAAAAGCTTAATATTCATTTTCATGAACACTTAAGACATTAACCTTGAGTCACAATCATGTGATCAAACAAGTCTAATGTTTTTAGAGAATTGATCAAATGCTAATTGTCTCGAAGAAATAATTTAATCGCACTTGAAAATAACTGACATGCTTAGTAGGTGTACAAAGTACAAATACCATAGACGTTCGTGAGTCAGGTCAGTTACAATACGTGTACCGGTTTGTAAGCTAATAAGCCAAACCAAGTTCCGAAGTTCATAGAAGTATTTAGATATGCATATCGGTATGGATACTGAAAAAGCGGGGGTCTAACAACCACACCCAATATTTCGTTTAAGCAATCTGCATGGACTAAATCCAATATATCTCCAAGAGAATCAACTAGACAGTCATACTCAAATAAGGAAAATACATCCAAGAGTTATATCTCAATTTCTCAAAACAATCTGCAATCGAGCAAATATAAATCTGTGCGCCGGATTAATATGAAAAATAAATTGGATGGTACCAAAGACCAATATCCAAGCGTCGATCAATTTATATCAACAACCAAAGGTTGGATTATGTAATTGATTGAACTACGCACAACCTGTGATATTTCAATTATATGAAAATATAATGCGGAAAAGAAATAACACAGACACCAGAAATTTTGTTAACGAGGAAACCACAAATGCAGAAAAACCCCGGGACCTAGTCCAGAATTGAACACCATGCTGTATTAAGCCGCTACAGACTCTAGCCTACTACAAGTTAACTTCGGACTGGAATGCAGTTGTGCGCTAACCAGTCTCACACTAATTAAAGTACAGTCACGTTCCTTACGCCTCTTGAACCACGCCGGATACTGCGCACTTGATTCCCTTAGATGATCTCACCCACAACTAAGAGTTGCTACGACCCAAAGTCGAAGACTTAATAACCAAATATGTCTCACACAGAAAAGTCTATTGAATAGATAAATCTGTCTCCCACATAAATACCTATGAGTTTTTGTTCCGTCTTTTGATAAATCAAGGTGAACAAAAACTAATTGATACACCGGTCTTATATTCCCAAAGAACAACCTAGTAATATAAATCACCTCACAATAATCTTAATCGTATGGAAGTGAAACAAGATATTCTGGAATCACAAAGGATGAGACGAAGATGTTTATAATTACTTTTTATCTTACCTATCGGAGATTAAATCTCGAGCAAATCTTAGAGAAAAAAGTACTCAATACGATATAACAAAGTAAGATCAGAATACGCAACTACAGAGAAAATAGTTGGGTCTGGCTTCAGAATCCCAATGAAGTATTTAAGTCGTTAACCTATAATGGTTTTAGAAAAAACCAAGGTTAAATGAGAATCGACTCTAGTTGCAACTAGTATCATACAAGAGGTGTGGAGATTAAGTTTCCCAGTTACTAGAGTTCTCCCTTATTTAGTCTTCAAATCAGGGTTTGCAATCAATGCTACCTTGGTAACAAAGCATTCAATATTCACCGTTAGATGAAAACCTGATGATAGTCAAGATAATATCTTTCAACTGTTAGATCGAACTTAGCTTGTTATACACAAATGAAATGTGACTTCTAACAATCTCCCCCTTTGTCAATTTTAGTAACAAAACTATCAGTACATATGACTTAGAAAATAAATAAACTTTGTAGCTTCTCATCCAAATGCTTGATTCCCTTGGTTCTTCAACATCACTCGAAATCTTTGTCACTTCCAAGTACTCCAGTGATTCTGAACGTGTTCAACTCAACATCATAGTTGTTGAAGATCCGTAGCCATAAAAATAAGAAAACAATTGTTCTCAATTATTGTTATACAGTATCATAGATTATTACTCAGCATCAATGTCCAATTATATCACAAGTTTGACAATATTACTATGGTGATATGTATCACTCCCCCTTAGTCAATACTTCGTCTCACAATGAAAACCACTCCCCCTTACATAATGATCCGTAAATCATATGTATTTGTAGTGTGGACTACACATTAATTCTCCCCCTTTTTGTTAATATAAATTGACAAAGGTACGAAAACTAGTGGGATCATAATGAAATTCTCATAGAGATACTTCGTGACTAAAACAGAACATATCAACTTTGTTTTGATGATTTCAGATAGTCGAAACTTAGTGTATTCATCAAGGAGTTTATAAAGATACAAGAAAACTCCTATTATACTCCACAGCCGTACTCTCCACAAATATTTGGCAATTAAGCACAAGTTCAAAAAGAACTCTCCCCCATAAAGTGTCATTCCCGAAAGAACAACAAGAGCGACCTTACTTTTGCAAGAAAAGAAGGATTTATTTGGATATTAACAAATCACATGAAACATGAATTTGTATCCATAAACTCAATTAAATTAACCACAAGAGAACCCGTGATTAATTTAATCGGAAATGCTCAACATAAGAGAACTTACGGATCCATATAGTACTTTCACATAGAAGTGGATCAGGGAAAGATCAATACTGTGGAATATTCAAAGATTCATTCTATTTTACATCAATATTTGCATAATGAGATCATAGACTTAATCTTTGCAAATCAAAAGTTCATCCTATCTTCCATCAATATTTGCTTAATGACATAATAGACTTAACTTTTGACATATATGGGACAATCATAGTTCACGGACACAAACACACATATCCCATAATAATTTTTGCAATATAAAAAACCAATAAGGATGAATACTGCAAAATCATCTTCCAAATAAACTTTAGAATTTAAATGTATAAATCTAAAAACATTGCAAGAAGAAAATCGTTGGCAATAGAAATGTGTAATCACAAAATAAGTTATTCCAAACCCTAGTTATCCTTCTTAAAACACAAGAATAAATTCTTAAGAAGTTTCCTAGAAAAAATAAAAAACAACAAGCTAAAAAAAAAAAAAATTTCTATGCCAGCAAAATCGATCATGAATTGAAATCAAAGAGCTTTTCCGGAACCCTCACGAGTCTTGAGACCTTTTAGCTTGTGATTGACAGCATCCACCGCTTCTTCAGAGAAGATATCCTCATTGAGAAGATCTTTAACATGTATTTCCATGAGAACAAGGTCAGAGTTAACCTTTTTCAACTCAGTTCTTAACACATCGAGACCCTTCATAGTATCAACGAGCTGCAGTTTTGCTTCCTCAAAGTATTTAAGAAAATCATGAACCACTTCGGCCAAAACCATCTCCTCATTCTCAACATCTTGATGAGGATAGGCGTAGTAGCATGAGGCATCAGGATTTTCACCATCAACATCTACTAAGGTTCTTTTCTTCATCCCTTTGGACTCGAAACCAATACCTTTATCAAGAAAACCTCTTGCAAAATCACAAGAGCGAGAAGGTGAAGACATTCTTGAGAAAAAGAAAATAACCTAGAGTACGTGTACGTGACTCGATAGGTTGGGTATTTAAATGGTTTCTTAGGGATGGTAACTTATAAGGTTTCTAAAGGCAGTTTGTGACAAGTAAGACAAGGATACCCGTAAAAACACAACCCGAACCCAAAAGAAAAACAAAACTAAAACCATAACATACCCTTTTACAAGGTAAAACAAAACAGTATAATTTTGCTACGTGAAGATTTCCTTCCACAAATTTTGGCTCAATAAATTTTATATTTCCACACAGAAAAATTTAGACCACAAGAATAGCAGGCAACTTAGTTGCAACAAAAGATTTTACAAAACAATCGAAAAGATTCTTGAGACACAAACAAGGCAAAGCTTATTTGTAGACAATAGTTTAGATATGGACGATAAGAAAATAACTCAACTAAACAAAAGGAATTTTACCAAAGTATACCTGATTATTAGTAAATCTATCATCAAAGTATGAGACTAAGTTTGCATCCTTACCAGAAGAAGTTTGTATGGAGGATTTTGACAGCCTGTTAATAAGATCATTGTATCCTTCAAATATCAGATTAAGGTTGTCCTTCATATCTCCACTGTTGCTTCCACCTACTGGTACATTTTTCACATCTTGAACATCATTCTTCACAAAAGGTTGAGAAAAGCCTCTATGAAATCTCCTTGAACGATTTGTAGTATTGCCACAATTGGTTCGAACGTTCGACGAGCATATTGAACTGACTTTCCTGGAGGAATTCACATGGAGAGTACTAAAACCAATAGGTTTAGACATCTGAATGTCATTTACACCTTTAAGTATTAAATCTAAGGTGTGCTGAAGTCGACCAAAATAATTGTCATTCTTCAGTTTGCTCTTTCTTTGAACATGTCCGTTTGAATAAAAAAAAAACATACTTTCTGATCACCGAAGTGATTAGAGTGTGTAGCATTAGGCACATCGTTAGAATATTTCTTCCTTATATGAGACGCGGTAATTCCATGATCAATGGAAGAACCAAGAACTTCTTTAGCTATTGGAAGGGTTTGCAATTTAGCTTCTGAAGCTGTTTTCATTAGAAAAACATGATTAGAATTAGATACGTTTTCTAATATCACAGCAGAGTCAGAAGTGATTGGTATGACGGACTCCATGGAACGACCTTTGTCTTGAATAGAGAGATTACTCAATAGTCGTTCTATTTCAAGAGCATCTTCTTTGAGTTTAGCCTCGAGTAAGGTTTTGGAAGAACAAACAACATAATTTTTCTCACGAAGAACCTTTAATTGGGAATCACGATCTTTTACCATACTAACCAAAGTATTGACCTTGTGTTTCAGCCTATTGATTTCAACTGTCTGGATTCTAACAAGTTTTAAAATCGCTTCACTTTCTTGGGCTGCTTCCCTTTCTACTTCAGAGTTAGACTCGTCAATAAGATAGTCGGGGCAACACATATCAATACTTGTATGTTTCGTGTGAGCCGCATGTTCATTTATATGTGAGATCGACAAGTCTTTCTCTTTCATAGATTTCATAGAAACACAACTTTTATTTTTGGTGATGTGTATGTCAGAGATAGCACTACTGTCTATAGAGTCAAATTTCTATAAACACAGACTTATGAGGTCTTAAATGTGTTTGCTTTCTCTTATACCAATTGAAAAAGCAGGGGCCTAACAACCACAGCCAATATTTCATTTAGGCAATATGTATGGACTAAATCCAATATATCTCCAAGAGAATCAACTAGACAGTCAGACTCAATCAAGGAAAATACATCCAAGAGTTATATTTCAATTTTTCAAATCAATATGCAATCGGACAGATAGAAATCTGTGAGCCGGATTAATATGAGAAATAACTTGGATGGTACCAAAGACCAATATCCAAGCGTCAATCAATTTATATCAACAACCAAAGGTTGGATTATCTAATTGATTGAACTACACACAACCTGTGATATTTCAATTATATAAAAATATAATGCGGAAAAGAAAAAACACAGACACCAGAAATGTTGTTAACAAGGAAACTGCAAATGCAGAAAAACCCCGGTACCTAGTCCAGATTTGAACACCACAATGTATTAAGCTGCTACAGACTCTAGCTTACTACAAATTAACTTCGGACTGGAATGTAGTTGAGCCCTAACCAATCTCACACTGGTTAAGGTACAATCGCGTTCCTTACGCCTCTTGAACCACGTCGGATTCTGCACACTTGATTCCCTTAGCTGATCTCACCCACAACTAAGAGTTGCTATGACCCAAAGTCGAAGACTTGATGAACAAATCTGTCTCACACAAAAAAGTCTATTGAATAGATAAATCTGTCCCCTGCAGAAATACCTACGAGTGTTTGTTCCGTCATTTGATAAATCAAGGTGAACATGAACCAATTAATACACCGGTCATATATTACCGAAGAACAACCAAGTAATATCAATCACCTCACAATAATCTTAATCGTATGGAAGCGAAACAAGATATTGTGAAATCACAAAAGATGAGACGAAGATGTTTGTGATTAATTTTTATCTTACCTATCGGAGATTAAATCTCGAGCAAATCTTAGAGAAGATAGTACTCAATACAATATAACAAAGTAAGATCAGAACACCCAACTACAGAGAAAATAGTTGGGTCTGGCTTCAAAATCCCAATGAAGTCTTTAAGTCGTTAACCTATAATGGTTTTAGGAAAAACCTAGGTTAAAGGAGAATCGACTCTAGTCGCAACTAGTATCACATAGGAGGTGTGGGGATTAGGTTTCCCAGTTGCTAGAGTTATCCCTTATTTAGTCTTCAAATCAGGGTTTGCAATCAATGCTACCTAAGTAACAAAGCATTCAATATTTACCGTTAGATGAAAACCTGATTAGAGTCAAGCTAATATCTTTCAACCGTTAGATTGAACTTAGCTTGTTATACACAAATGAAATGTGACTTCATTTATGTATGAATCACCGTACACAAACGTGTGCACATAGTTGGCTTAACAATAGTTAACCGAAGTTAGCTATACGAACACTTCATATCAACCTTGTTCATCTTAATCACAACTAGTTCAAATGACTCAAATGAAACTAGTTATGAAGTTTTTCAATTTTTTATATTCTCATAGAAGTATACAAGACACAATTGAAGCAAAATCGATTTTGATTCACTTGAATCAACTCATGAACATTGAAAAAGTGGGGGTCTAAAAACCTCACCCAATATTTCTCTTAGCAATCTGTATGGACTAACTCCATTATACTTTTAAGAGAATCAACTAGCCAGTTAGACTCAATCTTAATAAAAAGTATATCAAAGAGTTATATCTCAATTTCTCTATTCAATCCTCATTCAAACAGATAGAAATTTGCGATCATGATTGAATACAAGAGAAGTCACTTGAACGGTACCAAAGACCAATGTTCAAGGATCAATCAATTTCATTTAGCAAACCAATTGTTGGATTTACCGATTGATCGATTCAACGCAGAACCTGTGATATTTCAATTATATAACATGGAAAAGAAATAACACAGACACCAGAAGTTTTGTTGACGAGGAAACTTGCAGAAAAACCCCCGGACCTAGTCCAGATTGAACACACACTGTATTTAGCCGCTACAGACACTAGCCTACTACAAACTAACTTCGGTCGGGATTATAGTTGAACACCAATCAATCTCACACTGATCCAAAGTACAGTTGCGCTCCTTACGCCTCTGATCCCAGCAGGATGCTACGTACTTGATTCCCTTAGTTGATCTCACCCACAACTAAGAGGTGCTACGACCCAAAGTCAAAAACTTTAATAAACAAATCTGTATCACACATAAAAGTCTACAAATCTAGATAAATCTGTCTCCCACAGAAATACCTACGAGTTTTGTTCCATCTTTTGATAAATCAAGGTGATCAGGAACCAATTGATATACCAGACTTATATTCCCGAAGAACAACCTAGAAATATCAATCACCTCACAATAATCTTAATCGACTAGCGAAACAAGATATTGTGGAATCACAAACGATGAGACGAAGGTGTTTGTGACTACTTTTCTATCTTACCTATCAAAGAAATTAATCTCAAGCCAATCTTACGATTGTACTCAAATACGATAGAAACAACAAGATCAGATCACGCAATTATAGAGAAAATAGTTGGATCTGGCTTCACAATCTCAATGAAGTCTTCAAGTCGTTAATCTACAGGGTCTCGATAGAAACCTAAGGTTAAAGGAGAATCAACTCCAGTCGCAACTAGTATCACACAAAGGTGTGGGGATTAGGTTTCCCAGTTACTAGAGTTGTCCTTTATATAGTCTCCATATCAGGGTATGCAATCAAAGTTACCTTGGTAACAAAGCATTCAATATTCACCGTTAGATGAAAACCTGATTAGATTCAAGCTAATATCTTTCAACCGTTAGATCGAACTTAGCTTGTTATACAGATGTGAAATGTAACTTCATTTAGGTTTGAGTAACCGTACCTAAACGTGTACACTTAGTTGGTTCAACAATAGTTAACCAATGGTTAGCCATATGAGCACTTTCATATCAACCTTATTCATCTTCACAATAACTAATTCAAATGACTCAATAGAACTAGTTAGAGAGTTTTTCAATTGCTTAGATCTCATAGAAGTATACAAGACACAATCGACGCAAAAACGATTTTGATTCACTCGAATCGATTCATGAACATTATAGCCGGGGTTTGCAAAGATTGCATTCCTTAATTTATAAATGTCTTAGTTCACGAATAAACCATTTTTAAAAAATAACCCACTTAAGTAAGCATATCGGTACGCATACTTAAGCCCAGCGTGAGCTTGTTTTCAGTTCACAAACTCCAGTAGAAATTCACGGGATGTGAACTTCCGAAAGTACGTGGACTTAGCTCTGGTTATTCTAAACCAGTAAAGTACGCATACTTTGGTTTAAGGATTTTGGACTTACACAAGTATGTGTAACTCGTGTTACGCACCGGGTCCAGTGGAAACTACTGATTGGTGTGGCGGGGCTTCGCCCCGCACCCGTTGAACAGATGCATTGTAATATCTTAAATAAAAAATGCATTTTGTTATTAGAAATACCAAAGATTTATAAATCCTGAACTTTGACGTGTTGTTTCTAGTGTCTTAAAATATTGCATATAATCTGCTTTCTTTTTTGAACCTGGAGGTCCAAATGATATGCACATTATGTTGCATCATTTGAAAAGGACTTCCCATTACTTCACATATACTTATGTTGCCTTCTTCTCTGATTATTCAGGACCGCTCATTATCTCATATATGTTTATGTCGGCTTCTTTTCTGATTATTCGAAACTTCATCTTCACGAATCTTAACATTAGAGCGCACTTTTTATGAAGTTGTGATGGGAACATTTAATTGTCTATAACCACAGTCCAAGTAGACACCTTGGATGCTTCTTTTTAAACATAGCTCGTTGCTTTCACCTCTTCTTCGTCATAGATGGAAGTTTTCTCGCCTTGTTACTAAGTTTCTGACACTTTTGCTTTCATTTAAGTACTTACGTAACAACACAGAACCCATTTAATCAATGCACAATCAAATGTGATTATATCTGCATGTATCTAAGTGTTTTAATGATAATCAATCTAAACTAAACTATCTAGATACAAAAGATAAAGAATAAAGAAAATTACAGAAAGAGAGAAAAGAACACCCCCTTTAACTTTTTAACATCAGTGCACTATTATTATCGAGTATCGACCACGGAACAATTGTACAAATTATATGCCAGAGCAAATATTAAATGCCTGAAGCTGTGCAATTACGTCTGAAATTACCTCTCTACAACCAGTAGTTTTTTGCAGAATCGAGGCAAGGAAGTCAAATGAAGGATCGAGCACAACCTCTATACAAAGAATATATTCTCAACCACGTACTAATAAGCATAGTCTATGTATACACCGAATGTAAGAACATATTCACAAATATTATTTGTTCCACTCACCAACAATATTTGTGGATGCAAATTCAAGACTAATCAAAGTGCAAATAATCATGGCCCTGAGTTCTAATAAAATTAACTGTTATGAGACCAAAGTTTAAGTAAAGAAATGAACAAAACCAATAAATTTTTTAACTTTATTCGACAAACGAACAGAAATCTGCATGAAAGTTACTTGAAATATCATGTACACTATGAGAATCAATGGGATGCTATTCTTGAGATAAGTTTCTAATACCTTGGAAATAAAATCTGAACTTCAAGAGATTTTATGTTCCAACCGAGCAAAAAAAAAACAAAGAGATTTTATGTTCCAATCCCATTCGTAATCTAAATAAAAAAACATTAACCACATCTTTAAGGGAAAAAGTAAAACAAAAAAACCTAAAGATTGAAAAGAAAATCTATGATAAGTTGTTACCTGATCGTTAACTTTGAGATTGAAGATTTTTCTCTTCTCTGAAACCTTGACTGCATATATTTGCCCAGATTCAAGATTCTGACGTTATTTAACTTTTGCTCATTACTAACTTAGATATCACAAAGAAAAAAGAAAACAAAACCGAGATATCATAAAAAAAAATATATGACAGGGTTGTATGGAGAAGATGTTGTAACCCAAAGAATCAGGGAGCATATGGTACATTGAGGATGTGCATCTATACCAAGAAACTATAATCTTATGGCTACGGGGAAAGGATTAACGATGGCTTCATGGTTGCACCTAGTGTTGATGTAGACCTCAGACATCTCCTTCGTTTAAAAGAAGAAGAATAAAAATTAGTTCATAACTCATAACATGACCAGGAGTTTATGTTATATATGGCCACTTCTTAACAATAAAATCTTGTGTCAGAGACTCAGAGACACTTCTTCTGGATATGACGCAAAATTAAAATTTAGTGATGCTTTCTCAGAAGCCATTTAAGTGATATTGATCAATTCCACCCTCAATGTAGTAAATGTCAATTCAAATTAATTTTTTCTTGTTTTGATTCTACAGAAATTATAGACTCAAGGGAGAAGAAAGCAATTAGAACGTAAGACCAAAGATTACATGTATATCACCTTCCCTAAACAATGATATAGCTTCGGAAATAGATATTCGAGATTCCTTCAATAATTGAGTCATCTTCTGAGTTTCAGTTCCCCGCTTCTTAATCGGTTCAAGTTATTCATTTGCATCTGGTTCCTAGGATTAAGATTAATCGTCTTTGTAAGAACAACACCCGGCAACAAAAACTTCCATAGATGACAACGACATCCCAAGCTTAGGTTGATAGAACGCATAAGAACTCACATAATTTACCAGCGCAGCAGTGGTACAACAATCCATAACCCATCCAGTCTTGGAAAGAATTTTTCCAATAATTAATACTTTAACATGATATTCAGATAACCTCCATGAACAGGACAACGAGAATACATGTTTAATTTCCTCACTTTATACTAAAGTTTACTTTCATATTTTCACTGCCAAGTGCCAAACCCGGTACCATAAATCTCAGTTCTTATCTACTACTCACTTTACTCCTTGAGATAGTTTCAAATCTGATTTTACTCAACAAAATACCATACTGGTATTGTAAGAAATCATAGTTATATAAAAAAAACAATATAACTGGCAGAAAAATAAGAGCCCAGTGTTCTCATTATCAACCTAAACAACCACCGTGTATTTGCAGCTTTAAGGAGACTGTTTAGTAATATTGGTTTATTTTCAGCACTGCAAAATATGCAACACAAAATAAAATACTATTTTTGAATATTAACTATCATTACTGACATCATTAAACTATATTCACATGTTGTAGTCTCTTTTCGTAGTTGTGGGCTTCCCATTGCCGCCATTTCTAATCTACACTTCGTCCTTGTAAATCATTGCTCTCTAGTTTTTACGCCATTGCAATCAAAGTTATGCCCGATTCACTCTACACTTTACTTAATAACTCGTCTATAGCTCCACTATGTTTGTTTAACCTCGATATCTTAGAAGACCAAAAAGTACGAAAACTTTAACATAAAAAGGATCAAAAAATAAGAAAACTTAAAAATTATAGAAAATATACACCTTAGACATAAAAATAAAACCTCACTTCAAGTGGTTATTGTGAACCCTGCAAAGGTGAGAATCAGAAACTCATAAAAGAATCACAATCAAGCACATCAAATTAATTACCTCATGGTTCTTATATGATCACCCGCAAAAGAAATAAATATAACAAATATCATTTATATATGTTTAACCAATAACCATTCTTTGAGACTTTCTCTTGTATGAAAATACTCGGTTCCAGAGAGAGAGAGAGTCAAAGACTTTGAGATGAAATCATTTTTCCAATGGCTTTTGCGCAAGAAGTATGCCAACCTGGCCAACAAAATGCCACCACCTCTACCACAATTATGCACATTGGTTTTTTCTGTATCCACAAATGCAACCACCATGAATCCAATTATATTTAACCTCCATTATGTTTTGGCATCAGTTTGTATTATTCCTCCCGTTCATATGTAAAGACTATCAACGTTTAACTATTGTTTCATATTCTTGTAGTGATGTTTATTTCGCTTTAATTTTGTAACTCTTATTTATTTTGGAGACATCCATGGGTGAGCCTGATTAGCAAGTTTGTATTATTCTGGAGACATCCATTTCCGGTACCACCAGTAGATTAGCAAGTTCAGGTGTCACAACACAATATTCTATGGTTAGTACATTTAGTGCTTTTTAAAATATTTCATGAAGTCTATCCACCAAAAGAAGCCAAGCAAATTAGTGTTGCCATGCATTCTGGATAATGCTTTTTTGCATTACCCTTAGTAAGGGAGTCCATCATCTTCCACCAGCATGTTTGTGTTATGTAAGAAACTTCAAAAGTATTGCGACGTGTATCTTTATTTTCTCCTTGCAATTTGCTACCATTTCCTACGACATAATAGTGAGAGATAATGGAAGACGAAAAAATACAGTAAAAACTTTATATATTAATAGTTTTGGGACTTTACAAAATTATTAATATAGGGAGGTATACTCATTTTTTTTTTGCTAATTCAAAGTATGTAAATGATAATGGATACGGATATGTTCCTTAATTATCCAAATGAGCAATAAGTCGTATATGCTTTAACTGAAGAACGATCGAATTAGACAAGAAAATGAGGGAGATAATCCTGATGATGATGATATAAAGATACCAAATGTTTCATGCCAAGAAGCTTTAAACATGCTTGACAAGTTGTAAATGTTTTGGCTTCAACAAGAAGGTGATCATAGTAATGAGGTCTGGCTTCAACAAGAAGGTGATCATAGTAATGAGGTCTTACGCACCCGTAAATCGAAAGATGCATGCGATAAGAATCCAGAAATTTACATCATTTTCTCAAACAACTATAGATAAGTATTTTGTTTCATCTTAAATTTTGATGTAATAAGATCTGTAAGTTTCCAATGCTGACGATTATATTAATATGTGGAGGTAATTTTCTAATAACGGGACCAAAAAAAAGCTATTAATATTAAAATATAGAGGTTATTACAATTTATAACTGGCCCAAATTGGGACTTTAATTTTTTATTAATATATAAAGTTTATTAATATATGGAGTTTTTAAGCTTATTTTCTCATTGCCGTTTACCACTATTTCAAAAGCATATTAGGCTAACCCCTATGGGCCAGATTGGCCAAAAAGTGTTGCAAATCAAGAAAAAAGTGTTGGAAAAAAGTTAACAGTGATAGTTGATAGTTCTCTCACCTAGCAAGTGCTCGCAGTCCAACTATCAGCGAGATTGAAACGCTGAACCGTTCAACGCTCAAAAAGTGACATAAACGCCGAACCATTCGGCGTTCTATATATTTTACTAATTTTTGAGGGAGAATGTGATGGAGAGAGAAGAAAAATAGGGAGAGAGAGAGGGAAAAAAGAGGGAGAACGTGATGGAGGGAGGAAAAAAAGGAAGAGAGAGGAAAAAATTGGAGAAAGATAATGATTAGTTTTTAAAAAAATAAAATTACGTAGCGCCGAACCATTCGGCGTTTAGCGTTGTTTTATTCAGCGTTTCGCTGCTAGATTAGCAATACCATAAGACTTAGGAGATTGCCCAGACTGACGTGGATGTCCAATCTAACAGCTAGATATCTAATCCATAGGACTAAGCCTTAGGATGCCGTCAAGGTTAGGATGCGACTATTTTTTTCTACTGCAAAAAAAAAGTAGCATGAAATTATCCTACCAAAAATCATTACCTTGTAATTATCGATCTCACGCACCGTTTTGTCCAAAACCAAGCTACACTACATTTTTGGAAATTAGAAAGTACATTAAAGATGATAGGTTTTAGGTCCTCCATTTTAAACATTCTGGTATCCCACTGTGTCATACATCCATCCATATCAGCATCCTGATAGTACAGTCAGTCTTACCATTCACTTCAACAGATTGATAACCCACTCCGCCTGTATCCTGATAGTACAATCAGTATTACCATTCACTTCAACAGATTGATAACCCACTCTGCCATAGCCATCCTAGTACGCGCACTTGCAGGACCATTCTCTAACCTGGTATTTGGTAAGCAAGAATGATAAATTAAAAACGTTGTGATTCCATCATTTTTGCCGAATCACTTCAACAAATTAGACCGATTAACTTAAACCGACTTTGAACCATTAGGCACCAACCACTTGATAACAATCTTATATGTCGGGCCGAAAGGAAATTACAACTTATAAATGTCAAAAACCAAAAGAAAAGATTAATTAATGAATTAATTTTTGTTTGAGAAGAGACAGTATTAGAATCGAACTTGCAAAAACAAAAGTAAGAAACTTGATTCTGGTTAGAGAAAATAATCCACTTTCTATCTGGTTAATTCTGCCCAACTTTAAAAGTATCTTATACATTTTTGTATTGTCTCCTCACTACCTGAACACCAACTACACAACACTCGCTCTATCTTCAGCTCCTCAGCATTACAAAACTCACCCACCCCATCACCAACATAGACAACTTATATTTAACATTCATAGTCCATCTCGTATTGTGAAACGTAATGCATATCACAAAAACATACAAAATTACAAACTACCAATCACATAATAAAACTATTTACAATATAATTTACTTACGCTAAGAAGAAGCTTGTCCACAACAAATAATTCAACGGCTCCAAATCCATTAACGTGGCACAAAAGGATCAGAAACACTTCCAACCCCCACACCAATCCATCAATCATCCTCTTTTAATCCAAATTTCTGCAAATCCATTAAAAGTAATAACAACTGAAAACTCCACTTTCTGATTCAAGATATAATCAAATGAAACCCAAATAATGAGATCTTGGAAAAAGAAAATGAGAAGAACTCAAACTCTGTGCACGAAAAACAGTGTGATTGCAAAGCGGGGGTAGACACTCTTTTTGTGGTCGCTTAAATTCAATATCAAAAATTTATGATTTGCAAAAGACCGTGAAGTCAGTGTATGAATCCCTAAAAAGTACATAAGAATAAAGCAAAACTCACACATGCACCAAAATTTCACTCGAAAAATCAAATCAAAAAAACCAAATTATCAGGATTTATAAGTGTTTACCTTTTCTGGCAGGTGCTGATGAAGAAACCCGTAGAAGTGAAGATACAAATTGATCAAATGCCAAACTAATCACAGTCTTCTTTGTTAACAATTATTTATCAGAACAATCCGCGAATACTCGATGAAGAAATTTAAACGCGAAAAAATTATAAGTGAATTGTACCTCTCATTCTCGACATAAATTTCCCACATAAAAAAAATCATTACCACCAACGGATTTGGTCACAGTGTTTGAGACAAACTTCAGCTTTCCTCTACCAAAAACATCAAATTACATTATTTAAAGGAACTATGTAAAATGTAAGAAAAACTAACTGATGCACTAACCCCTTACTTTTATAATACGTAGTATCGTTTTTCCTGCCAGGAACATCCTCAAGAGCAAGGAATTCCAAAAATTCTTAGGGAAATGTTGCTGGAGAAACGTTAAGTTTTCTACTTTATAGAGAATATAAAAATAGAATACAACTAAATCTCCTTTTTAGTTTTTCTATTTTTTAGCTTTACAGTAGTTGGTTTGGCAACACTAAATCTCCGAATACAATACACAATTTCTTCTTCAATTTTTTTCCTGGATCAACTTAATAGGATAGCATGTATGGCACTCAGCTCCTCTGCACAACATAATAACCCAATAGAAACATCACTAATTGAATTGAATGCGAAACAATCATCTTCATTCTTTATAATAATTCAAATAACAGTTTAAAGTTTACATAGAAAATACCAGCTTAAGAGAGAAATTCGTCGAGGACTGTCCAGGATAAACAACGGTTTCACAGCCTTTTCAGTAGTCTGATTCGATTTGAGTTTGAGGAATGGCGTGTAAACTATTCTTGCAAAACGTTAACATAGTCTTAATCCAGTGTATATTACAAAATCAAATATAAATTCAATTTCAAACCAAAAGTCAATCATTCATATAAAAAAATGGTAATACGATGGGGCAGACAAACCTTGGTCATGGATCTCCATTGATAGCTTGGAATTTTGTATGCGATTGTAACTGAAGGTGCAAACCTAATAGCCGTGTATGGTTTATATACACCCCCTAGCTTGCCGTGTATGGTTTATCACATAAAAAAAAGAAAAAAAAATAAAACCAAAACGAATTCACACAAAAAAAGAAGAGAACAGAAGTTACCTGGTAATAGATTGAAGCAGGGATATAATATTTGTTCTTCTCAACCAAACATGAAACCTAAATACCAATGAAACAATATATGACAAAAAAAAACTCACCGTTTACATCTCTCTACCGTAAACTCTACGCAACTTCCTTATTTGTTTCCATTCAATAGAAGTGCAATATCACCATAGTTTGTACGTAAACTCAGCATTAACTTCCAATGATAGCATTTGTTTCCATTGAATAGACATGCAAAGATACCATAGTTAGAATATAATTTTTGGAAGTTCTTAGATCTTATTCTTGATTTGGATACTTTAATATATTATTTTTTTAATTTCGGAAATTCACGGATTCTTTTTAAAATTCACAGATTCTTTTTCCAAAGTGTTTTTTTTATATAAACATCCATGCTTTTTTTTTCTCCATTTTTTTCGACAGCCAATCCGAAGGTCCAGATTTTATTAAAATCATGTAAACGCGGTGTAAGAATTTGCTAAGCTATCACTCGATTTGGAACGTCAGATCGAGCCAATTCTATTAAAAATTAACGGCCACGAAATGTAGGGGGTATAACTTGCTTTTCAGCCAATTAGGAGCGAGGGTTTTGTTCACCGGCCAATGAGAGGGGAGGTTACCGCAACTCTCGACGTGGAGTGAGAGATGGCATGGGGTTTCTAGGTTGTTGATTCATGGTTATATATTTTAAACTCTCATTACAATCATTGAAACATTCTTAGAGGATGTTATATAGTTGTTATTCACAAACTATTTTTTATCAAAGCGATTTTCAATTTATTGAAATGATCAACATGACTTTCGTTACGAGTAAAGATGAACTTGGCCAAAGCGAAAGCTTACCAACACATATTTCGAGAAATAGATAAGCGAGATAAACTCGGCTCGAAATATCAAATGTGTATAATCGAAGTCTATATTGCTGAAAATGCGGGGGTCTAACACCACACCCAACAATTCGTTTGGCAATCTGAGAGGACTTACTCCAATACACTTTCTAGAGAATCAACTAGACAATCAGACTCAATCTAGAGTACAGTATATCAAAGAGTTTAATATCTCTAACTCTTAATTCAATCCGCAATCAGCAAATAGAAATCTACGAGCCCTATTGAACATAAGAGGAAGTACTTGAACGGTACCAAAGACCAATGTTCAAGTGTCAATCAATGTAAATAAACAACCCAAGGTTGGATATTCTAATTGATTGATCTTAACGCACAACCTATGATATTTCAATTATATAACAAAATATAATGCGGAAAAGAAATAACATAGACACCAGAATTTTGTTAACGAGGAAACCGCAAATGCAGAAAAACCCCGGGACCTAGTCCAGATTGAACACCACACTGTATTAAGCCGCTACAGACACTAGCCTACTACCAATTAACTTCGGACTGGACTGTAGTTGAACCCTAATCAATCTCACACGGATTCAATATACAGTTGCGCTCCTTACGTCTCTGATCCCAGCAGGATACTACGCACTTGATTCCCTTAGTTGATCCCACCCACAACCAAAAGTTGCTATGACCCAAAGTCGAAGACTTGATAAACAAATCTGTCTCACACAGAAAAGTCTACAGGATTGAATAAATCTGTCTCCCACAGAAATGCCCAAGAGTTTTTGTTCTGTCTTTTGATAAATCAAGGTGAACATGAACCAATTAATAACCCGGACTTATATTCCCGAAGAACAGCCTAGAATTATCAGTCACGTCACAATAAACTTAATCGACTAGCGAAACAAGTTATTGTGGAATCACAAACGATGAGACGAAGTGTTTGTGATTACTTTTCTATCTTGCCTATCGGAGATATAAAATCTCGAGCCAATTATTTCAATTGTACTCAACACGATAGAAACAACAAGATCAGATCACGCAACTACAAAGATAAGAGTTGGGTCTAGCTTCACAATCCCAATGAAGTCTTCAGGTTGTTAACCTACAGGGTCTCGAGAAGAAACCTAAGGTTAAAGGAGAATCGACTCTAGTTATGCAACTAGTAGCACACATGAGGTGTGGGGATTAGGTTTCCCAGTTGCTAGAGTTCTCCTTTATATATTTTTCAAATCAGGGTTTGCAATCCAAGTTACCTTGGTAACAAAGCATTCAATAATCACCGTTAGATGAAAAACCTGATTCAACCAAGCTAATATCTTTCAACCGTTAGATCGAACTTAGATTGTTACACACAAATGAAATGTACCCTCATTTAGGCTTATGTAACCGTACCTAAACGTGTACACCATGTTGGTTCACAAATAGTTAACAGAGGTTAGCCATATGATTACTCTCATATCAACCTTATTCATCTCAACCATAACTAGTTCAAATGACTCAAATGAAACTAGTTAAAGAGTTGTTCAATTGTTATAGAAAACACAATTGAAACCAAATGGGTTTGATTTACTTGAATCAATCATGAATATTATAGCCACGGTTTGCAAAGATTGCATTCCTTATGATTTAAATGTTTAAGTCCATGAACTTACCAATTTGAAAAAGTAATAAGCTTAAGCATGCGTACGGGTATGCGTACTTAAGCAACCGGATTTGAGTTTGTTATGTTTCCAAACTCAGCAGAAATTTTCGGTTCGAAAACTTCCACCAGTATGCGTACGTGTATGCATACTTAAGGTGACTAGTTTAGGAGTTTGTAATTCCCAAACTCAGCAGATATTTCCGGTTCCAAAACTTCCTCCAGTATGCGTACGGGTACGCATACTTAACCTGTCTCCTTCACCAATTTCGTATACACACATATGCATACACTTGGCTCCCGGTTTATGGATTTATACACTAATGTGCGAACGCACTATATATGCTTATAACCAAACATGGTTACATTCTCAACTCTTTATTTCATTGAAACATTCTTCTATAATGACAATAGCCGTTTTCACACACTATTAACATCAAAACAATTTCCAAGATATTGAAATAATCATTATCGAAACATTCCAAGTCTTACACCAAATGATTGTATCACACAAACCATGTAAGATGTTACTCGGAAATTTTCTCATGATATAAGATGAACTTGGTCGAAGCGAAAGCTTACCAACACATATTTCGAGAAATATGTAAGCGAGATATACTCAGCTCGAAATATCAAATGTGTATATAGAAAACTATATCTTAACACGACTTCTGTCTCAATATAGGAGATAGCATAAATATACTTTCCAAGTGATAGATGAGATAAGTCTCCAAATACCTTTTGTCGAAGAAGTTCCACAAGCTCCCCTTAGTAGTTCTTCGTTTTCAAATGATGAACTCTGTGAAATCTAAGCTCAACTACACTATTTATGTCCTAGTCCGAGACATCTATACATAGGCTAGAAATCAAGACTTATAGTTTTGATCACTAACATTGACAAACATGCTTGAGATAGCAACGCATGCGAGTTCGACCGAGCAGTGCTCTAACAATAGCAATACGACTTTTGTCTCAAGATAGGAGATAAAATAGATAGACTTTTAAGTGATAGATAAGTTCAAGTCTCCACATACCTTTTTGTCGATGAAGTTCCACCATTTCCTTGAGTAGTTCTTCGTATTTGCATGATGAACGCCGTGGAGTCTAGAGCTCAACTACACTTACTATCCTAGTCCGAGACTTAGCTATAAGTCGACTAGAAATCAAGACTTATAGTTTTGGCAACTAAACTTGACAAACAATCTTGAGATAGCAACGCTTGCGAGTTCGACCGAGCAGTGCTCTAAAAATCTCCCCCTTTGTCAATTTTAGTGACAAAACTATCAATACATATGGAATATAAAATAAATAAACTTTGCAGCTTCTCATCCACATGTTTGATCTCCTTGGTTCTTCAACATTACTCGAAATCTTCGTCACTTTCAAGTACTCCAGTGATTTCAAAGATATTCAATTCAGCATCATCGTTGTTGAAGATCCGTATCCATAACAATGAGAATACAATAGCTTTCAATCATTCTTACACAGTGTCATAGTATTATTACACAACATCAAAGATCAATTGTATCACAACTTCGACAACAATACTATGGTGATATGTATCACTCCTCCTTAGTCAATACTTCATCTCACATGAAAACCACTCCCCCTTACATAATGATCCGAAAACCATATGTATTTGTTGTGTGAACTACACATTAATTCTCCCGCTTTTTGTCAATAAAATTGGAAAAGGTACGAAAACTAGTGGGATCCTAATGAAATTTCCATAGAGACACTTCATGACCAAAATAAAGTACATATCAACTTTTTAGATGCAATCATATAGCCGAAACTAAATGCATTCATCAAGGAGTTTATAAAGATACGAGATAACCCCTGTAATATTCCACAGCCGCACTCCCCACAAAGATTTGGCAATTAAGCACAAGTTCAATTAAGAACTCTCCCTCATAAAATGTCATTCTCGAAAGAACAACAAGAGCGACCTTAATTTCACAAGAAAAGAAGGATTTTCTTTGGACATTAACAAATCACATGAAACATGAATTTGTATCCAAAAATCTCAATTAAACTAACCACAAGAGAACCTATGATTAATTTAATCGGAAATGCTCACATAAGAGAACTTACAGAGCCGCACAATATTTACATAAAAAATATGGATCAAGGAAGATCAATACTGCGGAATAAACAAAGATTCATTATATTCTTCATCACCAGTTGCACAATGACATATAATAGACTTAATCTCTGTAAACAAAAGCTCATCCTATCTTTCATCAATATTTGCATAATGACATAATAGGCTTATGTTTTGATTGTCAAAATTGCATTCAATCTTTTATCAATACTTGCATATCAACATATGAAAGACTTAACTTTTGAACACGTATGGGACAATCATAGTTCACGGATGCAAACATACATATCCCAATTGGTTTAGACATACAAATGTAAATTTCACCTTTGAAGATTAAGTCTAAGTTGTGTTGAATGCGAACAATGGAATTGTTATTCAACCTAGAGTTTCTCTTTTGCTTAACAGGCCCTTTTGAATCACAAAAGAGACATACTTTCTGATTACAAAGGTGACTAGATAGTATAGACTTAAAATCATTGTTTGGAGATTTCTTCCTTCCATGTGATGTGGAACATCCTTGATTAGAGGAGGCTATAAGCACATCTTTTCCAATAGGAAGGATTCTGGTTTTACTTCTGGAACCGGAACTCTTTCAGTTGTGATAGAAGTAGATGGTATAAAGGACTTTTTAGAACATCCTTGAATCGAGAGTTTTCTCAAGCGATGTTCAATTTCCAAAGCATCCTTTTTGAGGCCTTCCTCGAGTAAGATACGTGAAGATTGAACTTCAGCATTTTCTCTGGAGTCACAGTCTCTTACTATACCGAGAAGAACATGGACATTGTTTTTCAGCCGATTAAATCTATCAGCTTGGATTCTAACAAGATTTAGAATCAGTTTACTCTCTTCACCTTCTTCTCTTTCATCAACGGAGTTAGACTCTTTTGAAAGGTAATCGGGATAACACATGTCAGTGTCTGTCTGTCTCGTCAGAACACTAGGTTCGTCTATATTTGAGATTGATAAATCTTTCTCTTTAATAGACATTGTCGAAACAATATTTTTTTTTCTGGTGACGCGTTTATCAAAGATAGTACTCTTGTCCATAGAGTCAGATTGCTATAAACACAGACTTAGTCTTAAACGTGTTTGCCTGCTCTGATACCAATTGAAAAAATGGGGGTCTAGCAACCTCACCCAATATTTCACTTAGCAATCTGTATGGACTAACTCCAATATACTTTTAAGAGAATCAACTATACAGTTAGACTCAATCTTAATAAAAAGTATATCAAAGAGTTATATCTCAATTTCTCGATTCAATCCTCACTCAAACAAATAGGAATTTGCGAGCCTGATTGAATACAAGAGAAATCACTTGAACAGTACCAAAGACCAATGTTCAAGGATCAATCAATTTCAATCAACAACCAAAGGTTGGAGTTACCAATTGATCGATTCAACGCACAACCTGTGATATTTCAATTATATAACAAAGTATAATGCGGAAAGTAATATAACACAGATACCAGAAGTTTTGTTAATGAGGAAACTGCAAATGCAGAAAAAACCCCGGGACCTAGTCCAGATTGAATACACAATGTATTAAGCCGCTACAGACACTAGCCTACTACAAACTAACTTTGGTCTGGACTATAGTTGAACCCCAATCAATCTCGCACTGATCCAAGGTACAGTTGCGCTCCTTACGTCTCTGATCCCAGCAGGATGCTACGTACTTGATTCCCTTAGTTGATCTCACCCACAACTAAGAGTTGCTACGACCCAAAGTCGAAGACTTTAATAAAAAAATCTGTATCACACAGCAAAGTCTATAGGAATAAAATGATGTTTTTGATCTAGCTCTCTATCAGTCATACCAAGATATTTATCCTTCAAAAAATTCCGGTGTCGGCTGGACAGTGCAATGATTAATGTTATTATCTTTACAGAAATTCGGACACAAAATCAAAAATTAAATAAAAAATGAGGTTATTTGGTGAGATCTAGTTATACTTACTCAATGTAAGGTTCAACCTCAGGCGAATTCCACAATACATAGAAATGCGCTTTATCAAAAAGATCCTTATCAACACGAGGAAACTTAGGATTTGACATTGGTTTTCCCTTGAAAGAATAAGAATCTTCGTCTGTAGTTGCAGGAAATCCTACACTACACCCCTCATATGATTTCATTATTGCTCAACTCATTTTTAGATTTACACTCTTAATTTTATTGATCAATCTTTGAATGTTCTTACAAGATAATATAAATGAATCAAGAATGACCTCTGCTCTAGACTTTCTCTCTCCTATTTACTTGTTTCTTACTCAAAAAAGATCTCCCTCTTTCTTTACAACTTGAACGACTATTTATAGGGAAATACATAGTGGATGACAGCTAATCTGTCCTTTATTTTCGGATGGTCTGCGACATTCTCGCAACCTTACAAATGTTAATTCGCAAGCTCTCTAATTTTCGCAGGACTCATATCTTTCTCGTGATTTTGACGTCGTTTATTATATTTCTGAAATTGTTCTGCGACGCTGTTGTGTTGTTTGATAATTTCGCTGAAATATTGTTGCGAGATTCTGATCCTACATCTTGCCTCTTCTCATATCTTCTCTGCAAAGTAGAGAATGATGTGAGAAATGCCGCAGTGTTCATCTCTTCATATTCTGCATTTATCACACGTATTCTTTCTTCCATCTGTTTCTTGACACGTCTTCTGTAACCGCTGCTTTTCAACCGCTCACGTCTTTTCGTCTTAATGGTGTTTATTTCTTCGAGTAAAAAAAATCTCCTTTATACTCTTCTTACTCTTCTTTCCACTTTCTTTTTACTTTCTCTCTTTTTATTCTCTCATCTCTGCAACTCTGTTATTCTTCTGCAAGTTCTGCTACTGTAATTTTTCCCCCTTCAATCTTACTTTTTATTCATTCCCATACTCTATATTCAAATATGGCTCCAAGTGGTCATAGACATGAGAAGAATTTAAAAGATGTCCAAAAAGATCTTGCTGATAAAGGTTTCACACTCTCTACCATTCCTGGTGAAAATGCCAAATCAATTCTTTCTGTCAAACTTTTCTCTGATCAGTATTGTGATGATCAATCAATCATAATTTCGCTAGGTCAGATTCTCGCAGGTCTCCCTATTCCTCTTTATGACCCAGATCTTCCTTTATTCTATGAAATTCTCGCTCACTCGGGATTTTCGCGAGCTATCTTCCAACTGAGTGGGGACTGCATCCGTCTGATGCTAGAGTTCGCTAACCGTGGTGCTGGTAAAGGATCTCTGTACTCCAAAGAACTTAGGGATCCTAAATTCAGACCTAGAGATAATTGCTGAGAAATACACAGTAGCGAGTTTCTTTGAGAACTATGAACTTATCTCCATGAAGAAAGAGAATACTCGCTGGGGTATTCGCTTAAAAAGGAAAGATAACATTGATGAAGCTAAAATTCTCATGCAAGATATTGACTGGCATTCTGGTAAAACACAACTCCTCGCCAATCCAAAGATGATAAATGGTGTGTTTTTCCTTTAATGCTAAAAGGACCTTACATTGCTGGGTCAAATGTTCTTCCTGCGAATCTCGCTGCTTATCAACCTTGGGTTTTCTCTTGGCCCGAGAAGGAGAAAGAGGTATGTTTCTTCCCATTTAGTCACTTTATATTTCTTTATTTGTCTTATTTTTTTTCGCTAACTCTTGCGACATTCTGCAGATCCAAAAACTGAAAGATAGTTATAACAGGACTGGGAAAGCTAGTACTCTGTTAGCTCTTCGCTCATACACAGATGAGGTAAGAAATTTTCTTATGATTTTAAACATGTATATGTTGCTTCCATTTCTTATTTCTATCTGTGTGTGAAGATTATTGCTGAAATAGAAGAACTGCATGTTGCGAAGACTGGTGATAAAGGTAAAGGTGCTTCGCAGAGAAAAATCAACTGCTCCTCCTTCAAAGAAAAGGAAAGTCCGTTCTTCTTCTCCTTCAAATATTCCTCCTCATGAAAATTCCGAAATGATGAGGATAAGATGACTTGCCGCAAGTGAAGATTTTCCACCTGAATCTTCTATGGCTAAGCTCTCTGGCCTCTTTTCTGATTCTCTGCAAGGAATGGGAGATAGCCAATTCGCTAACACCTGCAAAGCTCTCGCTACAATTTGCGATGTCCCTTTGCTGGATGGTGATAGTTCTCTTCGTGGAGTTTCTAGATCAGTGACTCCCGACTTCTTGCATTCCTCAATAGTCTGGTATACTTTTATCCTTTTATTTCTTCATTGTCATAACTCAAAATTTCTTTCTATATTAATATTTTTTATATTTTCTCGCAGGCTGGAAAAGCTTCTTTCGCTGTTGCCTCGATCTAGAGAGACGCGAAAATCTTGAAAAGAATCTTCAATTTCGCACAAAGAATGAAGAATTGGAAGCTGAAGTTAAAGGTCTTCGCGAGAAAAATAGACAACTAGAAATTGATTCTTCTTCGTATAAGAACAAAATCTCTAGTCTTCAGCAAGCTAATAATCAGCTTTACGGTATGTTACTTTTCTCTTTTCCCTTCATTCATTCATCCTGTTGTTTTATCTTATTTAAATGATCCTTTTTGCAGACATTTATGGTCTTTCTGATGAAGCTACCCTTCTTCGTTCATTTCCTAATGCCTTGGATAATGATACCCTTCTTGAGCGTCTTAACAATTCCTTAAATAGTTTCTCAAATGATAGAATTTCATCTCTTTCTCTAAATGAGCTTAGATCTAAATTTCGCCTCTTAGAAATTGACCATAGATCTAGTTTAGGCTTAGCCAACCGATTTAAGCGTCTCTTCTTGATTCTAAAGAGAAAACCAATGAGTTAAGAACCAAAATTAGCGGTCTCATAGATGATAAGGATCGCATCTCTGATCAAGGTGCTAAGGCTTTGGCGAAATTCCAAGAGACTCTTCTTGAAGTTCAACTTGAACGAGATGAAGCTAACCGCAAGAACATCGAACTCTGCGAAAGGGAAAATCAAATTCGTTCTCGTCTTCTTATAAGTAATGAGGATGAATTTGTTTGGGCTGCGAAAATCTTAGATGATGACAGAAAAGATTTAGGTGTAAATGTTAGTTCCAAGTTGAGCATACAGCCTTGATTAGAGATATGATTTCTGACAGAGAAGGTTATTAACTGCTCTTCTTTACTAATCTTTTACTTCTTATAAATTTTCATCAAGTTAATAATTGATTGTCTTTTGCTCGCAGATTCTGAAAGTAGATATCGTGAAAAGATTGAGGAACTCGAAGCTGAAAAAGATGAACTCGCAAAGAATCTTTCCTCTCACAATGACAAGTATTCTAGATTAAAGAATCAAATCAAGATCACTGTTGCGAATTTTAAGAATGATGCTATGCATTTTCGCAATCAAACTATCCAAATGGTTTGTGACGATCATAGTATCCCTCATTATGATTATCCTTGTCTCTTGGAAGAGATTCCACAAAATACTCCCAGTCTGATTATTTCTGATACTGAAGCTGGTGACGAAGAGTCTAATGGTGATGAAGGTTTTGATGGTGATGAAGATTCTGACGCAGACGAAGAAGGGAACACGTCTGATGAAGATAATGAATGGTCAACTAAAAAGTAGTATTTGTTTCTTCCTTTGATTCTCTGTAATACTTGTACATTTATTCCTTCTTTCTGTATATTTGTGTTTCTTTCATTTTGACCTGCATTCATTAAAACAATTCTTCCTTGCAATACAGTTAATCAATATAATCATTAGAATCTCTGTGTAAATCTATCATATGGAGACAAATAACATTTTCTAATTTCATTCATTCCCATACTTGCCTCTGTTATTTGATCCAAATGAGAGATTTTATAAATTTTTCTTATTTTATGCCTCAATTTCGCAGTTAATTATGTATAATTCGCAATCTTATGCGAAGTGAATTTTGATTCTTTTCAAAATCTCATTCCTGTGTGGTCTTATTTTGCCTTCCTAATTAAAGGTCTTATTATGCCACCTCTTGTCATTGCGACAAAATCGCAGGACGTCCTTGCACTTTCATGCAAAAACCCATTGATCTTGCCTTAACTTTTTCTTTTGTATTATGGCCTCTTCAGGAATGTTGCGACAATATGACAGGCCTAAATATTCTTGCGAAAATAAAGCCCCATGACATTGCCGTCTTGCGACGAAATCGCAGGACGTCTTCGCACTTTCATGCGAAAACCCATTGATCTCGTCTTATCTTTTCTTTTGTATTATTGCCTCTTCAGGATTGTTGCACAAATATGACAAGCCTTAATACCCTTGCGAATAAAAAGCCTCATGACATTTGCGTCTTAAGACACTTATCAGCTCCCTAATGGAGGGTGCCGCCCTTATCTCCCCCTGGTTGCCCCTTCAAGGAGGCGTACTTCTACCATACAAGGTTAGCTCCTCCCATCCAGTCTTAACAACAACCAGTTTTTTCGCAGCCTCTTATCCCTTTTACCTATAGGGCTTATGGTTACGAGACTGCACCCTAAGTGGGGTTTTCTTCAGGCCGAGTGCAGTATAAGCCAAGACTTGTCAAGAATGGCAAAGTACGCTTCAAACGTCCCTGGCACTCTTGACTCAACCGTGTACCTCGGCGCCTTGATCAGATCTGCACTCCTTGGGAGAGTCCTTATTACCTTAGTCGCCCAACCTAAGTCATATGCTTAAGCTGAGAATCCAAGGTGCCTCTCCCGGATGGGCTTTATTGACCCCAAATCTCCATGACTCAGGTTCCGGTGGCGGTGTAGCCTTTCCCTGAGCCATGCAACAGGTACCCCCTTATATGACGTACTTTAGGTCTTACATTTGCCTCTTGCGAAATTGTATTCGCGAACTAGGGTGTACGCCATAAAGGTTCGCCCTTTCTCTTTTGTCATTTTCTCTGATTATCTTCTGTAAAATTCATTATCTCTGCGAGAGTCTCGCAATCATCATATTGTATTTGATTTCGCAATCTCAATTTTGTCATTCAATAAATGTATTTTTGAGAATTTTACTTATTGCGAGAGTGTCGCAACAACTTAATCATTCATACATTTCTTGTTTTTATTACCTTTGCCATCCTCTGCTTCTTTATTATTTTCTGCTACTGCTTCCTTGGTAGTGGTATGTTCATCATTTTTATTCTGAGCTAGCATTAGTTTCGCAACATCTCTTCTTCTTTTTTCGATTGCATCCACCATCAACCTCTCACTTCTGTGTATCTTTGATTTTGTTCGCCAGTTTTCCTTCTTGTTTGCTCTTCCTTCGCAAGATTCTATCTCAGTTTCGTAACACCTCTTTCCTTCAACCCAATCTCCCTTTATGATTCCTACACCACTGGGGTGAGGGAATTTGATGCACTGGTGGAAAGTTGAAGCTACACCTAGAATCCCATGTAGCCAAGGTCGACCAATTAACGCATTGTAGGGTGATTCTACATCAACGACACAGAATAATTTCGGAAGATATTCCCTTCAATGGAATTCGCATAGTAACCTCCCCTTTAGGCTTGTTAGCAGTACCATTAAAACCATATATCTTATATGTTGATGGTATAAGATCATCATCTCTTCCTCCCATAGTTTTATAAGTATGATAAAATAAGATGTTCACAGAGCTTCCAGTATCGATTAGAATTCTATTAATTGCCCATGAATCTTCAGCTTCATCATCCTCATCTTCTTTCGGTTTTGGATTAATTTCTAATTTTACTACCAATGGATTATCATGCACCTCTTCTCCTTCGGGAATTTCTTCTGCGGTAAAAGAAATGATCTGTTTCTGCCATTCCTCTAGTGGCGAGATTTTCGCAATATTCATAATTTCTCTTCCATCATTATCTCTTGCGAACACTCTACTCAAAACATTGTCATGAAAATCTTCAATTGTCTTATATGAATGTACGATAGAGTGACAGAATAGATTTTTGCTTTTGCACCAACTTCTATGAAGAATGTTTCCTTCTTTTTCATCGTGTTCTTTGTGATGCTCTGGTGGTGGTGGCAATGGTTGAGATTGTGGGTGCCCTACCAAAAGTGGTTTAGTTTTCCTTGATCTATCATTCTCAAAATAATTCTTTTTACATTTCTGCAATCATTTGTTGTATGTCCATGAAAATGATGATAAGAACAAAACTCATGGCTTCTGTGGTTTGGAGGTGGTTCCGTTCCCATGTTCCATGGTGTTGGTATATTCTCCATCAAAATTATAGCTTCCCATATTTTCCCACTTGCATTTAGAGGTGGCATCTTGATTTCTTCCCATACTACCTTGTGACCTCCTTGTCCTCTATTATAGTTTTGTCTTTGACCTCCATAAGTTTCTTGTGGTTGATCGAGTCTTTGAATCTTGTTATTTCCACCACGATTGTAGAAATTTCTTTCTCTTTCATACTCCTCTTGATCTCGGCTTCCCATAGCCACCAGTTTCTGTTGATTGTTACCCGTCACCTTCTCTTGTTGTACTTGCGAAGTATTCGCTACTGTGTTTATTAGCTTGGGTAATAAGCTTGCATTCGCTGTTTGTGAGCTGGTGTTCGCAACTGGATATGATTCCATTTCATTTTGCCTTTCCTCTAGAGCAATGTATTCTTCTTGAAGTTCTCGCAATTCAGTCATTGTGATCGTATTCTTGACTCTGAAAATTTGGACATACAATAGGTTTGTTGCAAACATAGCATTGATAAGATAAATATATATCTCTCATCTACACGCCATTTCGCTACACATAGTTCTCCATCTTTTAGTCAGGTGTTTCAAACTTTCGCCAATCCTTTGTTTTAATCCAAACACATCTTCTATACCAGGTCGCGAAGAATTATTACTTATATATGCCCCTAGAATGTAGTCTGCAAATGATTGAAGGATGTTATTGTATTCTTTGGTAGACCTTCAAACCATTTTAACGCCTCTCCTGTTAAGCTGGATGCGAAATATTTGCACAATACGGCATCATGATTTTCCCATTGTAACATGCACCTCACATAGGCTTTAATGTGTTGAATTGCACAAGTTGTTCCATCAAAAATGCTGGTTAATGCGGGCAAATTGCATTTCGGTGGTATTCCTCCTAATTGTACTTCCCTTGTAAATGGAGTTTTCGCAGCTTCTTCTATTGCTTCATCCAATTGTCTTCTTCCTACTTCTCCTCTATTATTTAGCATTCCTCTCATTTCTTCTAATTCTTTCAAGATTTGTTTATTTATACCTGAATTTTGATCCATTGGTCTTTTTAATTTCGCCTCTCTTCTTCTGTGTTCATGTCTTTCTTCTCTCGCGAAATTTTGCATTTCTTCTTCATTATCCTCATCTCGTCTTCTTCTGCGATTCTCTTCGTCATCTCTATCTTGAATTCGCATATGATGATGCCTTTCATATTCCCCTTCATGATTTTGTTCATTTCTTATCAATTCCATTCGCTGTCTTTCAGCCATCCTATGTACTCTATCATACTCTTCATTGAGATTACTGTTATTCCGGTTTTGTGTACGCCTTCTTTCTCGATTGTCATGATTGTTCTGGAGAATTGTCTCCTGAATCTCTTGTTCTTCCATTTCCGCTCTCAATCTTTCACGTTCGCAAATTAAATGTGCTTGTTCAGCATAATGTCTTTCAATTTCTTCTTCAATCAACTGTTGATTTCTTTGAGTTTCTCTTTCATGTAAAATTCTTCTTCCTTCCTCTCGATTTCCTTCGCCATCTTGGTCATTTCGTCTCTGACGTTGTCCGTTCTCTTGATTTCTACCACTTTGTCCATCATCAAAAGTTTCATTTTGTGGGATGTAACGATCATCAGCTCTTTCTCTATTTTCGCGATATTCTTCATTAGGATTTGATATTTGTTCTTGAATATTGTTTCCAGCATTAGTTGTGGGTGAGTTTCGCCTCATTTCTCTTCTAGTCGATCTTGAATATGATTTTGTAATACTTCTCGATCTTCTACTATGTAGTCTTATATTTTCCATCCTCAATTCATGATTTTTCCTTGTTAGATTTGCACGTTCTTCTGCCTCAGCTCTTCTTTCTTCATGTATTCTTCGTCTTAACGTTTCTAACGCTCCAATTTACTCATCTTCATGAATTATTCCTTCATCTGCTTCTTGATTTCTCTCCACCTGTCCATGGTTTCTGGTTTGTTGCTCTTCTTCTACTTCTTCTGCTGAATTTGATTGCCAAGTGTGTATACTTACCCTATCATAATCTGTATTCCTCCCTTGTACTAGTGTTTGTTGAATTGGTGGTTGAATTTTATTTTCTCTATTACTTATCATTCTAGTAGATTCTCCCATTTCACTTCTTTCTCTTCCAGCAATTCTCTTGCTTCTTCTAATTGTAGTCGGTTGTTCAGATATATTTCTTTTTCTAGCCATTTCTTCAATGTTAACAAATTGCAAGAAATTATGTAAAATTCTTAATCAATCACTCTAAATCTTCACAAATCTCAATATTAATATTCAATTTTTTCTAGAATAATCTTCAATACGTCCCTGTTTCTAGCGCCAAAATGTAGTTGCAGGAAATCCTACACTACACCCCTCATATGATTTCATTATTGCTCAATTCATTTTTAGATTTACACTCGTAATTTTATTGATCAATCTTTGAATGTTCTTACAAGAAAAGATAAAGGAATCAAGAATGACCTCTGCTCTAGACTTTCTCTCTCCTATTTACTTGTTTCTTACTCAAAAAAGATCTCCCTCTTTCTTCTCAGTTGAACGACTATTTATAGGAAAATACATAGTGGATGACAGCTAATCTATCCTTTATTTTCGGACATGGCTTGCGGTATTTTCGCAAGCTTATAAATGTTAATCTCGCAAACTCTCTAATTTTCGCAGGATCGCCATATCTTTCTCATGATTTTGGTTAACGTCGTTTATTATATCGCTTCTGAAATTGTTCTGCGACGCTGTTGTGTTGTGTTGTTGATAATTTCGCTGAAATATTATTGTTGCGAGATTCTGATCCTACATCGCCAGTGTCAGATGTGTGGAGTTTGTCTGGTGGAATTCCGATTGTATCATTCATGCTTTGTTGGTGCTCACTGATAACCTCAATTGTCTCTTCCGCAAGGTTCCCTTCAGCAATGCTTCCTCCAGGTCTGTTTCTATTTCGCACATGCCCTTTAATGACCTTCATGCACCTTTCAAACGGATACATCCATCGAAAGAATACAGGACCACAAATTTGCACTTCCCTGGTAAGATGCACAGTTAAATGAACCATGATGTCAAAAAAGGATGGAAGAAAGTATTTCTCGAGCAAGCACAACGTCACAACGAGATCCGATTGCAATTTTTCTAGCTCTGCCACCTTGATTTCTTTGCTAGGTATTTCCATGAAAAAGAAACAAAACTTGATAATAGCATATCGTGTTGGCTACGACATAATTGATTTAATCGTAATGGGAAAAAAATGCTGCATTAGCATGTGATAATCATGGGATTTTAGTCCGATAAGCTTTCGATCTTTTCGATTCACCAGGGTTGAAAAGTTTGAACAATGCCCTTATGGAACCTTTATCTCGGATAATGTTGCACAGAACTTGTCCTTTTCCTCCGGGATTAATGAGTGACATGCTGCCTTTCGTATATACCCCTCTTTGCCATTTTCCCAGGTTTCAACTCGTCTCTAAAACCCATCTCGTTCAGGTCCATTCGAGCAGCAAGGTGGTCTTTCGACTTAAAATCATAGTTCAACAATGTTCCAACGATACTCTCGCATACATTCTTTTCGACGTGCATGAAATCTATGAAATGGTGGACAACATGATACCGCCAGTAGGGGAGGAGCCTGAACCATATATTGAACTTTTTCCAGTAGGGACTTTCGTTCTCCTTCTCCTTCCCCTTACCCTTTTTTGGGTCGATGGTCTTTTCAATTCTCTTCATCTTTCCACCTCTTCCAGGGTTATCCTGCACGAATTCCACCACAATGTTCTTCCGTCCCTTTCCCCGTTTATTCTTTATAGACTTTACCTCATTGTATATTTCTGACGGGGTCATAAGTTCCAGAGCCTTTTCATTTTCTTCTTTTCCGTTGAACCCCATCTGACTTCTGAATGGATGATTGTATGGTAGGTATCTTCTATGCCCGGTATAAACCTCTTTTTTAAAATGTTTAAGCCTGACATAGTAAGTATTTCTCCCACACACCTTACGGGCGTCTCGTCCCTAGTAGGGGCAACCACACAGCGTACCAAGAGCCGGGTAATCATTTATTGTCCATAAAACAACCGCACGTAGAGTAAACATCTCATGTTTCAGCGCATCAAAACATTCGACTCCCTCAAACAATTCCTTGAGATCCTCGACAAACGGTTCTAACATAACATCAATGTCCTTACAAGGCCCCCCATCGATAATTAACGACAACATGGTGAACTTTATCTTCATACACAACTCTGGCGGAAGGTTGTAAATCACTGTCAGAATTGGCCACACAATGTGCTGTTTTTGCATGCCTTTGTTTACGTCAACCCCATCAGCCGAAATGCCTAGCCGCAGATTTCGAGATCATCACGAATTATGCGATATCTTTCGTCTATGTTTTTCCATGCTGGTGAGTCCGCCGGATGCTTTAAAACACCCTCTTCTTTCTTTCTGGTGTCGTGCCACAATAAATATTCGACAATTCTCTTTGATTGAAACAGCCGTTTCAGTCTTGGGATAATTGGGAAATACCACAAGACTTTTGCCGGAATTTTTTCATGCACCTCTTGGGTGGTGTCGTCAACTTTCCATCTTGATTCCCCACAAGTGGGACACTTGATGTGATCCTCGTAATTCTTCCTATAGAGAATGCAGTCATTGATGCATACATGTATCTTTTCGTAACCTGAACCCAAATCTCTCATCACCTTCTTAGCTTCATATGTACTTTTCATCATCTCATTTCCTGGAGGTAGCATGGATTTTAACAGTGGTAGAAGTTCAATAAATAACTTGTCGGAAGCTCCGTGCTTTCTCTTCAAGTTAAACAGTTGATACATTGCAGATATCTTTGTAAAATACGCACATCCTTAGTATAGGGGTTTCCCAACATCTTTGAGTATCCGTTTCATCTTCTCAGAATCCTTTGAAAAGTTATCTCCTAATAAAGCACTAACTATTTCTATAGTCTCTGCAGCATGTGCTGGTTCATCATAGTGCGGACCGTCGCTGTTATTACCATGCAGAAGTGTCCACCTTGATGACTCATCTCCTTCTCCGTGCTTAGTCAATATGGCATAATTTTGAATGAATCCAAAAGAATATAAATGAAACTTAACTTTACTTGCCTTACGCACGTAGAGGTTGATACATTTCACACATGGACATAGAAACTTAACTTTGCCCTTTTCGTATGGTTTCCGTTTCCCATTCGCAATATCCTGTTGGTATGTATGCGTAGCAAACTTTATAAATGTATCGACTCCGTCTTGATAACGTCGTTCGATTCTATCGATATACATCCAAGATTTATCCATTACTCTAGGATCCATTATGAATTCTCAGATACCTGGACGGAGAAAAAACTTGTCAACATCTTGTGAAAATGTTAGTGGTCCGAATAAAACTACGAAATAATAAAACTTGTCACAAAGAGTAATCACAAATCACAATGTGAGTTCAGTTATCATATATGAATCATACAAATAGTCATAGGTTATCTACCTACATGCAGTTGCATGTGAAGACAATATTTACCTTACTATGACCATTAGAGTTACAATATCAGTTAACAAAGCAGTACTGAAAAGAATTACTTACACGGTCGATCCGATTAATCCGAAAAGCAAAACTGACAGGGGAATATATGTTTTATCCAGGAGATGAATCAGATGATCAAAGTAAACAACTTGTTTTGTTTTCTAGGGGGGGGGGGTTAGAAGATTTAAGAGCAGAAACATGAAATGGTTTAAGACGAGAGAGATGAACATAGAGGGTAAATGGAGATTTGGCAATATCTTTACTAATAAATAATTTGGAAAAATATTTAAGTGTATATCGTAAATAATTTGGTAAAATAGGAAGGTAAAGATCCTTCAATTTGCATGCTACACGTTCTATGTTTAGAATTTTCTCAGTCAAATCTTGTTATCCTGCTGCATAATTTTCTGCTTTGACGGCTCTAAAAGATGCAATAAATATTCATTCCATCCTGAAGATTTTTTTTGTTCGTACCTGAATGCAGAAAATAAATCAAAATGAATCAAAAAAAAAATCAAAATGATAGGTAAAAAATGGAGTACGTGGTGCTTCAGTTGTTATAACGGTACTAAAGTAAAAAACTATCTTTGTATAAAGTGGAGTACGTGTGGGTGAAGTTGAAAAAAAAAATCGTAAGAACTGGAAGAATCTATGGCCCCAATTATAATTAAGTGAACTAAAACACACTACTATGTCCAATTAGAATTAATATCTAAAACCAAAGCTTGATGCATCCAATTAACATAATAGGTTTGATCATTGATGGATTTTATTAAAGTTTGACAATCTGATTCAAAGATAACATGATTAAAGTTTGTGCCAGAGTAACAGCTGCCAGCATAGCCTTACATTCTTGCTCCTCAGCTTCGACTCCTATCTTCATTCCTCCATTGAAGCATTGTCCTTGCACCTGAATGCATCTACCTGCACAATTCCTCACTATTAGCCCTATTCCACCTTGTAATGAATCTGACTTAAAAGAAGCTTCAAAATTTGTAAACATTATCAGGAGGTTTCCATCTTAGCGGTTGCACAACCTCATTAGTGGAAGAAACAAGATTAGTTTCAGGAGGCACAAGTTTATTAATGCCATCTATTGACATTGTCCTATTTGGAGTTATGTTCTGAAAAATCTTTGAACATCAAATAGTCCAAACTGATGCTTCAAATATCCTGCACCAAAGGTAATATTATTTCCTGCAGAAAACCAAGAGATAATCTAGCTCCTAAATGAACAATGATGTACCATAATATTACTAACATTGATATTTAAAACCAAACAAATAGATCTAGCATAACCACATTCAAGGAATAGGTGATTACTAGATTCCACAGGATGATTACACAAACTGCAATGCAATTCAATATAATTTCCATATCTAGATAGTTTATCTCTTGTTGGGACTATATCTTTTAAGCACTTCCAAACAAATAATTTAACTTCCACAAAGCTTTCCATACCTGTGGAGAAACAGAAATAGTACCTGCAAAAGTATTAGATGCACTAGACAACACATTATAGACACTCTTAACATAGAATTGGCCTTTTCTATCTGGAAGTCAAATAAGAGTATGGAGTCCAATTCACCCACCATTGAGTTCTGGTGGTACTCCGTAGCTGGTGGTACTCCGAAAATATGAATACTATGAAATAAACGATTTCATCAAATGTGAATGCTTCCCCCTTTTCCTCTAAGTAGCGCGCTTTAACGGCTTCGTGCTAAAAAAAAACACACAAACTTATTTGGTTTCATATAAATTGAAAAAAGTATTGTGCCGAATAAACCATAAAGATACGTACAAGTTTTAGAGGGGACAAGCTCAGGTGGCTTGCGTGCCATATCCTGTGTTTGATTTTAAAAAACCCAGCTACCGCATCTAGGATGATGTTGTGCCTATCCTTGATTTGTTGAACACTTCTTCTTTTCGGGTTCCCATAATCTTGGCTAAATTTGTTATGTATCTTTTCCCAAAGGGTCTCGGTCGCCGAGCGATCTAGAACTCGACTTTCGGCTGCCCATGCTTTGGTGATTGCCAAATCTTCCGCGGAGTCAAACGATGTCATTTGTTGTATGTGGAGGTAAGGAATGAGTAGGTTCTCTAATAGGCTACAAGTGGAGTTCACGTGTGTTGCTTGTCGAACACCGAGTTTCAAATACGCCTTCTTCCCTGTTAAGCCAATTGCTTAGCATGATAGAACACCGTTGCGAAGTGAAGAAAAACAAAATCGATAGAATACAGTAACAGATCCTCCTTTCCAGCTATATAACAACGCCGGCCTAATCTACAATGTAACTTTTATTCCTTACAACAACAAAAGCTAATTCCTAAATCCATTAACATCCACTAGTAGCAAAAATTAACTCAACCTAAACCAAATTCCATAATTTCCGTCACAAAAATCACACAAAACATCAATTGTTTCAACCAATTAATACTAAGATAAGAAAGACCTAAATTGGTATATGATCATGAAAATATGAAAGACCTGAACAAAACAAAAGAAACCCTGACAGTAAAAAACTCTTAAAATTCTTACTAAGATATAGAATCACAGCTAAGATCATAAAGAACTCTTAAAATTGACAGAACCCTAGGTTTACATAATACAGTAGAAAAGGATTTTAGATTTGGGAAAGGTATATACCTGAAAACATAACAATAGTAATTTCAAATTAATAAAATAAAAACATCCCCCATTCATGAAATTAAACAAGTAAGTTTGAATTTAATCTGATAAGAGAAGGAAATAATCCCTTACCTAGGGTTTCTCTATTTCGCCTCTTCCAGTCTTTCTCCCGCGCAAGTAAGAGAAGGAAATATTTTTTTTTATTTTTTCGTTAAAGCACTTTAATTAACCAAAATGCCATTTTACCTAGGTTTATCACGTCATTATGACATTGTGGGTTAGAATAGGTGCCAATTAGATTAGGGTACGTGTTCGATTAAAGCTTTCTCTTGGGAATAGCGTGACTCTACAAGAATATAGTTTATTTATTCCTGAGAGAGAATAAACAGGGAAACCAAAGGGATTAACAGGGAAACCAAAGGGTCAGAGAGAAAAAAAATTCAGAGAGAGAATTTGTAGAGGGAGATTACTGTTTTCTGAATTTTTCTCAATCAAATCAATCAAAATGGCTGGTGATGATGATCAACACAGACGAAAGGGTAAAGCCCCCATGACTGAAGATAAACTATTGTAAGAGTTAGGAGAGAAAGAAAGACGTGAAAGGCTATCAGCCACTATGCAGATGATTGGGAAGATGGCCAAGGATGATCTGGAGAAGGTAAAGAAGAGAGTAAATGACTTGTTATATGATATTGAAGTCCCTACACTCTGGGAAGAGATGCATGATGTAGTGGATGTAATCAAATCAGAAGAGAAACCAGTTGAAAAAGAGAAACCGGTTGAAAAATCGGTACGGATTTTGCAAAACAAGCGTCGTTTTGATCTTTTCAAAGATGAAGAAGAGGAGGAGAAGTTCTGGAAAGTGCATGCTAAAAAGATGAGGTTGGATGAAAGGGCAGTAATGAAGAAATAAAATGACAGTGATGCTTCCGAAGATGAAGAGCCTGCTTCTTTTTTTGGGTATCGAAGTGATACAGATCTGCTCAAAGAGTGAAGATTGAGGATTTTCTCGAAGATGAGAGATTTGGGATTAATGATGCAGTGTTGGCCAAAAAGACCGATTCCGAAGAGGACGATGCAGATGAAGACGATGAGGAAGAGTGGTTTGATGAGGAACAAGAGGGGTCTGGCGAGAAAGAAGAGGGGTCGGATGATGAGGAAGAGGGGTCTGATGAGGAGGAAGATGAATCTGATGATTCTGATTCCGAGTGATGGGTATGACAATGAGTAAGCCTTATCGACATTTGAATTCTTCTGTAGAGAGATAGTGGATTTTTGGGTAAGTGCTCGAATGGAAATGATGCATAATGTTAAGAAATATCTATTATCAAAGTACAGAGAAGAATTCGAATGGAGAGGGGTCTAATGCAAATGGTAAGTCACTGAATCATGTTTTCTTTTTTGGTTCTGGCAATGGAGACTGAAAATGCAGGGGAATGTTATGTTTATTTTGCTTTTTTCTTTTTCTTTTTGATATTTAGATTTTTTGTGGGTAAGATGGTGAAATACTTGTAAATGGGTATGTTTAAGTTTATGAACATGTAAATGTTGCTCAACACTGAATGAACAGAACGGTTGTAACTTTTTTAAATGCAATATGATGAAGTCAACTTATTTATATTGTCCAATGATTGTGCGTCGATAATGTTGGAGATGCAGGGTGTATTCTAGAAACTAAAACTACAATCAAAGAATTGGATTATGCACAAGACTAAGATGTATTGAAAACAACTGCATACTGAGAACAAGTCACTTTTAGTGTTTTTCTATCCAGTCTAATTCACTTGATAGAGAGGCATATACAAACCTAGTCTTAATCTACAATCTGGCAAAGGGACAAATTACGAACATCCATATATGTTTGATTTTTATATCTTCTATCAAGCACATGACTAACAATAATTGGCTTGCGTTGGTTACGTCGTATTCGACTTGCACATAATTGACATGAACACTACTTGGTGGAGCCTTATGCACACCTAATTTTATTCTATAATCTGACAGTGAATACAAATCACAGTGACTCATGAGATGCTGCTTCTCAAAACAGAATACAAGTTTTATTCACTAATGCTGACATCATACAACCAAATACTATGTCTGAGTTTAAGATCATCTGTCAACTGACATATAAAGCTACTTGGTGGAGTATTAAATCATGCAATTGAGATGTTCATAATCACCAATACATTCTCAAAACAGGATACAATTCACAGCAACATAATAAACATAAAATCTGAAAGATAGAGATGTTCATAATCACCATTAGAAATTGTACCATTCAAAATCAGTAGTGTGTAACCTCCAATTTGTAAAATCATTAAACCCCCAAGTGAATGAATGATAAATACCTTAGATGAAGATGACCAAGATTTGCATTTCCAAAATTAAGAATCACTATTAATACTTCTATGAGAGATCGATTAAACTTAAATCTAGGCCTGAATCGATCTTTCACAGAAGAATCAATTGATTCATTGTTGTTGATGAAGTTTTCTGCAGATGAATCTCCAAGAAACCCCCAAATGAATCTTGCATGAAGATAACCCAGATTTGCATTTCTAAGATTATGAATCAGTGTCGATACTTCTATGAGAGATCGATTGAACTTAAATCTATCCTTAAATCAATGTTTCACAAAATAGTTGATCGATTATTTCCTGTGTATAAGCTAACTTCCTTATACAAAGCTACCCCATAACAACAGGTATCTGAAAATCACTGAGAAAAAAGAAAAAAAATTAACTAGGACTACAGGAGAATTATAGCAATGTAATCATGGGCCACCAAAAAAGAATTATAAATCATCGAGTGTATCTTTACCTAAGGTCCCATTAATTGAAGTAGAAACCTATGATATCATGGCAGTTGGTTTCCTCCTTGTATGCCCATCATACTAAGCCTCACATTCTCGCACCCGATATCCAAATTTATGGAAGCCTTGGTTAATACTTTCACCTGCAAGGAATCTAGAACATGAAATATATATAATGAAGACACTTTCATATTTGAATGTTATTCCAATTTCATAAGATAAACAAAGGGTGATACCAATTTCTGTTGAAGCATATTGTAACGAAGCAGAAATAGATAATGTGCAGGGTAACTAGGGCAGACAATTATAACTAAGAAGATTGGTCCATTAAATATGTTGATGCCAAGTTTGATATAACTAAGAAGATTGGTCCATCGAAACGAAGAAGTGACTCTAATATACTTAGGACTACCCTTATTTAGTGCCCATAAAGTGCTTCTATCCTAGAGAAAGGTTGTCACTGAAGTGCATGATCCTGATACATTAACCTATATTTCTCAATCCATCTCATTCTTGTACCTTGCTAAGAGTTCATATCACCTTTTGGAGTTCTATGCTTGAAAATGATTTTAAGAGAAAAACAAATGCACTAAGTAACAAATCGAGACCCGCCTTAATTTATAATCACAATCAAATACCATCAATTCGACATGTTTAGACTAAACAATTGAAGCCATTTTTCTAAACCATCAAATTTCTTTGATGAAAAAAGGGAAAAGAAAAATTAGTGAGAAATCAACAATAATGGACCATAGTTCATATCAGTATAGCAAAGAAGGTTTACCATAATGGTGATCACTATCCGTTGGTATTAACTCATGAATCAACACCAGCAGAACACACGAAATGCCTTTGCAGAGGAAGTGAACCTGCACATGTAAAAAGCATTCACCAAACAATTACTTATCGTTTTTAAAGGAAACCAATACAATTCAAAATTTTCAAAAATAATCACTCAGTGAGAAATGAGAGCCTAATAACTATGCTGGAAATTAGTTGATGCCCCAGTTTTGGGTCATCCTTCCACAAAAACCTGAACAACTTTGGGTTTACACATGAAAGTAGAAACCTGCAAAATGAAAATACAACCCCCGGAAATGTAAAAGCTATACCAAATTATAATATGCGACCCATTAATCTTACCTCAAATTGTTCTTCAATCAGTTTTTTTTTACCCAAATCTGAAGTTTGCAATCTTCGATTAGAAAAAAATTAATTGGGATCTCCTGAAAAATGTTTGATGATTCTATGCAAAGTAATCATCGTGGAATTAATTCAATGAATTCACCTAGTCTTCGAATAGAAAGAAGAGGACGGACTTGGTGATGGTGGTGGTGGTTCGTTAAATTCACCCACCTTTGAGTTTAGGGTTACAGGTTAGAGAAGATTGAATATTCAATCAACCAAATCCAAACTCTATACTCTAAGTCGAAATTGAGTGATGGAGATTTTAGGGTGTGAAAATGATGAAGATGAAACTGGATTTCGACGAAAAAGAAAGGATTCGAGAGATATTTTTGCTGTTGTTCGTTTGGGAGAAAGATTATGTCTCAGGCGTTGTTGACATAGTGTTGATAGTTTCCCATGCTAGCTGCAGTTCAAGATATGGCCCATCTGTTAACTAATTAAAATTAAATAAATATACACAATTGTGCAGGGACCTATTATGTTTGACCATTTTTTGATTTTAATTGTTGGTCAGGGACTTGAGATATGGCATGATACATGAGCCAAACCATGCTCCAGTTCAAGATATGGCCCATCTGTTCTGATTAATCAAATCAAGATATTGCAGTACACCAACGTCATATAATGCCTGTCAACAAGTGCTGGCTCTTTCCGATTTGCAAACGCGTAAACCATGGTAAACCGTGCATGATCAACAAGTTTTGGTGTCTATGAATTTTATAAAAAATCAATTATGATTGTAGTAATAATGTAGTAGGAAAAATTGCGTCTGAGATTCAATAAGGAAGGACTATTTTGTTAAATAAGGAAGGAAAACTTTTAATTTTAACAAGTGTACTATCTCATTGACATGAATGCTTAACGTGTCAGGATATTTAGACATTTCTTTAGGGTTTCAGGAAGATTATAGGTGTCTAATTAGAACTGACAATCAGTAGTCTAATCCTAGAATCCTAATGCAATATTTTTCTGCTGGGTCTCGCAAAATCCGCAAAATCGCACTTTCCATATATCACCTTGATTTTCGTTTGTTATATTCATGGTAAACATAACCTACTCACTATATTTAGATTTGCATACTAGATATTTATAGAAAAAGATAATATATTTAGCTAGATTTGGATCCTAGAAATAAGAAATTAGATACCTCGTTCATAAGTAAAAGAACAAAGTAATTGAGAGGATGAGTTCTAATGAGAAATGTGTTGTTCCTGTCAATGGTCTTGTTAATAATGATCCTCCTCCTCCGAAGGGCTTTGCTTCATGGGATGACTTTGTGGAAAGCATTAGTGATATACTAGAAGAGTATGTCGATGAAGAATGGGAATTAGTTCATATTAAGAAAATGATCCATGTTGAAGATGATCCTCCTCCCAATGGTTTTGCTTCTTGGGATGCATTTGATAAAAGCTATTGAACATTTGGATAATGATTATAATGAATAAGAACATGGGAAACAACCAAAACGAGCAAATTTATGGCTGAGCACTCGGCATAGATTAAATTCAAGTTTTTTACATTATTTTTAGAATGCTAATTTTGTTTGTGTAAGCAAAATTATGTAGCATTCAAAGGCCTACTATTCAATTGTGCTCTCAATTCTGATTTTTTTTTTTGGTTAAGTTTGTCAGATTTGGCATTGTAATTTATGAAAAATTTCGCTATATTTTTCAACTCTGATACAAGACTCAATACACAATCATGATCCTATCACTTTAACAGCAAAGCCACAACAAAATCATGGTTAACCCTAATTCTTCAGATCCAAATCTCTAAGCCAAGCCCCCTTAAATACATTACTAGTTCATTCTGTTTTATGAAAAGATTGATACTCCAACAGATGAACAATGGACAGAAATTAAACAACATATGCACTTGGAATCTAAACAAAATATTGCATCCGTAAATATTAAACATTCACAAAAAGTAAACTTACAAGAAGCTTTACAATTAGACTGATTAAACATACAAAAATAAAAAATAAAAATACAACTAAACAAAAGATGATGGATCAAGATGTGATTCAATACCATTCTTGCATATCAGAACCATGAAAACAGAGGAATAGATCAGTTAGAATCCCCTTCTTCTTCACTGTTGTTGTCGACAATCGTAACCACATCTTTGTATGGCCAATCATCATCATCATCATCATCATCATCTTCATCCTCATCATCGTCTTCATCTTCATCCTTAAGCGCTGGCCCAAACCAAAAGAAGTGTTCTGGATCATCTAAATCATCATCATCATCATCATGCTCATACTCATCATCCTCTTCATCGTCCTCCTCTTCTTCATCGTCAATAACATCATAATCATCATCCTCTTCATCTCCAAAACAAGGTACAACCTTGCAATCAAAATAACCAACAATCTCGTTGTCTTCATCATCAAGAAGAAGAGTTCGGAAGGAAGTTACTACTATAGCAGTCATTTTCTCTGGTTTGATACTAAAACTTTCAGTTTTTGATACTGAAACCCTACGTTCAGTTTAGAGAGAGAGACTTGGAAAAGAAAAAGCCGAGTAGTAGTACTCTCCTAGTCTCCCTTGTCGTGTTTTATACCGTGACACACGTTTTCACTTTACGATTCAACCTCTAGCTTAGCCACGTACAAGCATGATAACTTGGCTAGTGAACAAGTATAGCTTTGGAAAATAAATAAATACAGTATATATAAAATAAAAAAATTGGGTGGAAAATTAACATCAAGGAATTTAACTTGGAAAAAATTTAAATTGGTTTACAAGCTCGTCCAAGAGTGACATCGGTAAAAATGGAAAATTAACATTAAGAAATTTGTCTCGGTGGAAATACTCCCCGGAAACTTAGATTTGGACGAAAAATTCTTGTAAGATCGTGACATCGAAATAAATAAAAATTGGTTTAGAAGCTCGTCCAAGAGTGACATCGGTAAAAATTGAAAATTACCATAGATAGTGACATCGAAATATAAATTGGTTTACAAGCTCGTCCATGAGTGACATCGGAAAAATGGAAAATTAACATTAAGAAATTTGTCTCGGTGGAAATACTCCCCGGAAACTTACATTTGGACGAAAAATTCTTGTTAAGATCGTGACATCGAAATAAATAAAAATTGGTTTAGAAGTTCGTCCAAGAGTGACATCGGTAAAAATTAAAAATTACCATAGATCGTGACATCGAAATATAAATTGGTTTACAAGCTCGTCCATGATCACATCGGTAAAAATAGAAAATTAAATCAATTTATCTCGGTGATCTCCGGAAACTTAGATTTGGATGAAATATACTTGCTAAGATATCTTGACATCGAAATAAAAATATGGGGTTTAGAAGCTTGTCCAAGAGTGACATCAGTAAAAATTGAAAATTACCATCAATCAATTTATCTTGGTGGAGATATTCCCCGTAAACTTAGATTTGGGCGATAAATTATACTTGCTAAGATTGTGACATCGACATATAAATTGGTTTATAAGCTCGTCCATGAGTACATCGGTAAAAATATAAAATTAAATCAATTTATCTCGGTGATCTCCCGAAACTTAGATTTGGATGAAATATACTTGCTAAGATATCTTGACATCGAAATTAAAATCAGTGGTTTAGAAGCTCGTCCAAGAGTGACATCGGTAAAAATGAAAAATTACCATCAATCAATTTCTCTTGGTGGAGATATGCTACAAACTTAGATTTGGACGATAATCACTTGCTAAGATCGTGACATCGAAATAAAAAATGGTTTACAAGCTCGTTCAAGAGTGACATCGGAAAAAATGGAATTACCATCAATCAATTTATCTTGGTGGAAATACTCTCGGAAACTTAGATTTGGATGAACTATACTCTCTATGATCGTGACATTGAAATAAAAATTGGTTTAGCTGAATAAGCCATGTCCAAGAGTGACATTGGTAAAAAACTTGGATATCGAGTCTTGTCGACGAAGCCAATCATAGTCGTTCGTGAATTCATAATGCCGACCAATCAAATAAACTAGTTACACCTGATAACCTAAGATCCCCAAACATCCTTGCCAATATTATCGGCTGATTGGTCCGATACGACCAATAATGCGATATTATCGGATATTCATATGCATATATCACTGATATTTCATGTTTCGTCCAGATTAAAGGCACAAACATGATAAAATCCTATATTATCGGCCAGTATTTTAAAAAATAAATACTGATCGATTCGTTTAATACAAATTTAATTGTAAGAGCTAGCTAGAATTGCTTCAAAGAATATGAATTGGGATTTTAATCAAAAAAAATTGCACCAAAAAGCATTTATGATCTTCCAAGGCACAATCTAGTACTATATTATTAATTTATTAGTTTGATTTTAAGAATATGTGAATTGGGAGTAAAATAGTGCAATGTAGTTGACTAAGTAGTAAAAAAAAGATACTACTATATATCCAAGGCACTAGTAACAAAGGAATTAGCTAGTACAATAATAAGTACTCCAGTTTAGATGTTAAGCAGTAAGCAGTATAGATGTTAGGCAGTAAACAACAACAACAAAAATCGAAAATATCTTGAAGGGAAATCAAATTTCAAAAACAGTAGTGAGGCACAATGATTCAATTTAGTTATAGTAAGATTAAGTTTGAGGTCGGAGGTTCAAAACTCTCTAGACCTTTTTATTTTTCTTTAAAATTTAGGCATTATGTGGCACGGTGCTGATTTTATTTTGCTTGACCTATTTTGTTTTTGGTCAGGACTCAGGGACCAGGGTATTGAGATATGGCATGATGAAAAGCGGGGGTCTAACAACACCACCCAATATTTCGCTTAGCAATCTGTATGGAATAACTCCGAAATACTTTTCTAGAGAATCAACTAGACAGTCAGACTCAATCTAGATAAAAGTATCTCAAGGAGTTAATATCTCTTTCTTGATTTGATTTTTACTCAAGCTAAAACCAATAGCGAGGCTTTATCAAATACAAGGAATACTTGGACGGTACCAAAGACCAATGTCCAAGGATCAATTAATATCAATCAACAACCAAAGGTTGGATTTCCAATTGATGATCACGAACGCACAACCTGTATTATTTCAATTATATAAAATATAATGCGGAAAAGAAATAACAAAGACACCAAAATTTTTGTTAACGAGGAAACCACAAATGCAGAAAAACCCCGGGACCTAGTCCATATTGAATACACACTGTATTAAGCCGCTACAGACACTAGCCTACTGCAAACTAACTTCGGACTGGACTATAGTTTAACCCCAATCAGTCTCCTACCGATCCAAGGTACATTTGTACTCCTAGGCCTCTGATCCCAGCAGGATACTGCACACTTGATTCCCTTAGCTTATCTCACCCACAACCAAGAGTTGATGTAACCCAAAATCACAGACTTGATAATAAACAAATCTGTCTCACACAAAAAGGTCTATAAAAGGATAAATCTGTCTCCCACAGATAAACCCTAGGTTTTGTTCCGTCTTTAGATATAAAATCAAGATAACCGGAACCAATTGATAATCCAGTCTTATATTCCCGAAGAACATCCTAGATTAATCAATCACCACTCTACAATCCTTCCTGACTACACAAGCGGATTGTCGAGGAATTACAAACAGTGAGACGAAGATGTTTGTGACTTCTTTATCTTGCATATCGTAGGACTCTCACGATCTCAAGCCAATCAATCGATTGTACTCATACGATTGAAGATGCAAGATCAGATCACACAACTACGATAAAGTAGTATTGGTCTGGCTTCACAATCCCAATGAAGTCTTTAAGTCGTTAACATGATTTTAGAGAAAAAAATCAAAGGTTAATGGAGATCGACTCTAGCGGGGGCACTAGTAGCACACAGACGTGTGGGGATTAGTTTTGCACAATGCTAGATGTCTCCTTTATACAGCCTTCAAATCATGGTTTTGGCTTAGTTACAAAGCAATCCTTATTCACCGTTAGATGAAAACCTGATTTAGATTCAAGCTAATATTTCTCAACCGTAAGATCGAAAACTTAGCTTGTCACACACACTTGGGTAGACGTTTACGGGGTTCGTGAAAACCATGCCCAAACGTGTACGTGTATGTTGGTTCAACATAGTAACCCAAAAGGTTAACCATATGAGCATTTCATATTAACCTTGTTCTTCTTCACCATAACTAGTTCAATTAACTCAAATGAACTAGTTAAAGAGTTGTTTAATTTCTATGAGATCCTATGTAACTACACAAGACACAATTGAAACAAAGATGATTCGATTGAATCGGCTCCTGAACATTATAGCCACGGTTTGCATAAATCATTCCTTAGTAATTTAATATTTCATGTTCAGAGCACATCTTTAGATCATAACCTCTTAAGTTCACAAACAAGTTCGCGGACTTAAGTTAATCGGTTGAGTTTTCCAAACTCAGCAGAAATTCTCGGGATGAGAACTTCCGCCAGTTCGCGGACTGGGTTCGTGGACTGAGTTCACGGACTTAGCATACAAATGAGTTTTGGAAAATCCCAGCAGAAATTCTCGGTCGAGAACTTTCGTCAGTTCGTGGACTGAGTATGCAGACTAGGTTCGCGGACTCGGCAAGCCAATTCCACAATCCTCCCGATTTCTCTTGATCAACAAAGTTCGAAAACTTCGGTTCAAGGAATACATGGTTATGTAATCTAAACTCTCATTTCAATCATTGAGACATTCTCAGAGGACGCTATGTAGCCGTTATTCATAGACCGATTCACGTCAGAGCAATTCTCAAAGTGATTGAAACTTTTCATGACTTTCGTCACTAGGTGAAAATAAACTTGATCAAAGCAAAACGCTTTAGCAACACACGATTTCGAGATAAAAGATAAGCAATGAATGCTCATCTCGAAATGTTAAATGTGTATGATCTAGTCTATATAGCATTTGACTTTTGTCTCATAAGAAGTAGGAGATAGAAGAGATAGACTTTTGAGTGATAGATAAGTTCAAGTCTCCGCATACCTTTTTGTTTATGAAGTTCCACGTTTCCTTGTATAGATCTTCGTCGTTGTATGATGAATCGCCATGAAATCCTTGAGCTCAACTACACTTTTCTATCCTAGTCCGAGACTTAGCTATGTAGGATAGAAATCAAGACTTATAGTTTTGATCACTAACATTGACAAACATGCTTGAGATAGCAACGCATTCGAGGTTGACCGAGATATGATCTAACAATCTCCCCCTTTGTCAATTTTAGTGACAAAACTATTAATACATATGGAATACAAAAAAGATAAACTTTAGTGGCTCCTATTCTATAGTATAATCTTCAACGTTCCTTGAAATATTCGTCCTTCCAAGTACTCCAATGATCCCAAAGGTTGTAAGTTTAGCACCATTGTTGTTGAAGATCCATAGCTATAACAATGAGAGAAATCGAGATTCTCCATCATTATTATATAGTGTCATAGTATTATTATATAACATCAAAGTCCAATTGTATCACCACTTTAACAATAATACTACGGTGATATGTATCACTCCCCCTTAGTCAATACTCCATCTCGATCATGGAAACCACTCCCCCTTACACAATGATCCGAAAACCATATGTATTTGTAGTGTGAACTACAATATTTCTCCCCCTTTTTTTCAATAAAATTGGCAAAGGTACAAGAATGGGATCATAATGAAATTTCCACAAGAGACATTTCATGACCAAAAGAAAAATACATACCAACTTAATTTAGATGCAATCTAATAGCCGAAGCTAACATCATCCATCAAAGAGTTTTAAGATACAAGATAACCCCTATAAAATTCCACAGCCGCACTCCCCGCAAGATATTACCATTAAGCACAAGTTCAAAAAAACTCTCCCCCATTTGATGTCATTCCCGAGAGAACAACAAGAGAGACCTTAATTTCGAAAGAAAAGAAGGATTTTATATTGGACACCAAAAACCATAGGAATGATTTTCTATATCCAAATCTCAACCAAATTAACCACAAGTAAACCCATGATTAATTCAATTGGAATACACAACTAAATCAAACCACAAAAGTGATCAATTTAATTGAAAGTGCTCAACATAAGTAAACTCACAGAGCTACGACTAAGTCAATCACACGGAGATGACTAACTTAACAGTTCAAATACTCAACATAAGGAAAACCTTACGGAATATATGACTACATTAACCAAAGAACATGATAGTGTAGCCTTTCATATACTCAACACAAGAACTTGTGGAATATATGAAAGCTCAACTAGATTAATTACAAAAGAACCTATAATTAATCTGATTGGAATACAAATAACCAAACTAATCACCGAAGTAATCAATTTAATTATTTTGGGGTCAAGATAAGAGAACTTATGGAACCCCGACTAAGTTCATCATAGAATATGACAACCTTAACCGTACAAGTACTCGACATAAGAAAGAAAACTTATGGAGTACAAACTAAATAACCAAACAGGTTGATTAATTTAGTTCTTAATGCTCGACATATAGCATCTTATGGAACAACCAACAAAGCCAAGGTAAATCGACTTAGTTGTAAGGTGCTCAACATAAGACACACAATGGAGCCTTCACGGTAAAACATAATAAAATGGATCAATGAAGATCAATACCGTGGATAACATACAAGGATCTATTATATTTTCCATCATAACAACATAATATCCTTTATCCTTGTTGAACAAAAGATTTTATCCTATTTTCCATCAAATTATTGATTACATAGGCTTAACTTTTGTATATGTCAAAAGTCCATTCGTCCTTTCATCAATACGAATACCGATTCATGAACGACTTTACTTTTGACTGCAATATGGGACCTTCAAGTTCACGAACGTAAACAATACATATCCCATAAAAATATTGCAATATCACAAACCATTAAAATACTGCAATAAACATCATCCTCCAGATATTTTTAGAATTTAATACCGATAAACCTAAAAAATAACATAAGAAGATGAAAACAAAAATAGCTATGTGTAGTCACAATCATCGCTATTCAAAGCACTAGTTATTCTTCCAACTAATCCAAAAAGAAGACTTACTAAGCAAACAACTAGAACCAAGATCAGACGAAAAGCTAAATCCTGTCTGCAACCAGGGATTGAACAAGAACGAGTTCCTCAGTTGCCTTCCTTAGTTCGTCTTTTAGGTGGTCTAGATTCTGTGTTGCGATACCAAGCTGTTCGCGAACGATCTTAAAGTCTCCAAGAAGATTTCCTACCAACTGTGAAGAAATCTGAACTGGCAGTTTGTCTTTGTTTTAATGATCAAGAGCATGAAAGCATGAGATATCAATAAGATATATCTCAACATTATCAACCTTGTTGCTTCCCTTCATTGTGCACCAAAAAGACTTTTAGAAAATCTTTTTGCACCTTTGGAACACAATATATATATATAAGGAATTCCTTCAAACCCTAGGAACCATGACATTTGTGAGGATTGGTGCGTGTACTAGAGAAACGGGCCTATGATAGACCAGGAATCCCAAAAAAATATAGATGTTGAGGAGCAAACGGAATAAAGTAACAACGAATGCAGTACAATCCTGACAGCTTTCTCAAGACGAAAAATCTTGAGAATCAAGAGCATCCCTTTTTAACAGGACAAAAATTAAAAATAGATGCAACATGAACATGTCAGGGTGTAATAAGATGAGCATCTTGCTCATTATTGTTTACTTCTTCTTTTTCCTTTTCATCGGTATTTAACAAACTACCTGGTTTAGTTGAAGAAGTATTATCAAGAGAAGATTTAGAAGTACCTGGGTTAACACTATTCCATGTTTTCTTGATATTACGTCTTAGTCTGTTTATGTGAATCTTCAGATCAGAAACTTGATTGTTGACATGTAAGAAGTCTGAATTGGAAGTCTTGGATTCACAGTCCTTTTTGATAACATTAGAGGAACTTGACTCGTTTTTCTTTCTCCTGTTCCCTTTTCTCCTTCTAGACTGATTTACAGCACCTGTCACACTTTTGTTGTTTTTCCTTCCACCATTGTAGGTATCCTTCGGTTTGAATACATAATTAGGAAAAGACCTATCACAGTATCCCAGGAATGACTCCAATCTGTGATATAGGTTTAACAACTTCTTTGGACATCCAAGTAAGAATGTTGTGAAATTTTTCATTCCTAATCCGAAGGCGACACCTTCGCTCAGAGTGTCCTTTGTTTCCGCAGTAATAGCAGTTGAAGGACCTACGTTCAGTAGTTCTCTTTTGAGCAGTTTTAGAAGAAGTAGACTCCTTGTTTTTACAAGCTGACACAGGTTCTTCACATGGAGAAATATTAATATCTTTAACAAACTTAGTCTTACCACTATTAGGAGCGTCTATTCCTTTATATCCCAGACCACGTTTATCATGATGTTCTTTACAGGCTCCCAGCATAGAAGACAATTTTGTAGAGCTAGAACCGAACCTATTTAGATTCTCTTTCAGTGATTTTACCTTATTAAGAGCAGCACTGAGTTTGGTTTCCAAGGATTTCTCTTTGATAAGAAAACTGCGTTCTTTGTCATTGAAACACTTCTGTTGAGATTCACATCTTGCTTTACTTTCGACAACCCTCTCTTTTAATATACAGAGGTTACGAAGAAGATTATCACATTCAGATTTTTTTGAGCGAACCTCTTCTTCATGATCTTTAACGGTAGATTGTAACAGTTTGTATCCACCATCATAACCTTTGAAGAGTTTTCTCAACTTTCTGATTTCTTGACAGAGAGGACTCATATACTTTATCAAGCAAGCAGTTGTCCTTGTTTCCTTCAATTCATGATTAAACAAATTGATATATTGAGAAGCTTCCTCATCAAGACTTTGTTCTTCTTCTGAATCACTGTCATCTGAAAGATCATCCAACTGTTTATCAAGAGATTTTTTCCAGTTGAATGCAGATTCGGCAGAAGGAGACGAGGAGGAGTTTTTCTCAAAGGTTTCAGATCTCTGAAGCTTATTTGAATAACCCAGAACTGATGTTGCGTTATCAGAGATAGTACTCTTGTCCATAGAGTCAGATCATTACAAATAAAGACTTTTGAGGTATTTAACGTGTTTTCCTGCTCTGATACCAATTGAAAAAGCGGGGGTCTAACAACACCACCCAATATTTCGCTTAGCAATCTGTATGGACTAACTCCGAAATACTTTGCTAGAGAATCAACTAGACAGTCAGACTCAATCTAGATAAAAGTATCTCAAGGAGTTAATATCTCTGTCTTGATTTGATTTTTACTCAATCTAAAAACAATAGCGAGTCTTTATCAAATACAAGGAATACTTGGACGGCACCAAAGACCAATGTCCAAGGATCAATTAATATCAATCAACAACCAAAGGTTGGATTTCCAATTGATGATCACGAACGCACAACCTGTATTATTTCAATTATATAAAATATAATGCGGAAAAGAAATAATACAGACACCAGAAATTTTGTTAACGAGGAAACCACAAATGCATAAAAACCCCGGGACCTAGTCCAAATTGAATACACACTGTATTAAGCCGCTACAGACACTAGCCTACTGCAAACTAACTTCGGACTGGAATATAGTTGAACCCCAATCAGTCTCCTACCGATCCAATGTACAGTTGTACTCATAGGCCTCTGATCCCAACAGGATACTGCGCACTTGATTCCCTTAGCTTATGTCACCCACAACCAAGAGTTGATGTAACCCAAAATCACAGACTTGATAATAAACAGATCTGTCTCACACAAAAAGGTCTATAAAAGGATAAATCTGTCCCAAACGTGTACGTGTATGTTGTAACCCAAAAGGTTAACCATATGAGCATTTCATATTAACCTTGTTCTTCTTCACCATAACTAGTTCAATTGACACAAATGAACTAGTTAAAGAGTTGTTCAATTGCTGTGAGATCTTATGTAACTACATTAGACACAATTGAAACAAAGATGGTTCGATTCGATTGAATCGGCTCATGAACATTATAGCCACGGTTTGCATAAAGCATTCCTTAGTAATTTAATATTTCATGTTCAGAGCACATCTTTAGATCATAACCTCTTAAGTTCACAAACAAGTTCGCGAACTTAAGTTAATCGGTTGAGTTTTCCAAACTCAGCAGAAATTCTCGGGATGAGAACTTCCGCCAGTTCGCGAACTTAGTACACAAACGAGTTTTGGAAAATCCCAGCAGAAATTCTCGGTCGAGAACTTCCGTCAGTTTGCGGACTGAGTCTGCGGACTGGGTTCAAGGACTTGGAAAGCCAATTCCACAATCCTCCCGATTTCTCTTGATCAACAAAGTTCGAAAACTTCGTTCAAGGAATACATGGTTATGTAATATACACTCTCATTTCAATCATTGAGACATTCTCAGAGGTAGCTATGTAGCCGTTATTCACAGAACAATTCACGTTAGAGCAATTCTCAAAGTGATTGAAACTTTTCATGACTTTCGTCACTAGGTGAAGATAAACTTGATCAAAGAAAAACGGGTTACCAACACACGATTTTGAGATAAAAGATAAGCAATGAATGCTCTGCTCGAAATGTTAAATGTGTATGATCTAGTCTATATAGCATAAGACTTTTGTCTCATAAGAAGTAGGAGATAGAAGAGATAGACTTTTGAGTGATAGATAAGTTCAAGTCTCCATATACCTTTTTGTTGATGAAGTTCCACGGTTCCTTGTATAGATCTTCTTCGTTGTATGATGAATCTCCATGAAGTCCTTGAGGTCAACTACACTTTTATATCCTAGTTTGAGACTTAGCTATGTAGGCTAGAAATCAAGACTTATAGTTTTGATCACTAACATTGACAAACATGCTTGAGATAGAAACGCAAGCGAGGTTGACCGAGCTATGCTTTAACACATGATTCCTGAACCAAACAATGCTGCAATTCAAGATATGGCCCATCTGTTAACTAATTAAAAAATCAAATAATTATGCCAAATATACACAAGTGTGCTGATTTTATTTGGCTTATTGACCTTATGTTTGACCATTTTTTGTACACATAACAAATCTCATCAATGTTAAGCCATTTCAGGTGTGAACACTGCCATTATAGATGCAGTACACCAGCGCCACATCATGTCTCTCAACAGGTGCTGGCGCTGCAGTATCTACCAAAAATCAAATATGATAATTAGTGTTTGGTTGAATTGTCTATCAACCCCTTAATGGAAGATTTATTAGATATTGACAATCGGAAGAGTCTGTAATTAGGCTAATGGGGGTGTACCAAATTAGTGGGGAGCGTACCAGCCCCAAGGCAAAACCAGTTTTCTCTTATGATTTTGGAACCCACCACCCACTAATTTGGTATACTCCCATTAGCAATGTTGGTGTGCAGGAGTTATTATGATGGGTTTAAGACTTGTTGCGCATGCCTTTGAATAGGCGTGAATTGCTAAGGGACTAGACGTTCCACCGAATGTCTATAAATGACTATTAATGTCATCTTCTCTACAAAAGGAAATTAAACAGAGAATTTACAAGATATATTGTACAAAAATCATCCTAAGTTAGGCAAGGAAATCAAGAAAAGAAAACATAGATTAGAGATAATGGGTGATCTAGGAGGAAACAATAATCAGCCTTCTGCACCTTTTAAGTTCGCCAAGAAAGTTTCCAAGACTCTGTCTACTAGAGAGTTGGAGAATTTGAGGGATCTTCTGCAGCAAGAGATTTACAAGAGAAATCGTCTGATTGAGTTCGAAAGAGTTCGTCAGGAAAATGCTCCACTGTATGAACAATGAAAGAGGAAGATAATTGCAAGAGATGTGAGGAAAGATAGAGAAAGAGAGGAGAGAGATGAGGGGAGAAGGAGCAGATTTGTTTGGAGAAAGACCCGCAGTGCAACCTCAAGTGATTCTGAAGAGAAAGAGAATGATTTTGAGAGAAGTGATGATCATGAGAGAAATTCTGAGACAGAGAAACAAAGGAGGAAGAGAGAAAAGAAGATTGAGGATGCATGGTATGGAAGGTTCTTAGCAGAAAAAGCAATCCCTAGGTTTTTTGCAAGAACCATGAATGAGAGATTGAATGTTGATTCTGATGGAGAAACAATTGATGGTGTTGATGAGAATGGTGAACCAGTTGAGGTTGGAGATTTGGAGGAAGAGAATGAAGATGATGAAGGAAGTGAAGATGCAGGTGATGGAGGTTATCGAAGTGCAACTGAAACATGCAGTCAGTATAGAAATGATTACAACGATCATGAGATGGGCATCGACGACGACGACGATAGCAGTCAACAGAGCAATGAGAACAACAGTGATGATTCTGAATAATCATCCCTGGAACATCAACAAGATTTCGATGGGAAAGCTTCGATTTTGTGAAATCGGACTAAGAGCTTATTCGTGAAAATTCAAAGAAATCTTGTAGGTGTTTGCTGATCATTTTGCTCATTGCTGATTTTCCTCATATTGTTGAATCTGCTGACAGATGTTTTCTTGTGGTTATGTTGCTATTCGGATGTTTTTCTTTTTTTTGGAACAAATAGGGTTTTTTTATACTGTTATGCAGATGGTAACTGCTAACAGTTTTAAGGTGTTAAGGTGTTAAAAGTTTTAAGGTTTAATGGTTTTAAGGTGTTTGCAGGGGGTAACAGTTTTAGTTTGTTTGTAATTAAGGTGTGTGTTTGCAGGGGGGGTTACAGTCTAGTTTTTCCTGGTATGAATAGTTAATCTATCAGATGTTTGAGGGAATTACAGACTAGGTTTTTGGATCATGTTTTGATGTGGATCTTGTGAATGGGTTTGATTGTAATGGAACTACTTAGGAATTAGGGTCTTTTTGTAAATCTGGTGGGTTTTACTAGGTATTTGTAAATCTGGTCAATGAAATTGTAATTTCGGTTTCTTTTTGTGTTGATTTGAATATAGTGGGTTACATTTGGTATGATGGAAATGTCTTTGTGATTTCTAATGAAAGGAACAATGATATGTTAAACTGTGGTATGTTGAAATGTATTATATAATCTATGAAGAATTATCTGAATTCTATCCAGAACTATAATCCTGTTACAAGGTAAGGGAACATATTACGAATCCTAATTCTATCCACTTTTCATCTAAAGGGAAGAAACTGTTTCTCAAAACATACTACAATCTTGATTCACTAATGGTAACAATATCCTACACCCAAACACTATAACTAAGTCTAAGTTTATCAACAAAAGGTATAACAAGTTGTAGATCATCTGTCAAAGCCGTAATAACTTGACTCAAGATTGAGTCTTGTGAAACCTACATGATTCCACTGACCCACAAAACTACTTGGTGTTGGTGGAGGCATATACACATCTAATTCTAATCTACAATATATTTTGACCACTGAATTGTGTTGACTCAACGAGTTAATTAAAAATGGTTGATTAACAAACAAATATCAAGCAAAAAATTTAAAGAACCAATATTTTTATAAAACTAAACGAAACAAAATAATACGAACATCCTCAATATTTAAAAAAAAATTAATCAAAATAAACAATTTCTAAAAACAAAAAACCACATTATTCGAAAGTTTCTTTGATAATCTGCTCAAGTAAAACCATCGCATCTGGATCTGGTACTCGTATTGCGGCGTTAGCAGGCTGTGCTGGAACTTCAAGTACCTTTTTCTCTAGAGGTGTCTCCCTGGGTATTTCTGGTGTGCCCAGACACAGTTTCACCAACAGGCTCATTCGAAGGAATGGGAGCATGGAAAACATCCATTTCAACAGAAGCAAAAGCAGGAAGAGTAGGATTGTCAACATGATCTTGAACATCAGCTAACAGGGGCATGCCACGAACCTTACACACTCCATCAATAGTTATGGTGATCCTTAGCTTTATAGGTACAACCATTATTATCCTTGGAGTTGTTTTAATCCTCTTATTGGAACTCATTTTCTTCCTCTAATATATCAATTTATCTTTTATGCTGGTGTGGTATATATATTAAAAAAAACCCTATTTTTTTCTAGGTTAGGAGCATTATATCCAATTACCTAATTTAGTTGTATTCCGCATATCACTCAAATAAACAAAATATAACAGTTTCCATATCGATAAATATATGCTCATATACGCGTACAACACCACATTGATTCTAGTATATATATGATTTATCTAAATATGGAAAAATAGCACGAAAAAATTGCGTAAAATACAACCATGTTGATTGAGTATATGGGGTATATGCTTTATCTTACAGTAGATCATAACCATGTACTCTTCGCTAATGTGCATGCCTTGGCTACACTCTTGCTAAATCTATAGGTATCTGAAGTATCTCTCTCCATAATTCGCCATGCCTAATCTTCTCTGAACAAATTTCTATTTTTTGTGTAATTCCCTCGGTAATTCACACCTACTCAAAGCCATGCGCAACAATTTCGTCCATCCAAGCGTTATAACTATGCCCAAATTCTCTTTTGGCTTTCGTATATTGGTCAACACCATAAATTACAGCTATGATTGTCAATAACAATATATATCGGGATCATTTTTTTTTTCAAAAGATTAATTTTTTCTTTTGAAGGAATTTTCAAAAGATTAATATACTATGGTCATTAACCCTAATTTTTAAATTTGCAATGGAAACATAAATAGAATGTTGATAAACTGGAATAAATCTCACACAAACACGTGAAAATATCCGTTTCTTGTTTGGATCATGAATTTTTAAAGAAAGCATGCTGATTACGGATGCGACCATTGACCAAACGGTGTAATAGTTCGCACCCCTTTAACCGAATAGATTTTGAAACCCCAAAAGACGTGATACATTTTTAAACCCCAAAAGATGTGAAAATTCCAACAGGTGTGTTGTGTGGGGACACATATTGCATCCATTGGATGTGTATATAAGCTTTACTCCTATCTGCTAATAGCATTCAACAAAAAAAAAATCCTAAATATTTCTACGTTTAAAAAAAAAGGTATATCACCAGTAATAGTAATGGAAATATTACCGGATTTAACTCCCGAGATACTACACCTCCTCCAAAGTACAGAAAGTATTCTGGCAAGCAAATGTGTATGCAAAGAGTGGAATTTTGTCCTTGCAGACAAAAAAATTGGACTCCTTTTCGTTTTCACTAAAAAAGTGAGAGAAGAAAATGTTACGCAACTCTTCTACAGAGAAAAAATTGAGGAGGAAGAGTACTACACGATGATGGGAGATTTCAATCGGATGTTATTTGGAAACAATGGTACCTGGAATATTATCCAATCCTATGATGAAAACATGTCACACCTAATCGTTGGATCTTGTAATGGTCTGGTATGTTTTTATGTTTCACACCACGACATACAAGATCCTAATTATATTATGAATCCATCAACGGGTGAGCACCTCCATCTGCCACAAATACACGATCCAACACCAACGCCCCAAATTAGTTGGTATCCACGATACGTCGTAGGGGGTTTCGGCTAATGTGAACATACCGGTGAATACAAAGTAGTTCGAATTCAAGTGGGTGGTAAAGTGGACGTACACACACTAGGAGACAACAGTGGATGGAGGAACATCGGGGAATTTCCTTTTACTTTTTGGGATTCAGGTGTTTATTCACATGGTTGTATTTTAATCATTATATTTATAACAATGATCAGACAGTATCTTTCAATTTGGACAATGAGACATTCCAGTCACATTCGCCACCCCCGCATCATATTTATGAGAATGGTGGTTTCAGTATTCCAAGACTTGGAATGGTCTTGTCTGTAGTTCGCATTTTATTTTACAACATTCACGATATTTATGATATCGGGATTGATTTTTGGGCACCCATTTCCGATAATCATATTCATGCAGGGCACCCGGTGTAGAATGGAATTGGGTACTTAAGAGGAGAATTGTCTTGGAAGAGCCTTTGAATCCATGGTGGCCGCATTATATGCTGATAGCCTTGGGAAATAACAACGACATCCTATTGCAAAACAACCGTTGTTTAGCGCATTATAATGAACTCACCAGAACTTTGATAGAAATTGGGGAGACAAGGTGGCCGGTAAAGGTTAGAGTTATTCCTCACATGAGGAGCGCCGTCTCGTTGAGAAATTTTGGAGGACAATCGGAAACATGCACCGACGAAGTCCATGCCACAAACATATTCCGTGTGTAGTGTTTTTGTTTTGATCGGAGTAATGTAGTCTAATATTTCATATATATATATATATATATATATTATTTCTTATCTTTGATTTTTTTTTCTTATCTTGTCTGGACTAAAAGTTGTTTTTTGAAATTTGAAGAATCGAACTTGGTCTTTGTTGATGATGGATTTTCGTTTAAGGCTAAAATTGTAAAAGCCAAAATTATGCGCTAACATCCTGCAAAGGATAAAGCCCCTGATAAAATAGAGAATACTTCTCCATTGAAAACTTATAGCATTATCAATTAATGCATGACCATCCTTGTATTTCCTGTACTGCTTCACTCTTATCATTATTGGTGCAGCATGACGACTGAGTGTTGCTCTCAGCAGAGCAACACGAATCTCCAAGCATTAAGTAAGGAGGCATGTACGAAATACTCGTACAGGATATAACTCTCGGAGTGTTATACTGGCCCGATCGAGCATCTGGACTTTCCGTATCAGTCTCAGAAACGATCACGACCATCCAACTTCACCAGCATAATTGGGTGGCTTAGATCGAATCCATAACCCTCAAGCAGGTATTGGAATGTTCAACACCGGACCAATGCGGACCCCGCATGGTCGGCCTCCCCAAAAGGGTAGCATGGATTGCCAATCCGTCCAGCCAAAGCAGCGTGGACGAGAAACCCTAAATTAGTGTTTGCAGGACATTACATGTGTCGCAAATCAGTCTCAACCATCCATCTTCGCAGGCATAGATGGAGGGTGTAGATGAAGATTCAAAGGGCCCAGAGCATGTCAACACAAACACCGTGGGCCCGCCTACATACGTGACCGATCGTTCAGGACCAAACATGGATGGTCGTCCAAATTCATGCGTCCAAACAAGGCATGACGCACGGCTGGCAGAACCCTAATTAGGTTTTTCGATCACGAGCGTCCATTTTCACCTGATCGAACGAAGGGTCTAGGAGTCGATTAAGCAGGTTCAGTAAGTATCAAAACGATCACTGTGGGCCCACATATCTCCACACCCGATCGGCCAAGGCATATCATGCCTGGTCGTCTCGATTCGCACGCCCAAACTAGGCGTGGTCACACCTCCCAATTGCGAACTAATATCGACCACTCAACTTTGCCGGACAAATTGAGTGGCTCAGATCACGTTTCTATGGGGTATTAAGGTATGGACGTGTACACCAGCCCGCCGTCTGTATACCATACTAATCGGCCAAGACCAACCAAGCTTGGTTGTCTCGAAACGCGGGCCTGAAGTTGGCATGACGCGCGGCACCGGATTTCTGTCGCAAATCGATCTCAACCACTCAACTTCGCCGGAAAAAATTGAGTGGCTTAGATCACACTTTCACGAGACAATGAGGCATGGGATCTTACACCGGCATGCCGTCTACACGCATGCACGATCGGCCCGGCCAAAATTACGTCCCAAGCTTGGTTTCGACCAAGCTGAAGAGTGATGCTTGCGCACCTCTTCATAAACTCTAATTCCACTAACGGTCGCAGATGAGTGTCTGAAAGATCATCTCGTCCGTTCAACTTCAGCTGCTTGGTTATACAACCCTGGTCAGGAGTTAACTGGTCAATAAGGTGTCGTGGTGATTATCATCCGCCACTCTACCACACCATGTGGTCGGCCAAGTTAGGACTTCCTTGCGCAGCCTCCAAACCATCACATGAAGTAGGCAGGACATGAAGCTATTTTAAGACGCTCAAACAACGATGCTTCACACATGCTGAGTATATTCGATGCATTACTTGCATAGAATACATACGATACTTCACAAGTATCGACTTTCTAAATAACTTAGTTATTTAAACTAGCATTACATGCTACCTTATGTGGGTCCCACGATCCACACACTCGAGACATCAATCATGTCACAAACTGGGGGATACATACTGGGGTATTGGTCTGGTGATTTCTAGCGTGCAGCGCACAACGCGCCATCACAAGAACGTGTCAGGAAGTCATGGACGGTTAGTAATGATGGGAGAAGTGGGAAAGACTGATCGTGTAACACTAACACCCGCAACTCCACTACTCCATCACTCCACTTTCTCCACTTCCCACGAGATACGTGAGTAAGGCTCAATGACTTGTATAAATAGGTTCTCCTCCCTATTTCGACAAGACAAGACAACAGAAGCAAGTGTTGATACAACCGTATTCAAACACCGGAACTGATAGCTTACATTCTGCAAGCCAGTTCAGCTTTCTGATACAAGTCATACATAGCCAACACCTTCACAATCTCAACACCTTCTTCGCTTCCCTCCCTAAGATCAAACCCATCTCCTTCACTTTGTGACCGAAGCAAGTCTGGAATGACCATTTCTTGGTTTAGGCCAGAATTTTACATATTGATTTCTCGAATCACAAAGCACTCCCGTGCAGTGCATTTGTTTAGGGTTTAGATTCATTCCTCATCCACACACCCAAAATTACCAAATTCAGCAGGAATAGTTTTCACCCATAAACAATTGGCGACCACAGTGGGAGGTTAATCTCTCGGTTGTAAAGTCAATTTCTTCAAAATCCGATTCAAATTCATGAATTTCAAAGGGGTAGATCTTAGATTCAATTTAATCATCAACCTATTTCAATATGGTAGAACATAGGTCGGGATCATCAATCAATCCTGATTGAGCTAGTGCGGATAACACTCTTGGTATAGATGTACCTGTCAGTGGAGTTACTGTGGTCAATACATCTTGTGGAACCGTCTCTTCTACCACCAAAGCCACCGGAGCAGGAGATATTCCAGTAAGTGTAACGCCTCCTATCAACATAGCCAGAGCAGCCGCGAACCCTGACATCTCTTCAAGTGTAACACCTCCAACGATCACCAGAACAACAACTTTCATTCCTTCATCAGGACGGGGAGCCGGAGGAGGACCATCTCCAATTACCATCGTAGACTTGATGGAGAGGCATGAAGCTCTTGCTAAGACTCAAACGGATATGGCTTCAACTCAGAAAGAGGTACTCACTTTCCTCAAAACCTTAACTGAACGATTGCCACAAAACTCACGGCAACCCCTGGAGCCAACAAGGGATGCCTTCACGCCCAGAACAGGTGTTTCCACTCAGACCCACATGAATGAAGAAACTCGTGTTGTTCCTGAACGCCCAAGGGAGATGGAACGGTCTCCCAACTTCATCACACGTGAATACCTTGAAGGATTTCTCCAAAACCGAGGCAAAGGAAGCATGATGGAGGTGCACCAACATCAGCCGCCGTATCCTCAATATGTACAACGAATTCCTATTCCAAGAGGATACACCTCTCCTCAGTTGTCTCTCTATGATGGTACTAGTAACGCTCATGAACACATCTCTCGATTTTTGAAATCATTAGGAGAACATGAATACAATCGTGTTCTCCGCCTGAAAGAATTCTCGAAGTCACTTACGGGAAAGGCGTACACCTGGTACAACAACATCGCTCCTAACAGCATATCCAATTGGGGCGGGATGGTCAGTACTTTCTATAAAAAGTACTTCTTCATGTCTGAGCAGATCACCTTTTCAGACCTGGGGAGAATCTCTCAGCGGAACAACGAACATCCGAACGATTTCGTTAAAAGGTTCAGAACTCAAGCACTAGATTGTCATGATCCGAATATCACTGGACGACAATTGGTGGAGTTGTGAATCAACGGTATGATACCTATATACCGCGCCCTACTGGAGAATCTGGGATTTCAGACGTTCTCCGAACTCCATGAAGCTGCCAAGCGTTCAGCCACAACTCCCCAGCGTTACTAGAGAGAACCAGGGTTGTTCGAAACGAAGACCTACGTGAGAGTCGAGGAAGCAGGCGCCTCACCAACAAACAATACAACACTGGTCCTTCTGTGAGCGTGGTAGGCGAAGGAGGAAAAAGGAAAGCTTCAGCAACAGAACGACAACCCAAGCGTGCGGCTCCGGCACAGACGACCTCGTCTAAAAAGGAGTAGGCAAGACTCCTGCACAAGACACCGAAGATGCAGGCTTCCCATTCCCCATGAGTGAAGTGATAGAACTCTTGGAGGCATGGATTCAAGACGACGCTATCAAGCTGCCTCCTATCAGACCGCCAACCGAGAAAGATATGGCGGATCCCAAGTACTGCCGCTACCATAGGTTTGTCCATCATCCGACTAAAGACTGCAACAGACTGAAGCAAATCTTCAAAGAAAAGATAGAGGCAGGAGAACTCCAGCTTGGAAACGAAGGTGTTCATAGAGATCCTCTCCCTGTCAGGAACTGCATGATTTCCGGGATTCTGTTCGCAAGACTGTACAATCTATGATGGAACATTTGTGCGAGATCTTGTACTTCTCCAAAGCACAGCGTCAGGACATATTTGCAGCCCTCAACCGCGTTGTCTCAGGCAGGCGCTTGTATCTGGAAAAGGAAGCGGTCTCGAAACCTCAGTCCTTACTGGAAGATGCAAGCCAGGGAAACTGGGGACTCTTAACCGTTGCTCGTTTGAGGGATGTCGAGTTCGATAGCACATTGATCGATACGGCCTCTGAATTCAACATCATCACTCTCCAGACCTTGAAAGCAGCAAAGATTTCAAAGCAGGAAGCTACTCACAACCCAACTGTGATTAAGACTCCAGAAGGAGAACTTGGAGACGCATATGGATACATCGATCTTGAAGTTAAATTGGGTGACGTCCTAACGCAAGCAAAGTTCTACATAGTCAAGGAGCATCCTAATTACGACATGATCCTAGGATACTCTTGGATACACGACAACAAGGAAACACTGGAAGTTTGTCCTCTACCGGCTTCGGTACCCGAAAGGATATCCAACAAGCCGGGACCTGGGGACTGTCTGTTGCCGCACCACCTACACTTGCCAACGTGATACAACTTCCTGGAGAGAGCCCGTCAGCGTACATTAAAAGGTTCCGAGCCCAAGTAAGTCTCATCACACAATCCTTTTTGCAACCAATCACTCCTCACTCTGACAAGCACTGGGGACTGGTTCCGACTAACAAACCAACCCCGGCTAAGAGATGTGAATGGGAGGCCGGCCCCTTCAAGCTTTTATCGAAACTTAGAGGTGTCTCGGTCAAAGACGATAAAGCCAAGGTCCAGGCATCTGCACGACCAAACCCATTTGGAATTGGAGATCTGGTGACGAAGACGACTACATTCAAGGTTGGGAGCATGACAGGTGAAAGTAACCAATCCACCTGGCTCACCCACTGAAAGAGAGGATGAACCATACCTGGTAGCAGACGTTATCCTAGGAGGCTACTGCAAGCTCATCAACGCTGACAAACTGGAAGGCGTAACGATTCACTCGCGATGGCTCAAACCCTACCGTACTTAAGACGCTGTGCTACCACTTTCCAGCGTCCTCCACACTTTAAAACGTTGTGCTGTTTTCTCCAGCGTGTCTTTTTACAATTACCTTCTCATGTCATATTTGTAATTCCTCCAGAAAATGATTGCAATACTTGCATTCATAATTAGGGTTTCAATTTTCAATTTCAAATTAATTGAAGTATTATTTCCATCCAAGAACTTCTTTACCCCTAAAGGAAGACACAAAGTCCTGAGTCAGCCTAAACCCATTAGAGCAAAACAGAGAAGGAAACCCTAAGCAAACATTTCGTAAGAAGTCAAGGAAATAGAATATGTGCGGAAAAGAAGATGCTTTGAGCCATTCACCCAGCAAGACCAGGGAGATCTCACGTCAGCAGGAGCACATACATGTTCGTGGTATTCCATTATGACATTATTTCTTTTATCATGAAGAATCACATACATATGGAGGCACACCATTGCACCTGAAAAGGTTCAGATGTAATCTTAACAAAGGATTATAACATAAAAACCTTTATTCAAGCAAGCAAAACAAAAGATCCTGGACTTAGCCTCCACTGAGTACAAGGAATATGTTTATGAATTACGAGAATGTATTTAAAGAGAAAGAAAAGCAAAAGCCTAGCCGTCAACAAGATCTACCGTGTCAGCACCACTACTAGGTCCTGCTTCAACGCCATCACCATCGTGAGTCGTTACTGCTTCTTCCTTCGAATCTGCCTCAGCTTCCGCTTCAGATGCTTCTACAGCAGCACTCTCCACCCCCAACATCGTTAGCAGGAACAACTTCCATGTCTTCCTCAAAGGCCACAACAACGTTAGGGATTGTATTGACTTCTTTCAGACGCTCAGGTTCATCTGTGTCAGAATCAAGGATTATCACACCGTCGTGGATTGGATAATCACATTTATCTTCACCAAGAGGTCGTTTGTGTTCAAACCTCCGCCTCTTTAACCGTGCTGCAAACCTCTCTGCCCTTGTGCTCACTGAGGCTTGCAACGCTTCATCACGTCTCCATTGCTCCTCCATGTCGACTGCAGCTAAAAGGGCACAGATACGTCCCCTTACAATACGCAGGTGCAGAATGGACATCCCCTGTATAGCACGACCAACTTCGCGAAGTGGGAGATCGATTTTATCCATTACTTCTTCGTGCGCATCAGCTCCGGGCTTGTCGACTTCGAAACTTTTTTCTGGAGAAGTTACAGAATGGTTATCGTCCACCGCTTCCATGATAAGCTGCAAAGAAGAAGAAGTTATGAGCACATAAAAATGTGTGTATATCATCATCAATCAAATCATAAGATCACATAAGTGCGGAGAAATACCTGGATATACGACTATGGATGAGAAGAATCCTTGGAATATATATCTTGCAAGTCAACAAAATCCCAGGAGAAGAGAAGTATTTATTGGCCACCTATGAAGGCTACTGATTCGGGATAATGATCAACGAGGCTTATCGAATATATCTGGGAAAAGATGTCGTGCAATGGAGAGAGTACACCCAGTTCAAGAAGTGGTCCAAGCTCTGTCCAGATGTACATGGAGGAAACCAAAAGCGACTCGCCTGACCAAGTCCTGCCTCCTCCATGACCCTAATCAAGACTTCCAGGACATCACCTGACGATCTATGCGGTAAATACGTATTTACTTTACTTTAGCTTAATTGTTTCAACATACAAAATCGTCACCATCTCATGCCTACCCCGCAATAGTGTAACCATTACGTGCTAGGCAGGGGACTTAATGTTGATGGTGGATTTTTGTTTAAGGCTAAAATTGTAAAAGCCGAAATTATGCGCTAACATCCTGCAAAGGATAAAGCCCCTGATAAAATAGAGAATACTTCTCCATTGAAAACTTATAGCATTATCAATTAATGCATGACCAGCCTTGTATTTCCTGTACTGCTTCACTCTTATCATTATTGGTGCGGCATGACGACTGAGTATTGCTCCCAGCAGAGCAACACGAATCTCCAAGCATTAAGTAAGGAGGCATGTACGAAATACCCGTACAGGCTATAACTCTCGGAGTGTTATACTAGCCCGATCGAGCATCTGGACTTTCCGTATCAGTCTCAGAAACGATCACGACCATCCAACTTCACCAGCATGATTGGATGGCTTAGATCGAATCCATAACCCTCAATCAGGTATTGGAATGTTCAACACCGGACTAATGCGGACCCCGCATGGTCAGCCTCCCAAAAAGGGTAGCATGGCTTGCCAATTCGTCTAGCCAAAGCAGCGTGGACGAGAAACCCTAAATTAGTGTTTGCAGCACATTACATGTGTCGCAAATCAGTCTCAACCATCCATCTTCGCAGTCATAGATGGAGGGTGTAGATGTAGATTCAAAGGGCCCAGAGCATGTCAACACAAACACCGTGGGCCCGCCTACATACATGACCTATCGGTCAGGACCAAACATGGATGGTCGTCCCAATTCGTGCGTCCAAACAAGGCATGACGCACGGCTGGCAGAACCCTAATTAGGATTTTCGATCACGAGCGTCCATTTTCACCTGATCGAACGAAGGGCCTAGAAGTCTATTAAGCAGGTCCAGTAAGTATCAACACGATCATTGTGCGCCCACATATCTCCACACCCGATCGGCCAAGGCATATCATGCCTGGTCGTCTCGATTCGCACGCCCAAACTAGGCGTGGTCACACCTCCCAATTGCAAACTAATATCGACCACTCAACTTTGCCGGACAAATTGAGTGGCTCAGATCACGTTTCTATGGGGTATTAAGGTATGGATGTGTACACCAGCCCGCTGTCTGTATACCAGACTAATCGGCCAAGACCGACCAAGCTTGGTCGTCTCGAAACGCGCACCCGAAGTTGGCATGACGCGCGGCTTTTGCGGCACCGGATTTCTGTCTCAAATCGATCTCAACCACTCAACTTCGCTGGACAAAATTGAGTGGCTTAGATCACACTTTCATGAGACAATGAGGCATGGGATCCTACACCGGCATGCCGTCTACACGCATGCACGATCGGCCCGGCCAAAATTGCGTCCCAAGCTTGGTTTCGACCAAGCTGAAGAGTGATGATTGCGCACCTCTTCATAAACCCTAATTCCACTAACGGTCGCAGATGAGTGTCTCAAAGATCATCTCGTCCGTTCAACTTCACCTGCTTGGTTATACAACCCTGGTCAGGAGTTAACTGGTCAATGAGGTGTCGTGGTGATTATCATCCGCCACTCTACCACACCATGTGGTCGGCCAAGTCAGGACTTGCTTGCGCAGCCTCCAAACCATCACATGAAGTAGGCTGGACATGATGATATTTTAAGATGCTCAAATAGCAATGCTTCATACATGCTGAGTATATTCGATGCATTACTTGCATAGAATACACACGATACTTCACAAGTATCGACTTTCTAAATAACTTAGTTATTTAACCTAGCATTACATGCTACCTTATGTGGGTCCCACGATCCACACACTCGAGACATCAATCATGTCACAAACTGGGGGATACATACTGGGGTATTGGTCTGGTGGTTTACAGCGTGCAGCGCACAACGCGCCATCACAAGAACGTGTCAGGAAGTCATGGACGGTTAGTGATGATGGGAGAAGTGGGCAAGACTGATCGTGTAACACTAACACCCGCAACTCCACTACTCCATCACTCCACTTTTTCTCCACTTCCCACGATATACGTGAGTAAGGCTCAATGACTTGTATAAATAGGTTCTACTCCCTATTTCGACAAGACAAGACAACAGAAGCAAGTGTTGATACAAACGTATTCAAACACCGGAACTGATAGCTTACATTCTGCAAGCCAGTTCAGCTTTCTGATACAAGTCATACATAGCCAACACCTTCACAATCTCAACACCTTCTTCGCTTCCCTCCCTAAGATCAAACCCATCTCCTTCACTTTGTGACCGAAGCAAGTCTGGAATGACCATTTCTTGGTTTAGGCCAGAATTTTACATATTGATTTCTCGAATCACAAAGCACTCCCGTGCAGTGCATTTGTTTAGGGTTTAGATTCATTCCTCATCCACACACCCCAAATTACCAAATTCGGCAGGAATAGTTTTCACCTATAAACAGTTATTTTGGGTAATAACGGTTGGTGTTTTTATTTAATGGAGTTGATGCTTTTAAACATATTCCCGACGAGTTTAGAGGGGGACTTTATTTTTATGGTGGTCAATTTGGTATAGAGGGAGGCATTTCTCTATTTTAGTTGTAAGCATCTCCAATGGATCTTCGGGTTCTTTCCTACGTGTAACGCCTTGTAAACATCCTTAATTGCCAAAATTCCCCAATTTTAGGAATATAAGAGGTATCTTCTCCGACGGGAGATTTTACAGTACACTTTGTAGTCCACATGCATTTTTATTATTGGTTAGATAATTTTGTTTTATTTTTAAGTCAACCGTTTCACCAATCAAAATGATGAGTCACATATCTCACATCCTCAAAGAGATCCTCTGAAACCAGAGGATTTTGTAAAGGATGTTATGATAACCACCTCCCACGTCATCTTGAAATTGTCTTTAGAGGTTTCCGTTGGAGAAGTTTTTCTCTTAAAATGTGGTAAAATCCTATGTGACCTAAAATTTAGGAATTTTAGAACATCTCGTTGGAGATGCTCAGGGAGACATAAAAGTAAATCCGAGAGAAGAAAAATGTAAAAAGAAGTGAGAATTTGAGATGCAAAAGGTATAACTGATTGATAAATAAATCAATGATGATATTCTTGAAAATGCAAACGAATGAAAAAGATTTTGTAACTGATGGGGATTTGATAAGTGGAAGAAAAAAATGTTGATTACGTGACGGGATTCTTTTGATAGACGAATTATAGATTTGAAACTGGTGTTTGAAACCAAAACACAAAACCAGAACATAAATAGGCAAAATAAATTAGAGACATGTAACAGATCATTTTAATTTCCAAAATTTTGTTATTACGTCTTTTTTATTAATAAATAATTATAAATACAAGAAATACTCATCAATAATAAACCTATTTTGGCAATCTAGTCTCTTTTTGAATCATGAACTTCAAAATTCCATGTCCTAGTAGTCGTTAATATCACGAAAAAATTGATCTTGAAGCCGATCAACTCTCTCTTGAAGTATATTCACCTATTGTTGGAGACCAAAAAAATCACGATCAAAGGGAAAACAACATCTACTCTCCCCATGCACAAATTCCACATAATGCTCATCGACAGAAAATGCATTAATCTCACACAAACGCCAATAATCTGCATGCTTCCTCATGCAGATTATGAACACGCTGAGTCTAGGCTGAAGAACTCGTACATCGTAGTCTGAGATCTTAAAATCTTCTTCTAGAGTTCTTCTTAATGAATTATACTCAACAGTTTTAGGACCCATAGCAATAAATTGGTAGAAATATTTTGTGCAGTTCATTCTGATAGAAAAGGAAGAGCGATTCGTATGAGAAGAAAAATTCCTTGTGTTGACAATTAGATATGGTGGCCGAATTTTTATTTAGTTATTAAGTTATGTATGTTCAGAAACTACATCCGACTAAAAAGGAAATTAGATAAAGAACAAATATTCATTCCATATACATATCTCATTATCTATTTTCTGCCATATTTATAGTGATATGGAAACTGAAATATTTGATGTACTTGTAAGGAGGTAAGGAATACCAAACACCTAATTTTCTTAACATAAAAATGTAGGGGTTAAAAGAGAGATACATAAATTAAGGTACCATTAGCCCATATTTGTAGTGGTAAATACACTTTTGTATTTTAGGGATAGTTCATGTTTTCTATTATCAATCAATGCCGTTGTATTAAGATGTTGTTGTGATGTGTATTCTAATTCCAGGAGGTAAGCATTACTGAATTGGTGCATAATTAGTTGTAATGAGAATAGCAACTAGTTTCTGCTATTATGCGTGATTTTTCAAAGTAGTCATTCGTATTCAAAACTTGTGCTTTCTATGTATCCAGTTCTTTACTCATAGATTGAGTTTGACAATGCGACCAACAACTCCAAAACTATTCAATCATACACAAGAAAACGGTCATTAAACAAGAAAATTAATCCTAAATCCGAAAGTCATTAAGTAAGTCCAACACCATTTAGTCATTAACATCAAAACAGTCATTAACATTAAAAAAACATGAAATTTAATCCTTAATCCAAAACGAAGATTCCAAAAAACAAAACAAGATTCAGTCGTCCACAATATCTTGTTAGACCCCTCTTAATTCCAATTTTTCTCTGTACTTTGACGATACCTATTTCTTCAAAATACTAACTTGTGTAACCATTTGTAATCTGTACGTATAACACCCTACTAAAACGTCATGTCCTTTCAGACCTACTTCATGACGTAATGGTTATCCTTTAGATTTTGTTCCCTTTTAAATAAAAATTCAGTTATAGATTTTGTTCCCTTTTAACCGCTTATAAGATAAAACGGGCAAATATGCGTTACTTGCCAGCTCATTAAGGACGCGACCATTCAAATAATGCCTGCTCATCATGGACGCGACCATTCGCCAACAGGTGTATTGGAGGTCTATATAAGCTTTACTCGTACCTGCTTGAAGCATTCTACAATATTAAGAGAATCCTAAAAGTTTGTATTATTTTTTTTTGATAATCTTTCATCAGTATAATAGTGATGGATATGTTGTCGAAATTAACTACCAAAAAACTGCAGCACCTCCAAACTGCAGAAAGCATTTTAGCAAGCAAGTGTATTTCAAAAGAGTGGAATACTATCCTCGGGGACAAAAGAATTAGACTCCTTTTTGGTGTCACACCAAGAATAGGGAAAGAAGTTACTCAACTCTTTTATAGAGAGGAAAATTTCAGCCCGATCGTAATAGACAATAATCACGACGCCCAGAATGATGGAACTCATGAAGATTTGAGTAAGTTGCACCCAATAGTTGGATCTTGCAATGGTATGGTATGTTTTTATGTCTCACACCACGGCATACAAGATCATGTATACGTTATGAATCCAGAAACTGGTGAGCACCTACATCTGCCACAACTATGCATCCCAATTTCACGAGATCAAGTACTTTCATGGTATCCACGATACGATGTAATTGGGGGTTTCGGCTACTGTCAACGTACCAATGAGTACAAGGTTGTTTGAATTCACATGGATGGTAAAGTTCAAATACACACTCTATGAGACAAGAGGGGATGGAGGAACATACCAGAGGAGCTTCCTTATACTTTTCGAAGTTCAGGTGTGTACGCATATGGTTGCATTTTTTGGAAGGATTGTTGTCAGTGGGATGGTGGAATAGTTTCTTTCAATTTGGACACTGATACATTTCATTAACATTAGAGACCTCCGCGCATTCCTGATAGTGAATTCCCAGAACTTGAGATGGTTATGTTCGGAGTTCGCCTTTTATTTTACTACATCCATGAGGCCTATGATGAGGGGATTAATCAGCCCCAGGTAGATTTCTGGGCACCCATTTCCAAAAAAAATATTCATACATGGGCACCTGGTGGGGAATGGAATTGGAATCATGAGATAAGCATTTTCTTGGAAAAGGATGAGGATGAAGGTTGGCATCCCTATTACCCGATAGCTTTTGGGAAAAACAAGGACCTCCTATTGTGGCAGAATGGGCGTTCATTGTGTTACAATGCACTCACCAGAACTTGGACGGAAATTTGGGGGAAACTATTGTGGGAAACAAGCAGGGTTGCAATTATTCCTCATATGAGGAGCACTGTCTCGTTGAAGAATTTTGGTGGACAATCGGAAACATGTACTCATGATGTCCATGCCACTAACACATTCCTTGGGTTATCTATGTAGCTTTTAATTTTTCTTGTAGTTGTGTTGTTTTTTTTTTTTTTGGTATTTGGATTTTATTCTATGTACAATTTATTCCTTGGGTTATCTATGTAGCTTTTTTTTCTCTTGTAGTTGTGTTTTTTATTTGTTTTTTTTTGGTGTTTGGATTATTTTCTATGTTGAAATGTATAATTTAATTAGTTTGGGTCATTGTTTAACTAGCCAACCTTTGGTTTTTTCCTTTTTTTGCGTTACACCTATGGTCCAGCCGTCCGGGCGCCCACCCCAACCGGCCTAGGAAATTAGTCGAAAAGTAGAAAAATTATGTGGGTATTTCCTAAGAGATCATGATTTATTTTAGTTTGTTATGTTCAGAATGTATATTAGATTAAAAAGGAAATTAGATAAACATGAAAATATTCATTCCATATCTCATTATATTGCTACAATATCTCATTTTTTAGTAATATGGAAATTGAAATATTCGATGTAAATACCAAAGAATAGTGATTTAAGATGGAAAACCTAAAAAAATTAGTCGTCTATATATATATAAGCTTTACTCGTATCTGCTTGTAGCATTCTACAATAACAAAATCCAAACAGCTTGTAAATTTTTTTTTAATAATCTTTCATCAGTATAATAGTGATGGATATATTGCCGGAATTAACTACCGAGATACTTCAGCGCATCCAAACTGCAGAAAGCGTTGTAGCAAGCAAATGTGTATGCAAAGAATTGAATACTATCCTTGGGGACAAAATAATTGGATTACTTTTTGGTGTCACACGAATAGTGGGGAAAGATAAAGTTACCCAACTCTTTATAGAGAGGAAAATTTCAGCCGGATCGTAACAGCCAACAATCACGACGCCCGGAATGATGGAACCCATGTTGATTAGACTATGTTGCACCCAATAGTTGGATCTTGCAATGGTATGGTATGTTTTTATGTTTCACACCACGACATACAAGATCCTGCATATATTATGAATCCAGAAACTGGTGAGCACCTCCATCTACCAGAACTATGCATCCCAATTGCACCGGATCCAGTACTTTCGTGGTATCCACGATACAACATAATAGGGGGTTTCGGCTACTGTCAACGTATCAATGAGTACAAGGTAGTTCGAATTCTCATGGATGGTAAAGTTCCAATACACAATCTAGGAGACAAGAGGGGATGGATGAACATAGCAAAGGAGATTTTTTATACTTTTCGGAGTTCAGGTGTGTACGCACATGGTTGTATTTTTTGGAAGGATTGCTCTCAGCAGGATATTGGCATAATATCTTTCAATTTGGACACTGAGACGTTCCATAAACATTCGCCACCCACGCATCATATTCCTGGGAGTGAATTTCAGATAAATACTTACTCATCACTTAGGATGGTCATGTTCGGAGTTCGCATTTTATTTTACTACATCCATGAGGGGATTAATCGACCCCGGATAGATTTCTGGGCTCCCATTTCTGAAGAAAATATTCATACATGGGCACCTGACGGGGAATGGAATTGGAATTATAAGATAAGCATGTACTTTGAACATGATGAATGGCCGACTTATAACCCGATAGCCTTTGTAAATAACAATGACCTCTTATTTTAGAAGAATAGGCATTTATTGCGTTACAATACACTCACCAGAACTTGGACGGAAATTTGGGGGGCACTATGGTGGGAAACAAGGGTTACAATTATTCCTCACATGAGGAGCGTTGTCTCGTTGAAGAATTTTGGTGGACAATCAGAAACGTGCACTCATGATGTCCATGCCGCTAACACATTCCTTGGCTTATCTATGTAGATTTGTTTCTTGTTATTGTGATTTTTTATTTTTTTTGGTATTAGGATTTTTTTTATGCTGAAATGTACAATTTATTACTTGGGTTATCACTTTTTTTTTTCTTGTATTAAACAAAAGGCCACACGGGGCAACTTCATTAGAAAAATAATCAATCGTCACACAAGAAAATGGTTGGTATCCTAGCGACAAGATGGGAACCAACACCTTTTTGAATCGCTACACCAAGCCTATGAAAAATAAAATTGTTTATTCTAGTAGTAACACCATGACTAGCAAGACGGTTCTTTTTTTTTTGGCGTTTGGATTTTTTTCTATATATATATAGTGTTGCCGCTAAATGTTAGGTCATTGTTTAACTAGCCAACCTTTGTTTTTTTCCTTTTTTTTGCTTTACACCTATGGTCAAGCCGTCCGGCCCACCCCAACCGACCTAGGTAATTAGTTGAAAAGTAGAAAAATTATTTGGGTATTTCCTAAGAGATCGCGTATATTAAATTAAAAAGGAAATTAGATAAATATGAAAATATTCATTCCATCTCATGAGATCGCATATATTATTAGTTATGTTCGTAATGTATATTAGATTAAAAAGGAAATTAGATAAACATGAAAATATTCGTTCCATACTACAATATTCGGTGTGAATAGGTGTATTAAGATAATGATGGAAAACCTAAAAAATTAGGGTTTTGCTTACAAATATATATATATATAAATTCCACCAAGCATAGAAAAAAATTAACATAGAGTATTAAGAGGAAAATGAGTTCTGCTAAGAGGGATTGTAGAGATGAAACTGAAGAGATGAAACTGAATAGAGGATCCAAAAGTTTCCTCGATTGATGGTTGGTCCTCGTAAATTGAGGATTATTATTATTGTGGACAGAGTAACTACTATTCCTGGTGTTCCTCTCGACGCTGTAATTAGTTCTGTTGTCACTAGTGTTGACACTGATGATGTTCCTATTTATGCTGATGTTATTCATGGTGTTCCTCTGGACGCTGTAATCAGTAGTATTGAGAATGCCAATGTTCCTGCTTATGCTGATGTTCCTACTGTGAACGATAATGCTCCTGCTTCTATTATTGATGAAGATCACGATGTTCCGGACACGGCAGAGGATCCAAAAGTTAACAAGCATGATCTTATCAAGCATGTGGATCCTGATGAAGCAGAAAATGCCAAATCTGAGGATGACAAGCTGCCCAAGTATGCTGGTTGGAGTGATGAAGTTCACCACAACAGTGGGAGAAGAACTGTTTGAAGATGGGGGATGGTTCATTTGATATGTTTTTTTTTTGATGATAGGGTTTGATTTATGGATTTCTTTTTTTGGACGCTTTGAAAGTTGGTTTGATTTCTTGTTTCGTTTGCTAATTTTGTCATTTAGAAGAAGGTAATGTTTAAAAATTCTTTTATTATTTAGGTATTGGAATCATGAAATAAATCAGATAATTATTTACAAGTTCACAGACTTTACAGAATCCAATATACTCTTGCAAATTTATTTATTTATGACGTGTGCATTCTTTAGGAAAAATAAATATAATTAGCTGAAATAACAGAGGAAATGTAGAAACATACAGTTTTTCCCCCCTGTAAACAATAAGAATCAATTTATCACTTTAGGTCTGATCTTATTATCTCCTTGCCAATACTTTTAACAAAAATACGAGTTTGAACAAGTAAAGTGATACTGAAAGTAAAGTACTGCTATACGACGATGTTCATGATAATGATCTTTGCATGGATTTGGATGAGAATGAGGAATCAGACTAATTTGACAATGAACCAGACTAATCTGACAAAGAACCTGACTCATCTAACAAGTTCTTTGCTTTTTTAAACAGGGTTTTTGATGTGTGAACTTTTAGTTTACGTATTTTTAAAGTACTGCACTAGATGCACACTTCTTACGCTGATAGATAGGTTGACATTCATGTGATGAATGATTCACGCTGAATTTTTATGTTTTCTGGAAATGATGAACATGAAAATGGATGGGTTTAGTTTATTTATCTATAGTAGCTTACTGTATGATTAGAATAATGCGTTTCCTATATAGGTGCCACTAATAATTCATACGTTTCCTCCCTAAACCAAGAATAATACAAGAGACAACCCAACTTAAAATTTTTAAGGAAAATATTATTCGAAATAGGAAAGTAATTTTTTTATGGCATCTTCTCGAGTTGGTTAGAGATAGGAAACTAAATTTCGAAAATTTTGGGAAACAATTTTATCATAACTGTCTACGATATATTCTCTCATAAAATAAGGAAACTAACCATATTGGTTACACATCAAAAATTTGGAAATAAAAAAAGAAAAACACCAAAAATCATTTGTTTGGCGGGTGATGAAAATGAATTTTACTGGGCGGGATGATTTCAAAAGGAAAATCAATTCCCGCCTGATGGTTTGGTTAAATACCAAAAAGAAAAAGAAAGATGAGTTCGATCTACTTTTTCCAGTTTTTATTACTCGATTCATCCTCTCTATGAAATCATATTTCTGCTACTGTCTATAATCTTTACAAGGAACCTACCTCTTCAGACTAGATATTTGTTGTTGGTGTGAGTGGGGAAAAACGATTTGCTGGTTTTTACGGAATTGAAGAGTCGACCGTGTGGAGACTCCTTGAACCGAGCGAAATGTTGAACCTCACACAGATGCACTGCAAGAAGGGAGTGCTTTAAGTTCAAGAGATCAATATGTAAGACCCCGGCCTAAACCAAGAACAATGGTCGTTCCAGAGTCAATTCCGTCACAAGAGAGGATGGGTTGATCTGTAGGAGGGAAGATGAGAAATGCGTGAGATCAATGGTGATCTGAGATTGTAGGTGTGTTGTGAATTCAGCGTGAAAATGCTCTGATTGATTAAATTTCGCTCAATTGAGAGTAATTTCTGTGAGTTCGTGTAGACGAAAGATTGTCTGTATGAACTTTTGATGAGAAATTGCTCGTTTTGGCGAATGTTGTTCGAATGTTCGAAAACTTCTGTCTTTTCAATCAGGATTCAGGGACATTTTATAATGCCGGAGTTGAAAACACCATGATCCCATGAAGTGTGACAGTTGCTGGAATCATAGAATGGGAAATGGGGAAATCATGTTAAAACCAATTACTCATCGTGCGAAGACTTGGTTAACTTTCCACCCACTACTTTCCCGACTCTTCCAACTGATTGCACGACTTGCTCACATTCTCATCGTGGGTGAACACACGTGCCGTAGACCGCCAGATCAAAACCCTAGTTAATATCCCCCCATGTGACACGATTGAAATCTCGTGATTTTGGAGTCACTTGCTAACTTTATGGGACGATGAGTCCATGTAGCGCTGAGTTGAACAGGTATGAGTAAATGTTTCGAAACTCATGAATTTAACGTGTCTGCTGAGAAGAGGTATCATCATAACCTAAGACGAGCAAAACTGTGTTGCTAAATTTTTGAATATTGATAGTTGAACCTACATTCTCTGGTTTGAGCAAATATTGCTAGTCCGAGCGAATATTGCTAATTGAGTAAATATTGCCGGTTCGAGCGAATATTGCTAGTTCGAGCAAATATTGCTATTTTGAACGAATACTGTTCTTTTAATGAATTGTTGGTAGCTGGACCAAGTAAAATATTAATTTAAGTTACTGACTGCTGGGTCGAGCAAAATAAATACGAATGTTAATCATGGAATCAACATAAAATTATCAGAGTGTTTGAATCTGCTCAGAATTACGTTTCTGCAGAGCTCTGGATTCAAAACCCTAATTTTACCGAGATAATGATTTATTGCAAATCACATAAGACCGGATGCATGGGATGACGGGTTAACCATATAACGCCCAGATGCTCGAATGAGCAAAAATACCAAAGTCTCTTGAGGACCAGTTGATGAAAGAATGATTAAATGTTGGTTTAATCATTTACTGAAATAATGCTCGTGTGAGCGACAAATCATAAAACCTGGTTTTATGGAAAATATGAGGGACCGGCCAAGAGGTCATGGGACCGGCTCTTGATGTCCGTGAGACCAGTAGATGGTCATTTGAGCAAACTTCCAATTGTTTGGAAAGAGTTTGAACCTAATATGAGCAGCTGGGCAAATTAGGTTAAAATCATTAAAGCACGCGGGACCAGCTGTTTGCAAGCCTCAGGGTCACCGTTAGTCGGTCAAGGGGATGTGCCCATGTCACCATAATGTTCGCGCTTCAGTCCAGAGAATTTTGATATTTTCTGGCGCACGTTTGAGCAACATTTGGAGAAAATATGCAAAATCCATGATTTTGCTGAAACCGGCAAAAATACATGAGATGATGAAAATAATAAATAAAACAAGAAATTACAAGGTGTGGGACCGTCCACGTCTAGGGCATGGACGTCCGGCTGACACGCGGTCCCACATGCTTTTCCCAGTTTTATGTGATTTTATGTATTTTTCTCTGATTTAAGGGAAATTCCATGAAACTGGAGATTTTGGCGAAATTAGGGAACTTCCATGAGATGAGAAACATAAATTAAAATATAAAATAGGGAATGGGAGTGTGGGACCGGCAATGGCCATGGCATGGTCGGCCGGCCAATGGGCGCGGGTCCCAAGGCACTCTTCCCAATTTTATGTAATTTGGATGATTTTAGATAATTTTCATAAAATCAAAGGGATGTTGAAAATCAAGATATTTTGTTGAAATCAGGGAGTTTTCATGAAATCAGGAAACAAAACACCAAATAATAATAAAATAATGGGTGTGTGGGACCGGCTAGGGTATGGCCGGCCGGCTAGAGCCTGTCCCACAAGTTTTCCTAATTTTTTAATATTTTTCATGATTTTAGAGAAAATACATGAAATTAGGTAATTTTAGGGAAAATTCATAAAATCAAGGAATTTTCATAATTTGAGAAGGAATAATAAAATAATGGGACATGAGGTGTGGGACCGGCCACGGCCAAGGCATGACCGGCGGTCCCGCGACACCTTTCCCTAATTTTATTATTTTTGATAAAATCATGTGATTTAGATAAAAATACATGAAATTAGGTAATTTTCATGATTTTAGGGAAAATTCATAAAATCAAGGAATTTTCATAATTTGAGAAGAAATAATAAAATAATGGGACGCGAGGTATGGGACCGGCCACCGCCAAGACCTGGCCGGATGGTGCTCGGTCCCGTGACACCTTTCCCTAATTTTATTATTTTTGATAAAAGCATGTGATTTAGATAATTTCTCTGAAATAAAGGAAATTTGCTCGAACAAGAGGATTTTCATGAGATCATGAAAATAGTAAAAATATGATAAAATGTAAAATTGGGCGCGGGACTAGTCACGGCATGACTGGCCGGCTGGTGAGCCTAGTCCCCTGGCACTTTTGCTTAATATTTTATTATTATTATTTTCCCTTCCTATTTTGCATAGGTTCCTCGTTCGTTCGTATTTTTGAAATGCTCGTTCGTGCATTCAAAATGTTGGTCTGTACATTATCTGCTAATTACACTTGCACCACTTTTGTCAGGGCTTATTCGATGCTCAGATGCCTGTTTCATTGAATATTTATTACTAACCTATGGAATTATGCTGGGAAGAACCACAGATTGAAGTAACGAAATATAACGGGAATCATAGAGTATTGCTGGATATTCAGGCGATTAATTGACGACTCGTAGAATATTGCTGGATATTTCAGACGATGGATCGTAGAATATTGTTGGATATTCAGACGATTTAAGATAATTAATTGCTGGCTCTAACCTAGAAGGGCTTCATGTCTAGGAGCATTAATTATCTGAGGGTTGAGCAATATGAACTTGCTGGAGTGTCATATTCCTATTGCATAGTCGGGGAAATACTGGTTACATACCGAAGACGTTGTCGCTCTATACTAGCAGACATGTTGTCTAGGAGCCGCCCAATCTTTCGATTCTGTACAGTATGAGATATGTTGTGGCCTCAGCTGAGAGACTACACATATTCATCTTCTCTGAGAGAATTTCTCCATCAGAGGTGGCATGAGCTTTCATGCATAGATACATGAGTCTCGATACTCATCCGATTGCCGGATCCGGAGTAATTACTAAAATTGCTCAGTATTCATGAGATGTGTTGTGGCCTCAGCTGAGAGACTACACATCTACATGTACTCTGAGAGACGACCTTCTCAGTCAGAGATTTTATGGCATGAGCTTTCATGCTTAGAGACATGAGTCTCAATACTCATCCGATTGCCGGATCCGGAGTAATTACTGAAATTGCTCAGTATTCATGAGATGTGTCGTGGTCTCAGCTGAGAGACTACACATCCACATCTTCTCTGAGAGAACTTTCTCAATCAGAGGTTTTATGGCATGAGCTTTCATGCTTTATTGAGAGACATGAGACTCAATACTCATCCAATTTCAGGATCCGGAGTAATTACTGAAATTGCTCAGTATTCATGAGATGTGTCGTGGTCTCAGCTGAGAGACTACACATCCACATCTTCTCTGAGAGAACTTTCTCAATCATAGGTTTTATGGCATGAGATTTCATGCTTTATTGAGAGACATGAGCCTCAATACTCATCCGATTGCCGGATCCGGAGTGTACTTTTACAAATTTACCCTTTGTCGAAAATCCACCATCTACATTAAGTCCCCTGCTTAGTGAGGAACAGTCAGCATTGAATGGTGATTTTCCAGGTACAAACAAAAATAAGTAATTGAACTTAGTCATAAGATAAGACATTACCGGATTTCGACTGAATGAGCAAACGATGGTTTAAGCGGAACCCCGGTGGCGTAATAGAGCATCATCCAGTGAGCATAAATTGGTGTAGAACCGCTGATTCGATGGTGGAACCTTGGTCGATTTAGGATTCACGGGTCTGGGACCAAGAAAGGGAATCCGCGGACATTCGTTTGTTAGTTTAAGAAACAAACAAGATAGACCCGAGTCTAATGATAAAATTTTGTCTATGAGATTTCACGAAAAACAATTTTTTTTTATTTTTTATTTAAATATGTGAGATTTCACTAAGTGGAATAAACTCTCGTTTCAAAGGTGAATGCTCGTACGAGAGAAAAGTTTTTTTTTTAATAGACATTGCGTCTGTTAGTAATAAAATTTCATTTATGAGCTTTCATGAAAATTTTATCTTCGAGCTTTCAGAAATATTTGAAAATATACTCTCGCTTCAAAGACGGATGCTCGTGCGAGGGAGCAAAATATATAAACATTTTTCTTCAAATTTACGTGAGTTTCACGTTAAATATTTATATATTTTGTAAAATCATGTTTTTATTTTGAACAACTGTTGAAAGTAGACAATTATATATGATGAAATAATGTCTGTATGTGAGTTTTCACAATTGTAAAATGGACGTCTGTCCAATTTTCGAAAAACCAGTGAATGTTAAAATTCACGTGGGTGGTTCATGGTTTGATGAAAATCAAGTCATGATTTTGAATAATGAATTTTGCTCGACTTTGCAGGTTTGAAGGAACGAGCAAATTTTCGAAATTTTGACGTTATAATCACTACAGCTAGTGAAATTGTAAATAGGTAAGAGTTGGATTGTTACCGTTTCAGCGCGTGCTTGTTGTTGGTATATCCATGACTCCATGTATTTCGCCTCAGATAGTGGTGACTTCTGGTTACAACCACCCTTTTGGATCTTCCGGCGAACACTCCAGAAATATCAAGTCAAACATGAAGACGTTGGCAAATGTTCATCCTGGGATGAATCAACCTTTCGGAGACGCTGGAAAGCTGGTACTTTGTATGTCTCTAGATCATCTGTGAGTCATCCCTTATCAGCATAAGCACCGCCGACTTCAGCAAATGAGACTATCGGCTGAAGATGAAGTTCGGATTTGTGTTGATGGTGTAGCTCCTGATTCAGATGTGGATGAACGAAGAATTTCGCCATAATTCGTCATCAGAAAATTCAAAAATTAGGTCTTCATTGAAATTGTTGTAGAATCTTTGTTCGATGTTGGATTTTCGCGGTCTACCCATGTATCCTCATTCCCAGGAAAGTTCCAAACTTTAGTAAAGAAGCTTTTTGGGTTCCGAGCATGTTTAGGATCCGAATCGACGAAACAGTAAACTTCCAAGAGACCTTCAGAAAATTTTCAGCTGGCATGGTGGTCCAATGTTTTGGCCACAACTCTTTGCTCGTTTCTTCAATTCTGTGAATTTTGGATATGTTGAAGAGGACATCCATACGAAGAGAATGGTGTACGACCCATCCACAAATTCTTCACCAATTGCTCCCAGCTCGTCGGTTTGTACAGGGCAGTGTAAAATCATCTCAGACGAGCTTGTTGTAAAACATTCATGTTGTGTCTTTAGACCATTCGCTTGTGTCTTGAACGGTTGGTGGAGGCTTTTAATGTCATTGATTCCTTTGAGATTAGGACCCTTTGATTGATACATGAGCATGGTGCTTGCAGCACCATCTTGCTTCTGTCAGTCGTAGAACATCACTTCCGAAACCCTGGTCACGAGACCGTAGCTGAGGTTGCTCTCGGGATGATGTAATGACCATGGTTTCATGTCCCGGTGGTAGCATTGCTTTTATGATGAATGATTAGCACATGAGAGTCTGGTGTCACGAGTCTTAGACTGTAAAACTTGATGAAGGACTTAGCGAAAAGACCTGGTGGACACTGATCGACTGTTGAAGTTATGAATCCCGTCTAAGAATTGCTGCTTGCATGTTGTACGCTCTGGAAGCTGTAATAACCTCATACGACGTCGGAATTTGATGCTTGACCCCAACTTTTGAAGCTAAGAGACTGAGTTGTCTAATGAGACAAGAATCACTCAATTTGGAGTTGTAGAGGTCATACAACGAAGCGTGCACATTTGTAATTTGTAATCCCGTACAAATTTTTCAAATTTCGTAGACCTGACAGTAAATGCCATATCTTTCAGCTCGTATGTCCAATTGATGCGCCCTTTTGGTATGTTGTAGAAGAGACGAACATATTTCATTGAGGAAGCATTGTCCCATTCCTCACCCATTGGTACATTTTTTGCAAACCCATGGCCTGAAGTGTGTTGTATCTCATTTGTAGAGGTGATGAGAACATCTTGTAGAAGACTCTGGATTATGCCCACCAGTCGTGCCAGCTTTGGGAAGACTTTCATGTGAGCATGTTATTAGGTCTACACATCTTGATATGAATCATTGGTTCTTAAAGAAGTCCGCTTCATATGTAGCACTTCAGAGAATGATTAGTTGATGAAGCCCTGAGGATGTTGCTCATGAGACCGTTGTTGGTGCTGAAACCATGAACGATTACACTCCAGAGATATTTGTCGATGCTGAGATCATGGATTGTGTTCGTCTAGAGATTATTGTTGATGCTGATACCATGGTTGAAGTTGCTCCAAAGACCGAAAAGGCTAGAATCATGATTATAGATATAATATTTGCTCCTTCATCCAGTGAGCCTTTTACATTCACGAACTAGTTGAAAATTTGAGGTCCGTAAGATGAAGGTGTACTGAGAGTTCAACCTGAATGCTCCTGAAAGCATAACTTTACCATGAACTGGCTTTTTCAGTGAGTCGACATTGTTACGGTAGATAGCATCAACAGTTTTCATACTGTATGTGATTGGAGAGAGAAAGTTCCTCAATCATGCAGGGGATTGTGATGTAGAGAAATCCCGTTGATAAAGTTTCACGGAATCACCTCAGGTTGCCCAGTGTATATTGAAGGAGTTAGTGCCATCCATGTATGAATGATGTTGCATATGCTTCAGAAGTCTTATCATGGGATAATGAAGACTTATCGATTGTAGTTTAGTTACACTTTGATTGTGATGGTGTTGAATCAATGTGTCACCGTCGAGATATTTGTGCTGAAGTTGTACTCTTTGATTGGGAGTACAATTTGATGGCCTTTTAGATGCTTGAGCGTTGAAGCGTATATTCCTTAAGCATCGAATGTCTTAGGGGTTTGATCATCTCGTCCCTGAAGTATCTTCTGTTGATTCAACATCCCTTTCGTTGCAGTAGTGGGATTCGACACTTGTGCAGACATCAGAGCTTTCTGATTTTGTGGAACACATGGACTTGCAGGAGAAACTCCCAAAGTGTTCTTTGCCATGCTTGGACGTCAGTAATGAATGTTTCAATGCTTGATTCGGAGAAACGTCAGATTCAACCACTTGATAAAATACTAATGCGGTGAAGCTACCATTCATAACGTCTTGTAGAGTTTATAGCATAATTAAGTCCCCATGCTAGGATAGCATGTGGGGAAATAAATGACACCGACATAGAATGAGACTTGCCTGAGTGCGGAACCTCTTGATGAATGTCTATGCATCTTTTGCAGGTTCTTGCTTCAATCCCACCAAAGTTCGAAATTCCTCCAAGTGCTCCGATGATGGAATGTCCGTCAAATCTTCTGGATCTTTGGAGAGATGTGAAACCAAAGGCGCTTTGTCAGCACATGTCATATCCTGGATCTTCGTGAAACTTGGTTTCTGTGCAACCAAAGGCGCTTTGTAAGTATCCATATTTTCAGCGTGGATCCACGCTCGTCTGAAGGACATGTCATTTCCTGATTATGTGAAACTTGGTTTCTGTCCAAGTTGAACTTATGTTTACTTTGAGAATGATGTAGCCATAAGTATTTCCGAGCGCTCCTTCAAGGTCTCCGATTGAGATGGAGCATGAGTATCTTCTTGTTGAGCATGTGGATCTGATGGTTTTCAGTGGAATGTTGTTGATAGCGGTGTCAGCATCGATCAACGTTCTTCCAAATTTGTTTCTTCTGAGATTGACTGTGGTAAGCAGTCCCCAGTCGTATATCTGTTGGTCTGTGGCTGGAGGCTCAAGAAGTATTTTTAGAATGGACTTCTTGACACGATGTGGTTCAGTACTATGAACATGTCTCTCCTTTGTGCCTTCGACAGATAAAACAATTCAAGTTCGACCAAGGATTGAACTGCCTCTTTGATAAGTTGTTCAGAGAGTGTAAAGATTCTGACTAGGAGAAGATTCTTGTGTACTCCTTCAGTCCCCAGTTGAAGCTATTGTGGATCAACCTTCTCTTTGAAAATATGCTTCAAAACTCCGCAGTCGCTTGTGGAATGATTGACGAACCTGTGGAAGTCACCTCTTTAATGGAAAAAGGAAAGTCAGGTGCTTCTTGACCAGGAACTTCTGTGCGTTGGTCAGAGGCTTGTGCATCTTGCTTATCCTTCCTTTGTACTTTTGAAGGAGCTGAGGTATGTTTGCGAGGCGGTTTGGCTTTCCGTTTTCTCCCTTCTGCAACAGTGTTTGTGGAAGGATGGAGGTTTTACTGCTTCTTGATCATGCGTTTGCTACCTCGAGTGTCTCGTGATTCTTCAGTCTTTGTAGATATTGCTCTTTCCAATGGAGTAGGTGCAGTGGTTGACGATCTCTTTGCGGCTTCGTGAAGCTCTGAGAAAGTCTGGAATCGAAGATTCTCCAGTAGAGCTCTGTAAACTGGGAGCATGCCGTTGATACACAAATCTACCAGCTGCTGCTCTGTGACATTTGGGTCATGACAGTCCAGGGCCTGGACTCTGAATCTTTTCACGTAATCATTGGAATTCTCACTGACCCTCTGGAACATTCTTCCAAGATCAGAGAGAGTAACTTGATCTGACACGAAAAATTACTTCCTGTAGAAGGCGTTGATCATTTCTCCTCAATTGTTGATAGTCCCCGGTGCGATGTTGTTGTACCAGGTGTATGCTCTGCCTTTCAAGGATCTTGAAAACTCTTTGAGACGAAAAACATGGTTATGTTCATGCTCTCCCAAGACTTCGAGGAAACGAGAGACGTGTTCTCGAGCATTGCCAGTTCTGTCATACAGAGTAAAAGTTGGGGAAATGTAACCTTTAGGAAGAGGAATCCTCTGCGTGGCAGCAGGATAAGGAGGTTGGTGACGATGGACGTGTGATGTACTTCCCTATACACGGTTCTCTAGGAGGCGCTCCAAGTCTTCACGAGTAATAAAATTTGACGGCTCTTTCGCTGATGAATCGCCTGCAGCTTTTCCGACTTCGTCATCATTTACTGTATGAATTGGAATCACCTCAGGATCAGCGTCTGAGGATTTCTATTTCTCTTTTACCTTTTCTTGAGTCTTCTCTGACATCTTATCAGTAAGAGTTTTGAGATAATTACACAGCTCCTTCTGTGTAGCAGCCATGTCAGTCTGATTCTTTGCAAGAGTCTCTTGCGCTTTGATAAGATCAGCAATGGTAGGTGGTGGATTTCCTCTGACTTCTTCAGGGTGTCGACCGAACAGGGGATGAACTTCAGTGTGAGGAGGAGTAATGTCACCACCGTAAGAGTTGGAGGCCGGAATCGTTTCCGATATATTCTGATTGTCATTGTTGTTGCTAGTGCTAGCGTCGCTTGTATTAGAATCTGCGATCGTATGTGACCTAAGATCAACCATCTTGTGAAATCTTGAGATTGCAACCGAGAGATTAATCTCCCACTGTGGTCGCCAATCTGTGAGTGGGGAAAAACGATTTGCTAGTTTTTACGGAATTGAAGAGTCGACCGTGTGGAGACTCCTTGAACCGAGCGAAATGTTGAACCTCACACAGATGCACTGCAATAAGGGAGTGCTTTAAGTTCAAGATATCAATCTGTAAGACCCCGGCCTAAACCAAGAACAATGGCCTTTCCAGAGTCAATTCGGTCACAAGATAGGATGGGTTGATCTGTAGGAGGGAAGCTGAGAAATGCGTGAGATCAATGGTGATCTGAGATTGTAGGTGTGTTGTGAATTCAGCATGAAAATGCTCTGAATGATTGAATTTTGCTCAATTGAGAGTAATTTCTGTGAGCTCGTGTAGACGAAAGATTGTCTGTATGAACTTTTGATGAGAAATTGCTCGTTTTGGCGAATGTTGTTCGAATGTTCGAAAACTTCTGTCTTTTCAATCAGGATTCAGGGACATTTTATAATGCCGGAGTTGAAAACACCATGATCCCATGAAGTGTGGCAGTTGATGGAATCAGAGAATGGGAAATGGGGAAATCATGTTAAAACCAATTACTCATCGTGCGAAGACTTGGTTAACTTTCTATCCACTACTTTGCTGACTCTTCCAACTGATTGCACGACTCGCTCACATTCTCATCGTGGGTGAACACATGTGTCGTAGACCGCCAGACCAAAATCCTAGTTAATATCCCCCCATGTGACACGATTGAAATCTTGTGATTTTGGAGTCAGTTGCTGACTTTACGGGACGATGAGTCCATGTAGCGCTGAGTTGAACAAGTGTGAGTAAATGTTTCGAAACTCATTAATTTAACGTGTCTGCTGAGACGAGGTATCATCATAACCTAAGACGAGCAAAACTGTGTTGCTAAATTGTTGAATATTGATAGTTGAACCAACATTCTCTGGTTTGAGAAAATATTGCTAGTCCGAGAGAATATTGCTAATTGAGTAAATATTGTCGGTTCGAGCGAATATTACTAGTTCGAGCAAATATTGCTAGTTTGAACAAATATCGTTCTTTTAATGAATTGTTGGTAGCTGGACCAAGTAAAATATTAATTTAAGTTACTGACTGCTGGGTCGAGAAAAATAAATACGAATGTTAATCATGGAATCAACATAAAATTATCAGAGTGTTCGAATCTGCTCAGAATTACGTTTCTGCAGAGCTTTGGATTCAAAACCCTAATTTTACCGAGATAATGATTTATTGCAAATCACATAAGACCGTCTACATAGGGTGACGGGTTCACCATATAATGCCCAGATGCTCGAATGAGCAAAAATACCAAAGTCTCTTGAGGACCAGTTGGTGAAAGAATGATTAAATGTTGGTTTAATCATTTACTGAAATAATGCTCGTGTGAGCGACAAATCATAAAACCTGGTTTTATGGAAAATATGAGGGACCGGCCAAGAGGTCATGAGATCGGATCTTGATGGCCGTGGGACCAGTAGATGGTCATTTGAGCAAACTTCCAATTGTTTGGAAAGAGTTTGAACCTAATATGAGCAGCTGGGCAAATTAGGTTAAAATCGTTAAAGCACGCGGGACCAGCTGTTTGCAAGCCTTAGGGTCACCCTTAGTTGGTCAAGGGGATGTGCCCATGTTACCATAATGTTCAGGCTTCAGTCCTGAAAATTTTGATATTTTCTGGTGCACGTTTGAGCAACATTTGGAGAAAATATGCAAAATCCATGGTTTTGCTGAAACCGGCAAAAATACATGAGATGATGAAAATAATAAATAATACAAGGAATTACAAGGTATGGGACCGGCCATGTCTAGGGCATGGCCGGCCGGCTGACAAGCGGTTCCACATGCTTTTCCCAATTTTATGTGATTTTATGTATTTTTCTCTGATTTAAGGGAAATTCCATGAAACTGGAGAGTTTGGCGAAATTAGGGAACTTCCATGAGATGAGAGACATAAATTAAAATATAAAATAGGGAATGGGAGTGTGGGACCGGCAATGGCCGTGGCATTGCCGGACGGTCAATGACGCGGGTCCCAAGACACTCTTCCCAATTTTATGTAATTTTGATGATTTTAGATAATTTTCATAAAATCAAAGGGATTTGTTGAAAATCAAGATATTTTGTTGAAATCAGGGAGTTTTCATGAAATCAGGAAACAAAACACCAAATAATATTAAAATAATAGGCGTGTGGGACCGGCTAGGGCATGGCCGACCGGCTAGTGCCCGGTCCCACAAGTTTTCCTAATTTTTTAATATTTTCCATGATTTTAGAGAAAATACATGAAATTAGGTAATTTTAGGGAAAATTCATAAAATCAAAGGAATTTTCATAATTTGAGAAGGACTAATAAAATAATGAGACGTGAGGTGTGGGACCGGCCACGGCCAAGGCATGACCGGCCGGCCGGCGGTCCCGCGACACCTTTCCCTAATTTTATTATTTTTGATAAAATCATGTGATTTAGATAAAAATACATGAAATTAGGTAATTTTCATGATTTTAGGGAAAATTCATAAAATCAAGGAATTTTCATAATTTGAGAAGAAATAATAAAATAATGGGACGCGAGGTGTGGGACTGGCCACGGCCAAGAATGGCCGGCTGGTGCTCGGTCCCGCCACATCTTTCCCTAATTTTATTATTTTTGATAAAATCATGTGATTTAGATAATTTCTCTGAAAATAAAGGAAATTTGCTCGAACAAGAGGATTTTCATGAGATCATGAAAATAGTAAAAATATGATAAAATATAAAATTGGGCGCGGGACTAGTGACGGCATGACTGGCCGGCTGGTGATCCTAGTCCCCTGGCGCTTTTGCTTAATATTTTATTATTATTATTTTCCCTTCCTATTTTGCATAGGTTCCTCGTTCGTTCGTATTTTTGAAATGCTCGTTCGTGCATTCAAAATGTTGGTCTGTGCATTATCTGCTAATTACACTTGCACCATTTTTGTCAGGGCTTATTCGATGCTCAGATGCCTGTTTCATTGAATATTTATTACTAACATATGGAATTCTGCTGGGAAGAACCACAGATTGAAGTAACGAAATATAACGGGAATCGTACAGTATTGCTGGATATTCATGCGATTAATTGACGACTCGTAGAATATTGCTGGATATTCAGACGATGGCTCGTAGAATATTGCTCGATATTCAGACGATTTAAGATAATTAATTACTGGCTCTATACTAGAAGGGTTTCCTGTCTAGGAGCATTAATTATCTGAGGGTTGAGCAATATGAACTTGCTGGAGTGTCATATTCCTCTTGCATAGTCGGGGAAAACCTGGTTACATCCCGAAGACGTTGTCGCTCTATACTAGCAGACATGATGTCTAGGAGCCGCTCAATCTTTCGATTCTATACAGTATGAGATGTGACGTGGCCTCAGCAGAGAGACTACACATCTTCATCTTCCCTGAGAGACTTTCTCCATCAGAGGTGGCATGAGCTTTCATGCATAGAGACATGAGTCTCGATACTCATCCGATTGCCGGATCCGGAGTAATTGCTGAAATTGCTCAGTATTCATGAGATGTGTCGTGGCTTCAGCTGAGATACTACACATCTACATGTACTCTGAGAGACGGATTTCTCAGTCAGAGATTTTATGGCATGAGCTTTCATGCTTAGAGACATGAGTCTCAATACTCATCTGATTGCCGGATCCGGAGTAATTACTGAAATTGCTCAGTATTTCATGAGATGTGCCGTGGTCTCAGCTGAGAGACTACACATTCACATCTTCTCTGAGAGAACTTTCTCAATCAGAGGTTTTATGGCATGATCTTTCATGCTTTATTGAGAGACATGAGCCTCAATACTCATCCGATTGCCGGATCCGGAGTAATTACTGAAATTGATCAGTATTCATGAGATGTGTCGTGGTCTCAGCTGAGAGACTACACATCCACATCTTCTCTGAGAGAACTTTTTCAATCAGAGGTTTTATGGCATGAGATTTCATGCTTTATTGAGTGACATGAGCCTCAATACTCATCCGATTGCCGGATCCGGAGTATACTTTTACAATTTTACCCTTTGTCGAAAATCCACCATCTACAGTTGGTATTATTTCTACAACCCATTATCGAATGAATATTAAATTGATGTTAGATTTTTTATTCGATCTCATGGAATCAGATGTTAGATTTTATAGGTTTACTAGTTAAAGCATGATTCGGGTTTTTATTCTATTACTTCTTATAGGTTTACTAGTTAAACCATGATTAGGGTTTTTATTCTATTTTTACTATCTCTAATCTTTACACAGAACCTACCTCTTCAGACTCGATCTCTGTACTCGATCTTTGTTGTTGGTATTATTTCTACAACCCATTATCGAATGAGTCTCTGTTACTTGGCGAGCCTGTAACGTCTGCATTTTAAGTTGCCACTTTTAATGATACCATGTTGTTGGTTGGATAATTTGACTATCATCTTCAAGCTAAAAATGGATAATCATTATTTTGTGCTTTAGTACTCTTGGTTTTTGTAACAAAAAGTTATATAAGACCGTTTAACTGGTACCTTTCGCTTCGTGTATAACACAATATTCATGAGGATATTTTGTGTGTTGCATTGATGTTTTAGCCTCAAGTTACATGTATCAGTGAGTTCATGTTTGTTTTCTTTTCATATAATAGAAAATAGGTGTAACACATGTTGCCTATCCTGTTAGGTTTAGCTAATAATTTCCAAAATAAGCTCAAATTCCTAACTGAGATGCACGTACCTACACAACTTTTGTCATGGGAGAAGATGATGATTACAACGTGCCACCATAGGAGGACCAATGGGATGATGAAGTGGATTCTGATGAAGAAACGATGGAGTTGGATGAGAGTCAATATGACATTGGACAATCAGATGGCGGTGATGATGAAGATATGGTCCCCACTGACAGATTTGAAGAATTAACAGGTAATGTTCGAAATCTTGTACTTACTTGTTTCTACTTAAACATCACATGGTTTCATATTTTTCCTCGGTTATTTCCAGAGTCAGACGATTCTGAAAATGAAGATCTCAAAGTGTTAGAAGAAAAATAATTGGAAAATGCTCCAGAAGCAGAAAAGCAGCCACAACATGAAGACTCTACAGAAGAGATCAGGAAAGAGAGGGGAATGACAAGAATGTTGAAGCTGCATAAAGACTTCTCGAAAAAAGAAACCGAAAAAAGGGATATTAAATTTGACAAAATGTTCCGGCCTATTAGTGGCCATAGAATTGAATTCAGTAGTTACCTAGGCTATTTGGCCCGTGATATGGTTGGCATAAAACATTTATGTTGGAAGGAAGTCCCTACAACAACAAGACAAAATATGTGGGAGAAAATTCTGGTATGCATATGCGGTTATCAATTCGTCGAATTTGTTGTCTAACTGTGAGTCTGTGATGAACATACATTAGTTGTTATTGCAGTTTCATTATGAGGTGCCCCAAGAACATAAGCGAGCGGTCATGAAGCGTCTACCTGTTCATCTGCGGGACTTCAGAAGGAAATTGTACAATAATCATGTAAAACCCTTCCTGGAAAGACCGGACAAACTAAAAACTTTCCCCAAAAAGTACAAAACGGTATTGGACCAAGAAGACTGAGACAAATACCTTAAGTATGTACTAGAATCGCCTATATTTAAGGTATGGAATACACATTGCTTTTTCTAATTTGTGTTTCGTTCTTATTGTCTATCCCAACATACTAATGAAATTATTTTTATTTCCTCTGCAAGAAAAATTCGGAGAAGGGAAAAGAGGCAATATCACAATCCAAGTTCCCACATCGGACGGGACGAGGAGGATACTCGGGATTAAAACTAAAATTAGTAAGTTTGTTGTCTTATTTATTATACACTGCACAGTAAAACCGGGCATATCAGATACTTCTGTTTTGTATGTCGTGTTGCGTGTCTCATATATGCAGAAACTTATAACGGTATAGGGATGTGTCCTCTTACACCAATCTGTAATTTTGTCACATTATATGCTTTGGAATAGGTTTTCTGTTTTACATAGTTAATATCTGTGCGGATGTAAATCCTTACTTGTTTCTGGTAACTACTAGGTCAACGATGGAAAGGTTGCCGAAGAAGATCTTGAAGACCGGTACTTCACGTGGGCAAAAGCACGCGAAAACAAATAAGGAATCATATCAGACAAATTTGTCAGGGAGAAGACAACTGAAGTTGTGAGAAAACAGAAACTTTACAGTCCTCATGTTTTTAACCAAAGTAAGTGCGCAAAGTTTATATCAGAATTTACATTATTTGAACATGTAGAGAAGCGGAAGATGATTCAAGAGAGAACTCTAAAGGTTGGTGATGACGAGGATGCCCTAACAGTTCTGATCGGCCTGGATAAGGTTGGACGTGTCAAGGGGGATGGCTTTGGAGTGACGGCAAAACTTTACTTTCCAAATGGAAGAAAACCAAGACACTCGAAAGAGAATGATGAACTGCGTGAAAAGCTGAAAGCTAAGGAGAAAGAATTAGAGTCTACTAAAAATGCGTATCAGAGATTAACAGATAACTTGTTATCTCAAGGTCACGACATTGTTAAAATTGTGAGCAACAGTATCAGCAAGTCTGGAGGAGAGGTAAGTGAAATGAGTTTTGATTAGATTGTTTAATTTTTTTAAAAAACTGGCAGACAGTATCTGATTTTTTCAAACAATGTGTTCAAATACAGTCACGGGATGCAGAACCTAGCAACGCCTCTAATCCATCTAAGAATAACATAGGTCCAGAATCAGTTAAGAAACTTCAAAAAAAACATGGGAAATCCGGTCCGCAGAAGTCATCTGAAAGCATCAAAGGGTCCGCGAAGCGGGACTCTCCTTGTACTAAAACGCCGACTGTTTCTACTGAATCCCCGGTGTCTTTAGTATCAAAGAAGTCTTTGTCTCCTCCATCCACTGGGAAATCTCAGAGTGTGGCATCTGAAAAAGTTACCATTGATATATGGTTTTCCAACGCATTTAAATTTTCATCTTCCATTTACTATCTCTCATGCGCCTTGTGTTTCTACAGGGCATAGGATGCAAACTTTGGTCTGGAGTAAAGGACAACATTGTTTCCATTGGTAGAGCTTACTCTTTAAAGAGGGTATCTTATAAAATTAAGTCAGGAATAACGACTGAGGTTACATGCTATAGCGTCCGGGTTAGTGAAGTACTAAATGAAACCATCAAATTACCCTTAGGCACATCTTCTCGCATAAAAACTTTAAAAGATGTTGGTGATGCTGAAATTATTTGGCCAGCAAATCAAACCATCTTGGATCAAAAGGTTGGTTGTTATGCTTGTTTGCTTTATTAACTCATTGGATATGTTTTTACACAAAACAGTTATATATATATATATATCTTGTTTGAGATAAGAGACGAGTATGTTATCAGCTATATGAATCACGGACGTTAGTGTCTATTTTAGAGAACCTTATAGAACGAGATATGTGTTTAGCTACTTGATTGTGAGTCAGTTGTGCATTGTGCTTAAATGGTTTCACTGCAAAAAGAAGGAACAACTTTCATTTCAATTTTCTGATGCAGGTAAGTCAACCAAAACATTATGAGGATGTGAAATCAACGGCTCTATTCCACGGAAGCCCATCTCGTATCGCAATATCTGAAAAAGTTCCGAAGGTATGTGTTTTAAACTAGTTACATGATCTTAAGACCATATGAGTCTGAAATATGCTATCAACTATATGAATCACGGATGCTAGGGTATATTTTGGAGAACCTTGTATACTTGTTACCTATTCAATTCATCAGTGTCTTCGCATTCATGGTGGAATTTGGTATATTTATTACCCGAATATGGAATATTACTCTACCGCTGCAGGTAACTCAACAAAATTCGGGGAAACATACTCTGGATGTGACACCAAAAGCTACATCTAATCGGAGCAAATCTGATATCACGACAACTGCAGTATTCATCCGGTATCTGTTTTATTTTTACATGCATTTTAAATCTCAATTTTTCTGTGAAGTTTTCGCTTGAAGATGTTCATATGCCATATATTTCCGCAGGGTAGAAGGTGCTACCTTTTTAACGTGTTGTCTAAGGCGAACGTCCTTGCTAGAGGTAGAGCTTTTCTGTTACCAGGAAAACAACAATTACATGGAAGCGTAGGGGTGGAGGTGGATTGCCACAAAATCCTGATTGAGGAAGTAATAAAAGAGAATTACTCTCTACCCGTACGATTTGCTAGTATGGAAACATTAGGACAAACTCATGGAAAAGCGATTCCTTGGACAAAGTATGGTGTTAAGATTACCGAGCCTGCTAATAAGGTTAGTTGCTTGGCTTGTTTGATTTGTAAGTCGAATATACATATACCATTATATCAATTATATGAATCACCGATCCAAGTGTAAATTATAGAACCTAGAAAAAGAGAAATATGTGTAACTTTTAAAAGTAACTAATAAATCTTTTATTCTTATGCAGAACCCTACCAGTAATTCACAACCAACTACTTCTCTGCGGAAGTCTCCTGCACGTAACAACCCTTCTGATGGATCTAAGAAGCAGTCTCCTAATCTTGCGCAGAACTCTACCAGTAATTCCCAACCAAATCCTTCAATATCTCTAGAGAAGTCGTACACATCTACGGCAGAACCTCTGGCTAAGACATCTAATGGAGTATGTTTTTTTTTGATTTTTTTTCTTTGGAAATCTATATTGCCAATCCTAGCATCTTCTTTTTATATGATGTTCATATGTCGTATCTCCGCAGAAAGCAAAATACGACTTTTGGAATGGATATAGGGGAAACGTCGTTGCTAGAGGCAGTATTTTACCTATGGTGCCTAACCAGAAAATACATGGACAAGAGCTTCCTGAACACTGTTATGCTGCCAATATTCTGGAGGTCATAGATCCATCATTCGTGTTAACGGAACCATGTGGTGAGTTTAAGTTATTAGGGAAAGCTAAAGATGGTTTTGTGGCATGGCCGAAAGATAACTGTTCCATCTCTGATGACAAGGTTAGTTTCTTAGATCTTTTGCTTTGTTAATCAAGTATATATATTGTTTTACATAAATCGTGTATTCAATTTGATTAAAGAATAAGTATGAGATAGAAATATATTAACACCTAAATGGAACATGAATGCCAGTGTAAATTAGAAAATTGATATTTGGTTACAAAGTTTATTATGGGCGTCAGCTGTGAAAAATGGCGCGACCTTAAGTGAAGTTGGCTTTATTACATTGTTGGAAAAATGACTTTTTTCGGTCTCTTGTTGAGAATTCACATGACAGACGAATTCGCCTTGGATTTAGAATATATATATATATATATATAATACATTTAATCTCTTGCTGCATGACACTCCACAGCATGGAAAACCTCATGAACAACCAGAAACAGTTTTAGATTTTGAGAAGAAATTGGACAGTGAAAAACTGAATGAGGAGCACCTAGCAGTCAATCCACATTCGGGGAGTCATGCAGCCTCTGAAAAGCTTTCTCAGAAGACTAAAAAGGCGCAGAGAAGGTTATATGCACCAACTGTGCAGAAGGCATTGCAACTTTCAGCTGCGCAACAGAGGAAGACAAGGTTTGGCGCGTCGAGAATGTCACAACCTGATCCATTGCATGCAGAGACACCACTATCAAAAAAAGTTGAAGAAAAACTGATGATTTTTGGATAAATTCTCTTTAATATTTTTTTTTGCGGACGCTTTGAAAGTTGTTTTCATTTCTTGTTTCATTTGCTAATTTTGTCATTTAGAAGAAGGTGATATTTAAGAATTCTATTATTACTTAGGTATTGGAATCATGAAATAAATCAGATAATTATTTACAAGTTCACAGACTTTAAGAATGCAATATACTCTTTCAAATTTATTTATTTATGAGGTGTGCATTATTTAGGAAAAATAAATATAATTAGCTGAAATAACGGAGGAAATGTAGAAACATACAGTTGTCCCCCCCTGTAAACAATAAAAATCAATTTATCACTTTAGGTATGATCTTATTTTCTCCTTGCCAATACTTTTAACAAAAATACGAGTTTGAAGAAGTAAAGTGCTATTGAAAGTAAAGTATTTATATACGACGATGTTCATGATAATGATCTTTGCGTGGATTTGGATGAGAATGAGGAACCAGACTAATTTGACAAAGAACCAGACTAATCTGACAAAGAACCTGACTCATCTAACAAGTTATTTGCTTTTTTAAACAGGTTTTTTTATGTGTGAACTTTTAGTTTACGTATTTTTAAATATAAAGCATTTCGTCTGACCATTTTGTTTTCAGTGGTGGTTGTATTTATTTTTTAGGTACTGCACTAGATGCATGCTTTTTACGCTGATAGATAGGTTGACATTTATGTGATGAATGATTCACGCTGAACTTTTATGTTTTCTGGAAATGATGAACATGAAAATGGATGGGTTTAGAATAATATGTTTCCTACATAGGTGCCACTAATAATTCATACGTTTCCTCCCTAAACCAAGAATAATAATGGAGACAACCCAGCTTAAAATTATTAAGGAAAATATTATTCGAAATAGGAAAGTACTACGGCCTCTTCTCGAGTTGGTTAGAGATAGAAACTAAATTTCGAAAATTTTGGTAAACAATTTTATCATAACTGTCTACGATATATTCTCTCATAAAATAAGGAAACCAACCATATTGGTTACACATCAAAAATTTGGAAATAAAAAAAGAAAAACATCAAAAATCTTTTGTTTGGCGGGCGATTAAAATGAATTTTACTGAGCGAGATGATTTCAAAAGGAAAATCAATTCCCGCCTGATGGTTTGGTTAAATTCCAAAAAGAAAAAGAAAGATGAGTTCGATCTACTTTTTCAGTTTTTATTACTCGATTCATTCTCTCTTTGAAATCATAATTCTGCTACTATCTCTAATCTTTACAAGGAACCTACTTCTTCAGACTCGATCTTTGTTGTTGGTATTATTTCTACAACCCATTATCGAATGAATATTGATTTGATGTTAGATTTTTTATTTGATCTCATGGAATCAGATGTTAGATTTTATAGGTTTACTAGTTAAAGCATGATTAGGGTTTTAATTCTATTACTTATTATAGGTTTACTAGTTAAAGCATGATTAGGGTTTTTATTCTATTTTTACTATCTCTAATCTTTACAAGGAACCTACCTCTTCTGACTCGATCTTTGTTGTTGGTATTATTTCTACAACCCATTATCGAATGAATATTAAACTGATGTTAGATTTTTTGTTCGATCTCATGGAATCAGATGTTAGATCTTATAGGTTTACTAGTTAAAGCATGATTAGGCTTTTTATTCGTCTGTATCAAAGAAAAAGTTAATGACAATCACGGGTTGTACGATGAGATGTGATTTCATTTTGTTACAACAATACTGTTTTAGGCTTAAGTTACATGCATGAACTATTATAAGATTTAAGTAAGGATCTTTCTTTCATGTTACTTAGTTAGGTTTTACAAAACTTAGCGATGCTAATTGTTTTCTCGGGTTTTTGTTATTGTTTGGGTTGGATTTAGATATAACTCTACTTTGATCGACGATGTTGTGTCAATCATATATATAAGGCTTCTCAAGATTTAATCATTTGAGTCTCTGTTACTTGGCGAGCCTGTAACGTCTGCATTTTAAGTTGCCACTTTTAATGATACCATGTTGCTGGTTGGCCAATTTGACTATCATCTTCAAGCTAAAAATGGATAATCATTATGTGGTGCTTTAGTACTCTTGTCTTTTGTAACAAAAAGTTATATAAGACCGTTTAACCGGTATCTTTCGCTTTGTGGATAACATAATATTCATGAGGATATTTTGTGTGTTGCAGTGATGTTTTAGCCTCAAGTTACATGCATCAATAAGTTCATGTTTGTTTTCTTTTCATATAATAGAAAATAGGTGTAACACATGTTGCCTATCATGTTAGGTTTAGCTAATATTTTCCAAAATAAGCTCAAATTCCTAACTGAGATGCACGTACCTACACATATTTTGTCATGGAAGAAGATGATTACAACGTGCCCCCAGAGGAGGACCAATGGGATGATGAGGTGGATTCTGATGGTGGCATAGAATTGAATTCAGTAGTTACCTAGGCTATTTGGCTCGTGATATGGTTGGCATAAAACATTTATGTTGGAAGGAATCCCCTGCAACGACAAAACAAAATATGTGGGAGGAAATTGTGGTATGCTTATGTGGTTATCAATTCGTCGTTTTTGTTGTCGAACTGTGAGTCTGTGATGAACATACATTAGTTGTTATTGCAGTTTCATTATGAGGTGCCCCATGAATATAAGCGAGCGGTCATGAAGCGGCTAGCTGTTCAGCTGCGGGACTTCAGAAGGAAATTGTACAATAATCATGTAAAACCCTTCCTGGAAAGACCGGACAAACTAAAAACTTTCCCCAGAAAGTACGAAACGGTAATGGACCAAGAAGACTGGGACCAATACCTTAAGTATGTACTAGAATCGCCTATATTTAAGGTATGGAATACACATTACTTTTTCTAATTTGTGTTTCGTTCTTATTGTCTATCCCAGCATTCTAATGAAATTATTTTTATTTCCTCTCCAAGAAAAATTCGGAGAAGGGAAAAAAGGCAATATCACAATCCAAGTTCCCACATCGGAATAGGATACTCGGTATTAAAACTAAAATTAGTAAGTCTGTTGTCTTAAACCAGTTACATGATCTTAAGACCATATGTCTGAAATATGATATCAACTATATGAATCACGGATGCTAGGGTATATTTTGGAGAACCTTGTATATTTGTTACCTATTCAATTCATTAGTGTCTTCGCATTCACGGTGGAATGTGGTATATTTGTTACCCGAATATGGTCTAAGAAGCAGTCTTCTAATCTTATGCAGAACTCTACCAGTAATTCCCAACCAAATCCTTCAATATCTCCAGAGAAGTCGTGCACATCTATGACAGAACCTCTGGCTAAGACTTCTAATGGAGTTTTTTTTTTTGATTTTTTTTTCTTCGTAAATCTATATTGCTAATCCTAGCATCTTCTTTTTATATGATGTTCATATGTCGTATCTCCGCAGAAAGCAAAATACGACTTTTGGAATGGATCTAGGGGAAACGTCGTTGCTAGAGGCAGTATTTTACCTATGATGCCTAACCAGAAAATACATGGAAAAGAGCTTCCTGAACACTGTTATGCTGCCAATATTCTGGAGGTCATAGATCCATCATTCGTGTTAACGGAACCAAGTGGTGAGTTTAAGTTATTAAGGGAAACTGAAGATGGTTTTGTGGCATGGCCGAAAGATAACTGTTCCATCTCTGATGACAAGGTTAGTTTCTTAGCTCTTTTGCTTTGTTAATCAAGTATATATATTGTTTTACATAAATCTTGTATTCAGTTTGATTAAAGAATAAGTATGAGATAGAAATATATTAACACCTAAATGGAACACGAATGCCAGTGTAAATTAGAAAATTGATATTTGGTTACAGATTTTATTATGGGCGTCAGCTGTGAAAAATGACGCGGCCTTCAGTGAAGTTGGCTTTATTACATTGTTGGAAAAATGACTTTTGTCTTTCTCTTGTTGAGAATTCACATGACAAACGAATTCGCCTTGGATTTAGAATATATATATATAATACATTTAATCTCTTGCTGCAGGAAACTCCACAGCATGGAAAACCTCATGAACAACCAGAACCAGTTTTAGATTTTGAGAAGAAATTGGATAGTGATAAACTGAATGAGGAGCACCTAGCAGTCAATCCACATTCGGGGAGTCATGCATGCAGCCTCTGAAAAGCTTTCTCAGAAGACTAAAAAGGCGCAGAGAAGGTTATATGCACCAACTGTGCAGAAGGCATACCAACTTTCAGATGGGCAACAGAGGAAGACAAAGTTTGGCGCGTCAAGAATGTCACAACTTGACACCACCATCAAAAAGGTTGAAGAAAAACTGATGATTTTTGGATAAATGCTCTTTAATATTTTTTTTTGCAAACTGTTAGACCAAAGCTCAACATTTTTTACTGTGTCATTAATAATAATATGAATTTTTGGCATATATGAATTTCAGATTTAACCACAATTTATAAAGTGTAAGAGAATTTGTATAGTGCCAGGTGGATGGTTTAAATCTGTCATATCTGAACGGCTTAGAGGCGTCACACGCGTAATACACACGCTTCGAGATTAATTGGCGTGGCTAAACATAACATAAAGACACATTAAGCAGATATGAATTGGCGCGGCTAAATAGCACACATAGCCACGCTATATGGCGTGTCTATAGGATATCCAATGAACGGCACACAACGTTACATGTGGATGGTAATTAACGGTTCCTAATACAACCACGTGGATGAAGGTTATTGAAATTGGCATGGCTAAAACATAACATATAGCCACATTAAACCTATATGAGGCGTGTCTATAGGATATCCAATGAACGGCTCATAATGTTACATGTGGATGGTATCCAACGGTTCCTAACACAGCCACGTGGATGAAGGTTATTAAAATTGGCGTGGCTAAAACATAACATATGGCCACGTTAAACCTATATAAGGCGTGTCCATAGGATATCCAATGAACGGCTCACAACGTTACATGTGGACGGTATCCAACGGTTCATAACACAACCACGTGCATGAAGGTAAGTGAAATTGGCGTGGCTAAAACATAACATATGGCCGCGTTAAACCTATATGAAGCGTGTCTATAGGATATCCAATGAACGGTTCACAATGTTACATGTGGACGGTATCCAACGGTTCATAACACATCCACGTGGATGAAGGTAAATGAAATTGGCGTGGCTAAAACAGAACATATAACCACGTTAAACCTATATGGCGTGTCTATCGGAAAACCAACGGCTACGCCTAAAAGCAATTTGCGTGTCTAAAGTGAACCAAATAGCCACGCGAAAAAGAAATTTGTGTGTCTATAGTGAATCAAATAACCACGCCAAAACAATAAATCGCGTGTCTATAGAGTACCAGTACTTAAGTTTTTGGGACACTATATAGCAACGCCTATATGGCTCTGGCGTGTCTATTTCATGCAGAAATAGACACGCAAGGCAGGCGTGGATATAAGCTGCATAAAGCCACGCCATCATACCTAAAACCACGCGAGCAAAAGCCACGCCAAGTTCAAACCAAATTGGCGTGTCAAAACCCCTATGGACACGCCAATTTGGTGTGGCAAAAGGGTCTCTGTGTACTAGTGTATAACGGCTTAATTCTAAGAGTATTCAATTATGGACTTGGTCCCGAGGTTTTTCTGCATTTGTGGTTTCCTCGTTAACAAATCTTGTTGTGTCATTTACTTTTCCTTTCCGCAATTATAATTGTTGTTATTATAATTTAAAGTAAATTACACAAACGTTAACTCTGTATTACTTGACAGTGATACTATAGAGTTTGGTTAAGTCTAAACCTATTATCAAGTAATCACACTTTGATTGTTGTATTGTCTCGATCTCGTATCCATAGACGATCACACAAAGCGTGAATACCGATTTGTAGTATTGTCTCGACTTTGTCCATAGACAATCACTTTCGGTAAGAGGACTTACATGTGGATAATTTAAAGATTATGGTGTATTTGGGTAACCTCGTCTTTTCACAAACCTATTTTAGAACTTAACCCACTCATGTACGCAAACGGGTACACATACTTAGAGTTCCGGACTTGGTATGGGTTTACCAGTATGCAAACGGGTACGCATACTGTCGTACACTACCAAACTCAGTTGAATTCCCGGACTTGAACTATTACACCGGTACGCATACGGGTATGCATACTAAGTTCCTGGAGTTTCATCTAACCAACCAGTATGCACACGAGTATGCATACTATGGTTCCCGGACCTGGAATAACTTGCAACAGTTAGCGTACAAGTACGCATAGTGTGCGTACTAAAATCCATGGTTAATCGTTGAAACATATTAACTTCCAATCAATGGTTAATCGTTCTAAAGTCCATCTTAATCATTGAAACATTCTTGGAAGACGGGAATAGCTGTCTCACACAAACTATTAGCTTCAAAGAAATTTCAAGTGATCAATAGATCAATACGAAACATTCTGAGACTACATCAAATAACTGTCTCACACAAATCATGTAAGATGTTACCAAGCAATTTTCACATGATCATCTTTTGACTTTCGTCAAGAATAAAGATGAAATTGGTTAAAGCGAAAGCATACCAACACATATTTTGAGAAATATGTAAGCGAGTTACACTTAGCTCGAAATATCAAATGTGTACAATATAAAGTCTATATAGCTATAAGACTTTTGTCTCAATAGGAAATAAAATAGAAATAGACTTCTGGGTGATAGATGAGTTCAAGTCCCCACATACCTTTTGTTGATGAAGTTCCACAAGCTCCCCTTAGTAGTTCTTCGTCTTCAATCGATGAACGCCGTGAAGTCTAAAGCTCAACTACACATTTTATCCTAATCCGAGACATAACTATAAGTAGACTAGAAATCAAGACTTGTAGTTTTGGCAACTAAACTTGACAAAAACCTTGAGATAGCAACACTTGCGAGTTCGACCGAGCAGTGCTCTAACATATACCTTAATATTATGACCGGTTCTGGAGTCCACATAAGTATTTTGGTACTGTACCGGTTTGGATAAACAACCGAGTTGCGGAACACAAAACTATTTTGGTACGTGTACTGGTATGGATACTCACCCGGTTCCGTAACCAAAGTTCCTTTACGGTTTGCATACGATTATGCGTACCGATTTGGTTCACGAGTTGAACAAATTTTTACATGGTAAACATAAGGATATGCATACCACAAATATGCAAGGCGATATATAGCTACTCCGCTACGTGTACGATTACATGTAATACAGATTCAGACTTATAACAGTTTTCCCAGTTTGTAAGACTGATAACACTGTCTTGTATCTAAAAATCTATAGTAGTTAATTATATATTTTTCTCTAAACTGATTCGAAACATTCCCGAAGAATATCAATGACACATATCACTCTTCCTGGCTATTTTCGAACGATAAAACTTGAACCATGATTTTAATTACGAACAATAAATTGTCCTTAACCGAAATTCATCAAGTATTTACTAATGTTCATTAAGCTTAGTCATTATATTTCGAGAACTAATTATCAAGATAAACTTGACTTGAAATTCTTGTATATGCATGATAGTCTAATTAGTTATGCGACATCGTCTCAATGATAGAAAAGTGAATATAACTTGAGAAATATGTGGTTCAGTCTTCACTTAACTTTTGTTGATGAAGCTCTCCAAAAGCTTCGGTTGATCTTATCCTTCAAACGGTAGAACGCAATGATGACTGTTGTGATCCACTGTTTCTCAACTATATTTCAATCCTAGTCCGAGACTTAACTAATTGTAGACTAGAAATTAAGATATAGTTTTGACAACTAAATTTGACAACAAGCTTGAGATAACAACACTTGTGAGTCCGACCGAGCAATGCTCTAACAATCTCCTCCTTTGTCAATTCTAGTGGCAAAACTATCAATACATATGGATAAAAAAATAAATCTTTGAAAACTCCTCGAATCCATCATGCTTGATTTCCTCGGTTTCTTCAACTCCTTGAACTCTTCGTAATTTCAAGTTGCAAAGATTCTGAACTTTTTCAACTCAGCATCGTTGTTGTTGAAGATCCGCAGTGATAACAACATTGAAAAAAAATATTCTCAAGCGTCGTTATACAGAAACATAGTATTATTAACTTTTCCAAAGTTCAATTGTATCCCAACTCTGAAGCAATACCACGGTGATATGTTTCTCTCCCTTAATCAATACTTACATATTTTTCATAATAGGTTTCACCTATAGATTATTGATTCACTAGACCTTACATAATGATCCGTAAACCATATGTATGTAGTTCGAAACTACTGAATAATTCTCCCCCTTTTTGTCAATAAAATTGGCAAAGGTACGAAAATCGTGGGATCGTAATGAATACAACCAAAATATATTTCAAGTTGTAAGGAAGTTAGATATACTACATTATAACATAGTTAAAATGCAACTCCTCTGAAAAAGCGGGGGTCTAACAACCACACCCAATATCTCGCTTAGCAATCTGTATGGACAAACTCCAATACAATTCCAAGAGAATCAACTAGATAGTAAGACTCAATCAATGGAAATGTATCCAAGAGTTATATCTCAATTTCTCAATTCAATCTGCAATCAAACAAATAGGAATTTGCGAGCCTGATTGAATATAAGAAATAACTTGGACGATATCAAAAACCAATATCCAAGTGTCAATCAATTTAATCAACAACCAAAGGTTGGATTCCCAATTGATTGAACTTACGCACAACTTGTGATATTTCAATTATATAAACAAATATAATGCGAAAAAAAATAACACAGACACCAGAAATTTTGTTAACGAGGAAACCGCAAATGCATAAAAACCCCGGGACCTAGTCCAGATTTGAACACCACACTGTATTAAGACGTTACAGACACTAGCCTAGTCCAAGTTAACTTCAGACTGGAATGTAGTTGAGCCCTAACCAATCTCACACTGATTAAGTACAGTCGCGTTCCTTACGCCTCTGAATCCCAGCAGGACTCTGCGAACTTGATTCCCTTAGCTGATCTAACCCATAACTAAGAGTTGCTATGATCCAAAGTCGAAGACTTGATAGATTAATCTGTCTCACACAGAAAAGTCTATTGAATAGATAAATCCGTGTCCCACAAATAAACCTATGAGTTTTTTTACCGTCTTTTGATAAATCAAGGTGAACAAGAACCAATTGATATACCGGACTCATATTCCCGAAGAACAGCCTATAAATATCAATCACCTCACAATAATCTTAATCGTATGGTAGCGAAACAAGATATTGTGGAATCACAAACGATGAGACGAAGATGTTTGTGACTACTTTTTATCTTTCCTATCGGAGATTAAATCTCGAGGAAATCTTCGAGAAGATAGTACTTAATACAATAGAAAACAACAAGATCAGAACAAGCAACTACAGAGAAAATAGTTGGGTATGGCTTCAAAATCCCAATGAAGTCTTCAAGTCGTTAACCTACAGGGTTTTAGAAAAACCTAAGGTTAAAGGAGAATCGACTCTAGTCGCAACTAATATCACACAGGAGGTATCGGATTAGGTTTCCCAATTGCTACAGTTATCCTTTATATAGTCTTCAAATCAGGTTTTGCAATCAATGCTACCTTGGTAATAAAGCATTCAATATTCACCGTTAGATGAAAACTTGATTAGACTCAAGCTAATATATTTCAACCGTTAGATCGAACTTAGCTTGTTACACACAAATTAAAAGTGACTTCATTTAGATATGAGTAACCATACCTAAACGTGTGCACCTTTGTTGGCTCAACAATAGTGAACCGTAGTTATCCATATGAACACTTTCATATTAACCATATTCATCTTAACCAGAACTAGTTCAAATGATTCAAATGAAACTAGTTCTAGAGTTGTCCAATTGTTTATATTCTCATAGAAGTATACAAGACACAATTGAAAAAAAATCGATTTTGATTCACATGAATCAATTCATGAACATTATAGCCACGGTTTGCAAAAGATTGCATTCCATAATTTATAAATATATTAGTTCATGAACAAACCGATTTTAGAACATAACCTACTCAAGTATGCAAACGGGTACCCATACCTAAGTGGCTGGACTAAGTTTGGGTTCGCCAGTATGGGAACGGGTAGGCATACCTCCAAACTCAGTTGAATTTCCTGGACTTGAACCTCCCGCCAGTACGCATACCGGTATGCATACTAAATTCCCGGACTTTCACTAAACCAAATAGTACGTATACGGGTATGCATACCATGGTTCCCAGACTTGGACTACATATATGCAAGTACGCATACTATGCTTTATCCAATCATGGTTATTTGTTCTAAACTCCCATTCCAACCATTGAAACATTCTTAGAAGACGACAATAGTTGTCTCACACAAACTCTTAGCTTCAAAGCAATTTTCAAGTGATCGAATGATCAATACGAAATATTCCGAGTCTACATCAAATGATTGTCTCACACAAATCATGTAAGATGTTACAAGAAAATTTTCACATGATCATATTTTGACTTTCGTCAATAATATAAGATGAACTTGGTTAAAGTGAAAGCATACCAACACATATTTCTAGAAATATGTAAGCAAGATAAACTCAACTCGAAATATCAAATGTGTATAATTGAAGTCTATATAGCTATACGAATTTTGTATCAAATAGGAGATAGAGTAGATAGACTTTTGAGTGATAGTTGAGTTCAAGTCTCCACGTACCTTTTGTTGATGAAGTTCCACAAGCTCCCCTTAGTAGTTCTTCGTCTTCAATCGATGAACACCGTGAAGTCTAATGCTCAACTACACTTATTATCCTAATCCGAGACTTAGCTATAAGTAGACTAGAAATCAAGACTTATAGTTTTGGCAACTAAACTTCACAAACAAGCTTGATATAGAAACGCTTGCGAGTTCGACCAAGCAGTGCTCTAACATCCTCATATCAACTTTTTTAGATGAGATTACATAGTAAGAAAATACTTAACGTTCATCCATCAGATTTAAGATACAAGCATCCCCTTTAAAATCCACAGCCACACTCCCCACAAAGATATAGTAATTAAACACGAGTTCATTTAAGAACTCTCTTCCATTTGATGTCATTCCAAAGAGAACAACATGAGTGACCTTGCTTTAAGAAAAACAAGGATTTTGTTGGATATTAACAAATCACACGGATTTGTATCCGGAAGTCGACTTAAAATAATCTCTACGCCAGTTACGGACAAAAAGATAATTTTAATCGGTATGACTCCACATAAGAAAATCTTACGGAGTGTGTCAAGCAGTAAAACCACAGAAGTGTGATCATGAGTAGATCAATACTGCGAGAAAATTCTCAAAGACTTTGTTCTATTTTCCGCTTATAAAAATATACTCCTTCCATTTCAGGAAAAGAGGTACTTTTCTAATTTGCACAATTTTTAAGGCAAGTATGTGAGAGAGTAATTTTTTAAATTTATTTCCAAAACCACCCTCAACAAAAACCCTCAAAAACCCATTTAATTACCACAATTGCCACTATCATCATTAGTATGAGGAAGGATAGTTTTGGATGTTTAACCTATTATAAATGAAAGTATCTTTTTTGTAGATACAAAATTTAAAAGGAAATGTAACTCTTTTCCTGTAACGGAGGGAGTAATAGATTTAACTTCAGAGCATATATGAAATATCAGATCGACTCACGAAGAAACGTAAAGGCACATATATTTCATAACATTTTTGCAATAATTAAACCGTTAATGATTACATACTGCAAGTTCATTTTCTAAAAACTCTAGAATTTAAATAAATAAATCTAAAATGCAAGATGAAAATCGTTGGAAATAGCTTGTGTAATCACAAGTTTTTCTATACCAAACCCTAGTTATCCTTCTTAAAAGTAAGAATGAATTCTCACAAGAAGTTTCCTAGACAACAATAGAAATAAAACAAAATAACATTTATTTCATAATCTTAGACTTTATCTATTTCTTTATACCAATCTACAACTCTATCGAAGAATAAGTCACCAACATATTTCACCTGTTGAATGGTTGATATGTTATGTTCCTAACTTAGCATGCCAACCTTCCGATTTACAATACGAATATGTTGTCTAAGTTTCATATATTCTGAGATTAGCCTTTTCTGGTTTCTAATCATGACTTTTTGCTTTTCGATCATCTTGAACTTACCATCGATAAGCTGATTTAATTGAAACCAGAGGTTAGAAATTTCAACCTTAGAGTCATTTTGAACGTGAGTCAGATCCTTAAAGGAATCAACAATCCAGGATTTATGTTTTTTCCTTAAAGCAATCATTTTCAGCATTGTTTCATAACAGGAACTTCCTTCTTTTGAGTCATCTTCATCATGAACGATGGTTTCATGAGGTATTTTTGAGCTTTCGATTCTTTTGCATATATGAAAAACTAGCACTCAACTAATTATTCTTTCAACCAAAGATTTAAGAATAATAGGAATTCTCTACCTCTTGTTATAAGGAAACCCTAAGGTTTATCTCCTCCAAGTTAGGATACGTGAATCAGTTACTGTCCGAACCAAGAGGAGGTTACCAGGCTAAAACAAAGACTAGTTTCCTCTTCCTATAACAACAGATTCTCAGCTCAATAAAAATAGTGTTCTAGATACACTGCAGATTAGAGCACTTAGAATAACACTGCTGTAAAGGAATTATTAAAACAAAACGGACAATATTTTCCTATTGTAATACTTAATCCTTTTTCAAAAATATGAAACAAAATATAGTCAAACAAGAATCATACTTGAGCAGTGTCGATATCAGATCAATCTATGATAAGTGCATAGTCCTTGCAACTCTCAAGTTAGTTTCAAGGACACATCTGTTGAGGTTAATCAACAGAGTGAGACAGAGTCTCACCACTAGTATTAAATGGAGATACTTCGAGATCCATTTTCTTGTGACTTTTTCTATGTTTTCTCTCCTTTCTTCTATTACCTTTTTGTGAGGTTTTGATCTAATTTCCTTTGTTACAAGGAGGTTCGAAAATACCTCTTTAATTGAACGTTTTCCTAAAGAAAGGTTTCCTCTAAGAGAAAAACAAGGACCTCTTGAGATTTGTTTCAGAGAGACAAAATCACTTGGATTTTATTTTCTGAACTTAGATCTCCAGAATTGCTTTCATTATCAGTAGAAGAGCTGATATTTGTAGTATTGTTAGACACTTTATTATGAAAGTTTTGTGCTTATGGAATTTTCATGAGGAATCACCCAGATTATTTCTTCCATAAGTTTTCTGGTTTTCTGCACAGTTAAAATCTATTGCAATCATATTTCTTACTTTTTTAATTGCAAAGTTATGCAGTTTTCGAAGATCAACAATCTGTTTCTTTCTAGAATAACAATTCAGAGCAATATGATTTTTCCTTCCGCAGTGCGAGCAGATTCGTGGAATAGAAAATTTTGTTGTGTTGTCTTAACTAATAGCTTCTATAGATGACGGCAGACAGTATTAACGTTTCTTACCAGACATCTTTTCGGAAGTAACTTTCTCAACGCTTGGTAATGTCACAGGTACAGTAACATCAGACAATAAGGTAACTTTACTTCTTAAAATAGAGTTTTCTTCTTTCAAAGAGATACATTGTTCCTGAGCTAATAGGAGATCTGGAACTAGTTTCTCTTTTTCAACACGAAGGCAGTCCAATTTTGATGAGTGAGACTTGAGTAAACGTTCTTATCTTATTGTACTTTCATGATAGTATCTTCAAGCATACTAATATTTTCATTATGAATAATAGTTTCTTGAACAATTTTTGCATATCGTCAGTAAAAGTTTTAATATAACCAGAAAATTCATGTTCCATATCAAGGGACTTATCAAGCTCATCAAAATACCGAGAACATTTTTCCTCAAGATCTCTAATTTTAGAGGCTTGAAAGTCTTTGTGGATTTTTGAAAACTTCTGATAAGTTCCAATTCATATTCTGATATTAAACCATTAGTAATTAGGGGAAGCATATTATCAGAAACTAACAACATGTGTTCTTTTCCTATGGATTCGGAAGAATCAACTGAGGAGTTATCATTTGAGGTAAGTCCCAGACACTTATTGTAATCAAAATCGGCAGGAGACATTTTTGTACGTGACTACAGATTCCACGAGATTTTCAAAAACATATTTATCAGGTTTAACGTGTTTTCTTGCTCTGATACCAATTGAAAACGTGGGGTGTACCAAAATACACCACCAACTTTTTCTTAGGCAATCTGTATGGACAAGCTCAATACAACTTCAAGAGTTCTTAGTCAAGGAATAATATCAAGAGTTATATATACATATCTTGCAATTATAACGTTTACAGAAACAAATCCGTGAACCTAATTACAAAGAGATTACTTTGACGATACCAAAGACCAATGTCCAAGAATCAATCAAGTCGTATCCAACAAAATAGGTCGGATGTATCTACTGTTGATACATGAAAAAAATATTCCTTAACAGGTTTGGGGTGCCCCTAAGAATAGAAATGAATTTGGTATAAGGAATGGGGACTTGGGGACTAAACCCAAGCCCAAATGGAAAATACCCATGAGGAAGGAAGGATAAAGAAGGGATTAATAAAGAAGAAGGAGGTTATATTAAGAGCTAGCACTATGGAGAGCACCATCCCTTTCCTATCCCTCAAACTCTCCAAAAAACATGTACTATGGTCTCCAATATCCCTACATGTGTAGGGAAATCCACCCCTTTCCCTACATGGAGGATCACATCTGATCCCACTTGTAGGGAAGGGAAATCACACGGCTACTCAGTAGCCGTATAAATTTACGCTTTACGGATACTCGGTAGCCGTTTCAGAAAAAATATTTGTTTAACCTTTTTTCGTTTACACCTCTCTCACACCCGATCCTAACCATCCATCATTAATAACGGCTCTATCTTCTCCACCGTCGGATCCCAACGGTCATTTTTTCAAAATTCTTTATAAATACCACTCTAATTCTCTACTCAAACCACACCAAATCAATTTCTTCTTCTTACATCAATTGATTTCTTCACTAAAATATCTCCAATTTATTTTTTGTTTAAGTAATAGTTTTAAATTTTGTTTTCCTCAATAATGTCAGAGAATCGGAAGCAAAAAAGGAAACATAGATCGAGAATTAGTACTTTGGAAGATCATCACATTCTTACTCAGTACATTGGTCTCAGTTATAGCAGTTATCAAGATAAGGAAGAGTTTTGGGAAATCCTTTTTCAAAAATTTGTGGAAGCTTGTGGTGGGAATAAACAAGAACGTACTGCAAAAAACATTCGTAATCGGTTTAGCAAAATCAAGAATGAAGTGGATAACTTTTCCGATTGTGTTGCAAGAGCTATTATAAGTAATCCTGGCTTGGACTCTATTAACCGGGTATGTTATTTAAATATGTTCATTATAGTTGTTGTATATGTTGTTTGTAAATAGTTTAATTTATGCGTAACTTATTTATGGTTTGTTTACATTGGTGTAGATGTTAATTGCGAAAAGCTTATATGTTGAAATACACAAAAAAAAACTTTGATCGAGATGCCGAGTATGAACTGCTTAAAAATGTTCCTAATGTACAAGTGGGTGTAGCTGAAAATATGGACCAAGATTCTAATCCTCCGTCATCTCAAATTCATGGAAATTTCTCTAATATGTTTAGTTCTCCAAACCCATTTTCTCAAAATCCACCTACAAGCCAATTCGTCGAGACTCCATTTGCAAATCAATTTCAAAACCCTTATAATGTCCCTAGCAGTATCCCTATTCCATTAGGATATACCCCTGGTACGAACCCAAGTACAATACCTGGAACGTCGTCAGGTGGATTTACAGGAGATAAACGCATTTCTAGAGCACCGAAAAAAGTCCAAATTAATAAAAAGGTCGCTGGGTCAAGCAAACCCGCCACACCATCCTCCCAAGACTCCCAGATGAGCGACGCGGGTAGTAAACTTGTTGATTTTCTAAAAGAATCCCGAATGACAGTCGCACCTCGTCAGGAACAACAAAACCAAATTATGGAAAAGTTGTTTGAGACAACACAACAACAAATTGGAGCTGCTCGAGAGAAAGAAGAAAGGGAAATAATGCAAATCGATCTCGAAAAGCTGGCTCCAAATGCAAAAAGGTACTTTGAATTAAAACAGAATTCCATATTGGCCAGGCAGATGGGGAGGCAAGGGAACAATCATTTCTATTTTTAATAGCTTAGTTTAAATGTTTTTTTTAAAGTAAAGCCGTGTTTCAGTTCCGATAATGTAGTTTCCTTTTCAGTAACATTAATTTATATATTTCTAATTACGATAATTTGAATTATATTTTTTTATACCAACAGATCTTTAGTAACGGGTAATTTCCAAGGGCTAGTTTCCAACGGCTAATTTCCAACGACCACTTTCAATGCATATTATAAATTGACAAAAAGTTCCTCAACACAGACAATCCAAAATAATTGGCATTAGTATCATCTGTGTCTCATATTTTTTTGGTTTTAATAGATAACATGGTAATGGTCGGGTATACCATCGAAGAAGATGTTGCACTCACCATAGCTTTTGTAAATGCTGCTACTCTGCCTACTGAAGATGTTCAAGAACTCACTGCCTATGAAAAATGGACGCTGGTGTTTGACGGCTTTGTACAAGCGTTTGGAAATGTTAATAACCGAACCAGACGACAACTTCAATAACGGATTTGTCAAATTCAAATACAGGTTCGCAAGTATGTTAGAAATACAAAGAAAGATTCATGGTTACGCTCCACAACACATGACAACTGCGATTACCGTAGGTGATAATAAATAGTTATGAAATTTCGAATGTTGTTTCCACATAGACACTAACCTATTGTTTTATGCTTGTTTTACGTAGAAGGAAACGGGAAAATTTGTGTACCGACTAGATCATCGTACAGAATTTACATGTTATGAGTGCTACTTAATATTTAAGGCTAACATGCCTAACTTGGAATATTACAATCGGGAAATGATTGTCAGCGCTCCTCCAGAAGACGGACCTGACGAATAGTATATGCGGTTGTTGTTTAAGATTTTTTGGGTAAATTTTTGTGTAAACCCTCACGAACTACAACTCGTCCACTAGGGTCACCTAGGGGTTTAACGGCTTGTTGCACGTGCTAAGTGCAATCGGAGTTACTATGACAAGTAACCTAGGTTTTTATTCAATAATTGTAATGTACTTTTATAACGACTAATTTCAAACGACTATATCCCAACGGCTAGTTTATAACGGCTACTCTGTAATGGCTACTTCATATCGGTTTATTTTTACACATATTATAAATTGTGTTATCTATCTCCAAACAACAAACACCTATTTTCATACACTTTGCAAAACTTCTCAAATATTTCGATACCTCTCATAAGTATTTGTACGAACAAAACCATGGGATCATTTAAATTCAATTGAATATTTGGCAATCATCAAAGCATGGTACACAGAAACTCGAGTAGTAGATCAGTCCCCTGTAATGGCAGAGACCGAAACCTTTTGGGCGAAGATATATAACCAATATAGACAAGATTACGGGAACCGAAAGAGAAGAAGTATTCAACAAATTCATGATAGGTACCAGATTATCCAAAAAGCCGTTTGCGATTTTATAGCTATTCAACAACGGATCTTCAATACCAGCCATCTTAGCCTGTCCCCTCAACAATTTGTAAGTATTTTAGAGTTTCTTTCGTACAAAACTAAATTGATTGATTTTAAATTACAACAATAAGTATATTGCGTTGTGTTATTGTAGCACGAAGTCGTTAAAGCGCGTTATTTTGAGGAAAAGGGTGAAGCATTCACATTTGACGAGAGCTATAATTTCATGGTATCCAAAATTCCAGAGTATCAATCGTCGGACAATTCATCTTCTTCATCCAGTGAAGATTAAAAGTATAATAAATGTTAGTGTATATTTTGTGGGTAAATCTCTGTGTAAACCCTCACGAGACTATAACTCGTCCAATAGGGTCACCTAGGGGTTTAAAGTCTTGTTGCACGTGCTAAGTGCAGTCGTGATTACTACGACAAGTGATTTGGTTTTTTATTCAATGGTTCTGAACATGTTGTCTATTTTTTGGAATTTAAGTTTTTATTTATGTTAAACTTTAATTAAATAAAAACCGTTAGAACATCAGATCATATATAGATTGCAAGAAGACTTAAAGATAAAAGATTACATTAATTTAAGATAAAAATTCAAATATAATCATTCTTCAGGATTGTTGTTCCGAAAAATTGATTAACATCTGATGCAGAAAGACACACACAAAGATAGAAAATTACATTAATCTAAGATAAAACATTCAAATATAATCATTCTTCAGGATTGTTGTTCCGAAGACTTGATTAACATCTGATGCATAAACACACACACAAAGACAGAAAATTACATAAATATAAGATAAAACATTCACATTTAATCATTCTTCAGGATTGTTATTCTGAAGACTTAATCAACATATGATGCAGGAACATCTCGGCGGTAAACCTACATTTCGTCAGGATTGTAGGTCTCAAAGCTTGCTTTCAGTAGCTAATAACATCCATCATGCGGAAAATTGTCGCCTGTCTGGTTAAGATAGTCTAAACGAGCAGCACTTTTCTGAAATTTTTAAAAATAAACTGAGCTTAAAATAGTTAAGATTTTAGGAAATAAAAGAAATTTGTTAATAATTTCTTACCCATTGTTCATATGACATTCCAGGATTACGTATGTTAACTTCGGCCTGAATCATGACAGAAGTGATGATATCCTTGTTGATCTTGCTCCATCTTGCTCTAAGACCTCCTTGGACTCTCGCATTTGGATTTCCGGTTATGTTATCAAAAAATTCAAATAAACTCTTCCAGAATTGGTTGGTAGTGTTATGAGTTGCATTCAGAATATTTTGTTTTACTTCAATCCATGCTAGCATAAGAGAAACATCTTCTTCTTTGCTGAATCTCATTTTTATAAAACACAAATATGATAGAATGTTGGGATATCTTCACTTTGGAAAGTGATTTGTTATATATATAGATATGATTAGAGGATATAGAATTCAAAATAAATAAAAACCGTTATACAGTAAATATTACCAGTACAAATAAAACAAAAAAAGTAGATGTTACACAGTGAAAATGAGAAGTGCATAGAGATATAAAGATATCCGTTAAAAAGTTAAAAAAAAAACTAGCCGTTTACATTTTAAACCATGGATCATTTTTAGGACCCAAACCATGGATCATTCTCAGGACCCTGATGTTGGTACGTGGTTGTACTTTGATTAAGTAGCTCCGACGAATTATAAGGATGGTAGTCTTCTTGACTGTTTAGAACAAAAGAACCCGTCGACGGACCCGAATTACGAGACTGGCCCAGTGTAGAAGACTCACATGTATGTGGTGGTAGATACTCTCTCACACATCTCTGATGGTATTCTGGACCGTATTTGATTTTGTATTGCAGTTCCTTTGTGAGGTCGAAATAGAATTGTTGTTGATCCATGAGTTGTTGTTGTGAATCCTGATATGCCTGACACCACATCTCTTGTATACAGTAAACACCGACATAAGTTTATATTTTTTTCACAAATAGAATATATAAGAAATAATGGACATATGATACTCACAGTTGTACCCTGATTGACATATGATACTCACAACTATACCCTGATTGACATTATAATTGGGTTGTGGATACTCCCCCAAATACTTCATTCCAATAGGCATATCAATCGCTTTAAATTTAGGGCCGCATACTCGAGCTGTCAGATTTTTTGTTGGATATGGGATGAGATGACGATCGACGGGCACCAACTCTTCTGTGTATGTGCTTTTTCGTTGCGGTGCTGGTTTGCGTACATAAGCATCGTTATCCTGTGTACCATACAAATCCCTGTTTCCTTCATGTACAATTACACCTGAGTACTTACCAACTGACCTCTCCTTCCACCACATCTTATACTCATGATCGGGTATTTCAACATAATTCAAGGAATTAATTTGATTGATGGTGTACAAATAGGCATTGTTGATGTCTACTGTTGAATCAGGAGGATTGCACGGTATTACTGTCATACCAAGAACTTGTTTGAGACACCGTTCACCCAGGTACAAGGCGTTGTGACCAAATGGATCGTAAAAGACCCTCTGTGTTGCAGACATTTGTTTAGCCTCTACCACCTCGGGGTTAGCCTTCCATTCACTATCCTCCCATGGAGACCATACTACAGATTCGAATGGGAAGTTATCAATCTGGTAACACACAAGAGTCACTGAATGGGTACCTATATCACTCTGTATGCCTCTTTTCAAGTCTCTTTGGTCTCCATCATATAACCTACCCGCTGGCCACGGATCCATATTTTCATTCTCCGCCTTTATATAGAGAAATAGACATCGGAAATATGCCCAAAACCAAGGCTGCAATAATATTAGTTATTTCTTAACAACTAATTGAATTATATAGTCACCAATAAAAAACAAGTAAGGAAAGTAAGATTACAAGTGGTATGAATTCTTACCATCAATGGATACGAAAAGAACTGCAAGTCAGGCTTGTTGCACGTTACTCTAGTATTCAAGCCCCATAGCGTACTACCGTACAAATCCAAACCCCAATCATAATGCCTCAGCATATTTAAATCCCTCATTATACTAAGCCATTTAATCTCAACAACATTGTTCTTGTTTGGGAAAAGGATATTCCCAAAACACCAAATCAAAAACCATCTTGCAATATTCTCCTGTTCAAGAACATCATTTTCTACGCCGAGTCTATGGTCAAGAAATAATTTAATCAAACTTTTCTTGATCCCCCTGCATCTAACCACAAATTCAACTCTCTTGTCGACTAAGTTTTCTTAGTTAACTTCTTCTATTCCAAGAATCACCATATCACCTCCTTTCCTTCTTCTTGTTGTAGCGGAAGCGTTAATATATGGGAGCAAACAATCTATGGTTTGGGGAGCAATCTCATGCAGTTGGTCCATAATAATTTCTTCCAATGATATGCGATTTCCTAGGCTAACTGGGATTCTGGTAATTTGAGTGAAGTCTAATGGGGTAAACCCTATTTCAAAACTAGGGAAGTGAAATGTATTGGTGGTATGCCACCACCTTTCAAATATACCAGTAGTTAGGCAGTTTTCTTGTAGTTTCGGATAATGTATCTTGAAAATTGAACTAAACCCACATTCTTCTACAAGTTGTCTAGCATGTAGAAATCTAGAAACTGCGGTATACATTTAGTTGGCTAAATACTTCGATGTTTCAGAGCTTTCTGCCTCTCATCTGTCGAGATTGGGATTTTCAGTTTATGATCACTATGTTCTTTAGAAGAAACCGGAATTGTATCATTCATAAAATCATCTACAACACAAAATCATCACAAAATAATCCATTTTATGCAAAAATTCTACAGTGCATATATATTGTACAAAAAAATCTATCAAACTAGAAGAAAATAATCAATCAATCCTAAATTATCCATCCAAATACAATCTCTCCGCCAACAATCTTCCTTAGACATAATACCTATTCATTTAATCATCCATCAATCAAAAATTATCAATAAAAATACCATATCTATATCAAGAATCATTCATAAACAACAACCACTTTGATTCAATCAACAATATACCATAAATTCAATCACAATGTGTCAAAGGATCAAACAACATACAAGGACACATTATAATGAACCTAACATCTCCAATTTAATCATAATCAAACTCAAATTAAATTTTAAACCCTAAAATTTGAAATACTCACCTTGGATGATTTTGTTGATGAAACAAGAAATTGAAAAAGGAAAATGCTTTACCGTATACTATGGAACAAACCCATTGAATCTTAGCTCCTGAAACGCACCAGAGGGTCTTCAAATTGAAAGGGGTTGTGGAGAGGAGAAAAATAGAGAAGAATAAGGAAGAAGAAGAAATGGGGAGACCGAGCTCGCTTCTGTGGACTCAAACCTATGATACGGCTACTCAGTAGCCGTTTGGCACTGTTCATACGGATACTCAGTAGCCGTTTCATGTAGGTAAGGGATAGAAGGGCACCATAGTGAGATTGGATTCCTTGTGCTATCCCATCCCTACATATGAGGGATAGGTAAGGGATAGAGTGCACCATAGTGCTAGCTCTAAGGAATGGCATTTAGGGTAATTAAGAGAGGTTAGGGCATGTGTCATGATGTATTAAAAAGAAGGGATTTTAGGAAAGCCTATATAAGAAAGGACAAGGTACAATAGAAAAAAACTATCTCTCTTACTATTCTTGGTATTGTGATGTCATTTGGTGTGGCTAGGACGGGTAGGACCTAAACACGAATTCACCCCTCAACATTTGATGACCACAACCGGAGGCTCGTGCCTAGCCCACCATGACACACCCGGAATGAGCCAGCTCGGGCGCGATAGGAAACCAAGCGGCCAACCAGCTTATCAACCTCGACGAGGTAACAATGGAGGACGATGACGTCGAAGAAGAAACACCGATCCTAGGTGTTATCAAATAATTGGCAAACCATGGATCCCAAAGCCGAGGGGCAGTAGAAACACAAGAAAAGAACGCGCGGGTAGTTCAATTATCGAAACCCACGTCATCAACGTTGCAGATCATGCAAGAAGAATTGAACGAGCGCCTGCATAGGAGGCAAGAGCTGGAAGATTGGATAGCACAAGCGGTGATGGCAGGACAAGACACCCCTGAAAAAGTAACAAAAAGCGGAGAACATAAAGGCGGCAAGACAACAACGATGGTACAAGAAGAAATAACAAAGTACTTAGAACAGAACTATCATGTGCTAAAACAAGACAATCACTGTCGCGTAAGTAGCCCATACCCCGCGTACATCCAAGAATATCAATATCCCGAAGATTACACCTCTCCAAAGTTTAATGCATATGATAGACAAGGAAACGTGCGAGAGCATCTTAGCCGATTCTTATCAACCATGAATGACAAAGCCACTGATGAAAGATTGTGCCTAAAAGAATTCCCCAAATCACTAACAGGCACGACATTCACTTGGTATGACAACTTCAAAAAGGAGAGCGTGGATTCCTGGCAAACTATGTCCACACTCTTCCTCGGGAAATTTCACTCAGCCAAAAGGAAAATCACGGCGATAGATCTAAGCAAGAGCGGACAACAAATGGGAGAGGAGATAGTAAAATACATTTGACGGTTTCGACTCTTGGTGCTGGATTGCCACCAAGATATCAATGAAGAGGGGCTCGTCGACATTTGTATACGCGGAATGATCCCAGCTTTCAGGGGGAGTTTGATTAATTTTAGATTCCAGACCTTCGTCGAGCTAGAAGAAGCATCGGAGAGAATCTCTGACTGTATAGAAGGGACGCCTATGGATTCTGCTTGGCGCACCATGGTTAGCGATGTGTCTGAAGCTCCGCGCAATATAAGGCCTAACACCAATAGGGAAAGGAGAGACCAATCCCAAATCGACGGCAGGAACCAAGGGAGGAACGGAGGTGGTAGGCGCGATTCAAAACCACCATCCCCTCTTCCCTGCAGCAAAGAGTGTGCGATTAGACTACTAAATCAATGGGTCGTCGAAAGGGAAATCCGACTACCCCCGACTATCTTAGATATCAACAAAATGGATAAAGACTCGGTCAAGTACTTCCAGTATCACTGAAGGATGGGACACCCAACAGAAGAATGCTTTGCCATCCGGAGATATTCGAACGCAAGCGTGCATCTGGGGAACTCGAGGCAACAAAACATACAATCGAGCATGACCCTTTTCCTCGCCATTGATTCAAAAAAAAGGGAAAAAGGGAGAAGGCGGATGATAAGACTTCAAGTTGTAAAAGAATCCTTTTTTTATAGTAAGAACAATTTCTCCTTTTCGAAATTTGCGAGCAGACATCTAAAAAAGTCTCGGGTATGCCAAAGGCGCCCGATTGACTGACAAATTTACAAAAGGTCTTGGGTACGCCAAAGGCGCCCAATCGACTGACAAATTCACGAAAGGTCTTGGGTATGCCAAAGGCGCCCGATTGACTGACAAATTTACAAAAAGGTCTCGGGTACGCCAAAGGCGCCCGATTGACTGACAAATTTACAAAAGGTCTCGGGTACGCCAAAGGCGCCCGATTGACTGACAAATTTTCAAAAGGTCTCGGGTACGCCAAAGGCGCTAGATTGACTGAAAGACATACAAAAGGTCTCGGGTACGCCAAAGGCGCCTGCTTGACTGACAAATTTACGAAAGGCCTCGGGTACGCCAAGAACACCTGATTGGCTGACAAACTTACAGAAGGTCTCGAGTACGCCAAAGGCGCCCGATCAACTGACATTCACAAGAGGTCTCAGGAATGCCAAGGGCGCTTGGTTGACCGGCATGCAAAATGTCTCAGGAATACCGAAGGCGCCTGATGAACTAACAAGCCTACAAAACTTAGGAAAACTAAAGGCATCTACACGACGGAGCGGACTCGTGTCCGCCAACCAACACCACTCCGAAAAATAAGGGGGGGGGGGCAGTTGGTGAGTTTACTAACACCCGCTCTTCCCATCGCTCCCCTTAAAAAAAGGGGGAATGGGCGCATTTTACTAGCGACCCTTTCCTCCCACCATTTCCTTATGATGAGAAGAGGGTAGTAGGCGAGTTTACTAACGCCTGCTCCTCCCACCACCCCCTTCAATAAAAAGAAAAAAAGAAATAAGCGCATTTTACTAGTGATTCCTCCCTCCCACCGCTCCTATAAAAAAAGAGGGAAGGGAGTAGTCGCCCAGCAAACGACATACTTGAAAAAAAATAAAATAATAATAGTAATAATAATAAATATTTTTCCGTTTTTGTTTCTGTACGAGTAAGTATAATAAATATAATAATAATAATAATAAAAATTTTGTTTCTGTTTTTTTGTATAATAATAATAAAATATAACACTAGCGATTAACTGTTTCTGTTTCTGTACGAGTAAGTATTTTTTTAGATAATAAATATAAAAAAAATATAATAAATAAAGAAGAAGAAAAAGAGAAAGAATGGGGATGAGAGCACTCGCCCATCCTCACGCACCTCCCAATAATAAGACAAGAGAACTACGCATAGCCAAAGCAGTTAAGAATAATAAAAATACCAGTAACAGAAACAGTTAATTAAACACCATGAAGCATCTCACAATCCAAAACAAAAATACAAACAAACAACAAGAGCAACACCTGAAAGGAAAGTTCAACGAAAGAAAATGAAAGGGAAGCCAACACAAGGATAAAGCGCCTCAAGCAAATTAGAGCCTATCTAGCTCCTGATGTTTCTTCTCAAGCTCAGCGCGAACTGTCGCTTCGGCGGCCTCAGCACGTAACACCTTGTCATTAGCTAATCCGACATCATCTAGTAGTAGATTCAGCACCACCTTCTTGCTAGAAGTTGTCTCTGAACGCTTCTTTAGCTCCTCTTCCAACTGAGAGATTTGGCCCGTAAGACGGCTACGAGGATCATTATGGCCTTTCACCTTCGCCAGCAGCTTCTCCAGCCACATTATCGGGAACTCAACATTGAGTGGAGATTGCACAGTAGCCTTCCAACCACGTAACGTTGTTGCGTCAACAGGATCATACCCTATGCGCGTAAGCTATTCCGCGATCTCCAAAAGATTTTTAGTCATATATCACAAAATAGGAATGGCCATAAGACCCTCCTTCACCATGTGACCACCGTCGCTCTCGACGATATCCCTATAAGCAGCAGCAAAAATAGTTGGAACCCAAAAGCCATGAACGAGGGTGTGGGTAGCAGGGTTCACTCCAGCCTCGGCGACGGTCACCACAAGAGGGAAACAAAACTGTGCGTCTTCAGAGTCTTCTGTTACAACATGGTTGGTTGGTGTATCAGAAACAGGAGTATCCTTATGTTTATCTAAAGGAAAAGACGAGCCGCTGCCATCCATCCTGACGCGCTTAGAGGAGCCGTCGCCACTAGGGACCACGCGCCTTGTGCCGTGCATGTCGGGCTTCGCGGTTTCCTTACGCTTCTTACCCATGTCCTGGCGCCAACAATGAAATGTCAACAAAAGGAAGGGATAATAAATTGGCACAAGCAAAAAGGAAAGAAAAAATGGACTAACCTTAGGAATCGACGAGCCTAGCGGAGTATCAGTGACTTTAGGGCAAGATGCAGAGGAACTAGAAGAGGACTCAGAGTCACTAGTGGAGCCTGACAAATGATAAATGAGCATCATTGCAAAAACAACTTAGATTTATAAGAAAAGAAAAAGGGGTAGGGGAGAAAGGAAAAGAGAGAGGAATAACAAGAACGAAGACACGTATCAAATACGGAGTCACCTGCAGGATCATTAACGGTTAATGCCACGTGGGATGAGGACCCACCAAAAACTGACCGGCTAGACCCAGTATGGCTCATTGATTGCAGAACGACACTGGGAGACACCAGAAGTTCACCCCTGCCACGAACAGTTTCAACCCTAAGAGGGTGAACTGATGATATATGAAGGCGCGGTGATACCCAACCAGCCCCCATGGGGAGGATAACCCCTAGATCCCTAAACTAGTCCACAAATGAAGGAGTTGGGATGCTACTTGCACCTCCAAGAGGCTGTGACGCGCTCCTCCGATGACTCGGCTGGGGATGCAAAGATGAGGTATTAGCAGAAGAACAAGGGCGCAAAGAAGATGATTGATTTGCCTCTCGCATGGACTTCTTCTTTAGACTCCTCTCAGTCCAATCACACTCGGGCATGTTCAAGTACTCTTCCATCACATAAGAAGGGGGCTTCCACTCTAGGCGATTGGAAGGAGGAGCTTCCTGAGAAAGTGATCCCCGCCAACCATTTCGTCAAAACAAAGGGAGAGGCGTAATAATAAATAACGGAAACGCAAAGCAAAAAAGAAAAAGTACCTGAGGTGCTAAAGGACTAGCAGACGATCTGGAGGAGGCTTATGATCGGAAAATGCTCTCTTCTTCGTCTTTGCAGTCTCATGACCCTCGGGAGGGGCCCAAGAGGTCACCACGGGTTCCGAGCGACCTTTATTAGCCGGAACAAGGCGGTGCTCGACGGCTACATCATCATCAAGTTTGATTCGGCCAGACGCATGAAGTTCTCGAAGATCTTAAACAGTCAAGTCACGAGGAGGAGATTATTCGCGCAAAAGAAAATTCAAAGCTCAGCGCCGTAAGAAATCATGGTACTTGTGGGCCCTTTCAGTAACCCCTAAGGGCCGCGCGGAGATGGGCTGCTTAAACGAAAAAATAATTCCTCGATCGGACAAGCGAGTTGCCCCCTTAAAGACATAACGATCAAAGCTGGCAACGACGTCCTCAATGTTGGAGTTTTACAGAGGGGAAAACCTATGAGGAACCCCTTGATCGAATCCAACTTGTCGAGTTGCACGATCAGGTTTGTAAGACATGGCGATGAACTTACCAGCATAGAAATCAGGAAGATAACCGGGTAATACAACCATCGGCAAATCAAAATCCGCCTCTGACAAGAGCTTTGTCGAATCCAATTCCGCGTCAAAAGGTGCAACAAAATCATAATGCACTGGACCCGATCGACCGTCTTGATAGGGAAATGGTTCAAAATTATTATCCACGTCCAAGTGCTTACCAAGATCTCCCTTGGGTATTTTTCCCTTCAAGTTCCAAAGACCCATCCGCGGGTAACCATAAACAACGGGAAGCCTCTTAACTGAACCATCGTCCTGCTTAACGTCTTCCTCGCGATGAATTGCAAGTTCATTAGGTTCAGGCGTGCATGGGGGAACATGTTCCCAATACCACGCCTGCATGAAAGAAGTCGGGATATAGGTCTCGATCTTATGAGATGAACCTACTGTCTGAAGATCCCGACAGAATAGATCAAAATGAAGGTACAAACCACCTAAGAACATCGGCGCAAGCGGGAAAGAGACTCCGCGAGACAAAAACACCGCCATTGGCACGAGTTCACCCTTAATGGTATCCTGGGGACTATATTCGAATACATCGTGACAAAGACAAAACAAGATGAAGGCATCTAACTCCGCGCGGGATTCTTTTCTTTGCGCTTAGGGGGGAGCACTTCCCCATTAACTATCTGAGGATCCCAATATTTTAACCGGAGGGGAAAAGAAGCACGAAGATTGGTTTTAACAACCCATTCATAATCAGCCTCTGTTGGAGCTGACGAGTCACGAATCGCCTCATAGGCACGGATGGAGCTAGCTAGTAGTCGATCGCCCGTTGAGCGCGCGGGAGGAGCTTTCTTCTCTTCCACCCACTTGGCTTTCCCCTTCACAACGGACGAAGATGCCCCATTTTTTCCCAAGTTAGCGGCCTCCTTGCCTTCGTTTCGCTTCGATGACACCTGGTTCTTCCGTACTAGTTCGCGACGGGAATCATCTTTACACTTCAAGAAATAAGTACAAAGCTCGTTATCCTCATCATCCAGCGCCCCGTAGACGGCCGCCTCATCATATGAATGACTGTCGTGAATCGGTAGTCCTGTAAGAGCGACTACATCTTTTAAGACGATGGTTGCTTCTCCCCATGCCGTAAAAAGGGTATGAACGGGAGGATCCCAATGGCAGAAAAGCCGCGTTATATCACGGATGCACCTATTCACTTCCCGCTTAAGGGACGAGTTTATAGATTCATCAATACCCGCCCTCCGAAGGGCAGCAGCGTGACTAGGGTTGGAACGTATGTGAGACGCCCAATGTGGCCATACCGGATGAGCCCTTGATTTGGAACGAATATCGATAGAAGGAAGATTGTAGTCGTCACGATAAATGGCCATCCGCGGTACTGTTTTGAATGCAAAAGCGTCCATGGTCTCCGACTCGGGTCGTATGAGCCATTCAGGAGCGGAAGGATAAGGCAGCACAGGAGGATTCAGAAAGAGAGGAACTAGGACATCCTCAAGAGGGAAAACACGCTTACTTCCGCGGAGCTCTCTTAATTTCAGCGCGCGCTTCAAAGCGGGCCCACTCATAAACTCCGCGATTGTATATGATCTACCGTCTGCTGTGGCGGGTAAGATAATTTCATCCTGCTCGGAATACTCGGTCTCTTCAGAACCCTCGTTCTTGGGCTCTTCGGATTCACTAGACTCTTTAGATGAAGAACTACTGGCGGAACTGCTAGACATGGCGAGTGTGTGGGTACGTTTGAAAGAAAGGAAGAAGAAGAAAGATAAAGGGGAAAATAAAATTGACAGCTCTATATATAGAGAGTTCCAGGGATTGAACGTGGCAGTTATGCACAGGGGATAGTAACCTTCAGAAACTGAAAAGAAGAAGGAAATTTTGCACGATGGAAGGTTAAACGGCGCCCACGATCATAGACTCACCAAAGGAGGAGAACCACCACGTTAATGGACCATAAAGGGAGGCGCTCAAAAAAGATTCTTTGACTATTGGATCATCTGATAATTGACCCAGTAGTCAGGGGACTAATGTTGATACATGAAAAAATAACCCTTAACAGGTTTGGGGTTCCCCTAAGAATAGAAATGAGTTTGGTATAAGGAATGGGGACTTGGGGACTAAACCCAAGCCCAAATGGAAAATACCCACGAGGAAGGAAGGATAAAGAAGGGATTAATAAAGAAGAAGGAGGTTACATTAAGGAATGGCATTAAGGGTAATTAAGAGAGGTTAGGGCATGTGTCATGATGTAGTAAAAATAAGGGCTTTTAGGAAATCCTATATAAGAAAGGACAAGGTACAATAGAAAAAAAACTCTCTCTCTTATTATTCTTGGTATTGTGAGGTCATTTGGTGTGGCTAGACAGGTAGGACCTAAACACGAACCATGTATAAAGACTATTGATAGGTGTTGTAAACACCTTGATATTTATCTATCGTTTATGCTTTCTTTGCGAGTTTCTTGTAAATTATGTGTCTTATTATTGCTTTTGAGTTCATCAGGTGCAATGTAGTCATTATGAGTAAAAGGAGAAAACGTCCATTTGGAGCGTAAAAGGCAAAAAGCTCAATACACAGGCAAGTGATGCTTGGAGCCGGATAAAGTTATGCATCAACGGAGGTGAAGAATGAGCCGTCAGTTCCACGGAACTGATAGTTGAATGGAATCAATAAAAGGCTCAGGATGGCCCTTATCCTATTTCTGGGTGCCTGGAGTAGTCTTGGTTACTACCAAAACCCCGAAAGCGGGAGAGATTAATTCTCCAAATCATTTGTCTTTATTTTTCCTCTCTACCTGAAACTGAGATGTCGTCCCCATTGCTGTTGTCGAGTGATTCTGCTGAAGAATTCCTTCAAGAGTCTGAAATTGATTAAGAACATATGAAGAAGATTGAAGATGAGGAGATATATACCAAAGGGAATATGGGTTTTTTTCTGGATCTGAGATTTGAAATTGAGAGATATGGTCTGAGTTAATGGTTGAAGGAAGAGATTCAGTAAGGAATAAATAGAGTTAGGGTTCTGAATTGTAGGGGTTAGACTCTGATGGGAAATTGATGACGATTGAAGGAGCTCTTGAATGTTGTCATTGAGCAGAGAAGAGATGAATTAGGGTTTACAGATATTCAAGTTTGAAGCAACTGTGTTCCAATTTGAGCTGGAATGGGAAATTCAACAGCAAGATAGATGAAGATTAGAAGAAATTAAAGATGTGTTTGAGTCTGATTAGGGTTTAAAGTTGATTCTGTGATGAAGAAGAAGACCCTGGTGGGCTGTTGGTGATGAGTTATGGTGGTGAGAACGGCTATGCTGAGAATATATGAAATTGCAGGTGACCTGAGATGATGTTGCTGATGGTGAACTTCATATTAAGAGAACAAGAAGGAGGTGGAATTGCAGAAGTTGGTTGTGGCTGGTACTAATGAATTGCAGGAGATGGGTGTTGAGCCAGGAACTGGTGATGAAATGGGTTTGCTGAGATGTACTCTGAAGTGGAATGGTGGTGATTGTGTTGTTTACTGAGGTTGGTTTGGTGATGTGAATGAGGGAGCTACTGAGTTTGTGCAGTTCAAGTTGTGTTGGTGGTTATTGCAATAGCTGCAATGGTTGCAAGGAAGGAGAACTGGTGCAGCTACAGATGCAGGACAAAGAAGATACAAGTGTTGATGTTATTAAAAAGCAGAAATTGGGTTATCTGAGATGGAACTGAGCTGAAGGGATAGAAGATAGTGGTGTTGTTATGTTACTGCAATGCAGCTTGGTTTTAGTGAGCAGATATGGAGCTGAAATGCCTAGATGAATGCTTAGGTTCAGGTACTAAGGCATAACAAGTGATGGCGTAATTGAATTCAGGGACAAAGCTGTTGGTGGTTGTTGTAAATGAATGAATTGTATGTTGAGAGGGTGCAATTGCAGGTGGAGTTGAAGCTGAAATATATGGAGTTTGAAGCTGTTGCTGTGTTGTTTTTGAAGATGAGTGAATGCTTGAAATGCTGTGAGCTGTTTGAATGATACATATGGGAATTGCAGTTTACAGGGAATAGTCATGTGTGTTCTTGGTGGAGATGTTGGTGACTGAACTGGTAGATTGAATGGTTGTAGTGGCCTCTAGTAATACTGCAATGAGATTGGAAGCTGGGTATAGCAACAACTCAATGAAATTGCAGTTAGCTTGAGGAGATGGTGGAGTAGTTGTATGCAGTGAGATCTGAAGTTGCAGCTGTGGAATGATGGAACAACCATCATGGCTGGATTTGCACTGGTGAAGCGCAATCATTGCGCAACACAAGTTCAGGCCTTAGCAAAACGGCTCAGGCCTATGGGCTAGACCAGTCAGCCGCCTACTCAGACCTGATTTACCCGGTTAGCCTCTGACTGGACCTTGATTAGTCATCCTAACTCGGTCTGACCGACTTGACCATCTTTGACCGGTGCCCGGATTGACTTTGCCGGTCACTTGAAGCTAATTTACGGTTACTCTTTGGTCAACTTCCGTTCGGTGATCCCAGTTTTCCGGCGACTACTTTAGCTGAGAATTTTACTTGGGTATTTCCTACATATGGGCTTGGTGGACATCTTAGTATTGGACTTTGAAGACTTGGACCTAATTTAGGAGAAAAGCTACAAAAGGAAAAGTCTTCCTAGAACTTTTGGGATCACGGACACTACTATTTGGAGCTTTGGAGGAGAGCGGCGATTCTACTAGGGTTTGCTTTCATTATTTTATTTTTTATCTTCATTATTTTATTTATGATGATGAACTCAAAAGCTATGAGTAGCTAAACACATATTATTGTTTAACGGTTTAAAGTTGATTTCTCAACATGATATTTAAATCAATGCATTAGTTTTGTCTCAATAATTTATTGTTTATGATTCATTATTAATATTTTTATATGATTTGATTGCTTGTTTGGTTGGTTGAGTCCGGAATCCATCTGATTTGGTTGAGTCCGGAATCAATCCGATTTGCATTCATATCTAAAGCTAGATTAGGATTTTCAATACGTAAAAGTTGTTAATCCCTGATTCTAAGTAGCATAGTGCCATTATTACTTGTAGTGATACATCTCTATAATTGCATATGAATCATAATCTTTGTTAAAATGAATTAGTGCTTTTACACGTTCGTTTGCATTGATTAGTCTATTTCATCGAACTTATTGCTCTTAGGGAGTTAAACTTGATTGTGCTTTTACACTTTAGGTTGCTTTCTAGGTAGAATTCACATGTGCATCTTTTAATGTGTTTGTAATGAAATTAGGAAATTAAGGTGATATTCATGCGATCAAGATATCCTAGGACTTTTAATAATGAGGGATTAAATTATCAATTCTAGTCATTGATGAAAATACATGTTTGTGAATAATACAATCCCTTGACCACTATATTCTCCTTATTGTTTACTTCCAATTATTTACTTTGGTTTCAATTTATTTCATTGCTTAGATAAAATTCAAAATCCCCCCTGGTTACTAAGAAACTGAAATTGTTTAACAACAAAAGCCTCTCTGTGGGAACGAACTCTTTCTTACCATATATTTAATCTAATTATTTGTAAGTGAGAAAGTGAAATTATTTTTGACGCATACGACAATGATCAAATTTTGGCGCCGTTACCGGGGAGGCATTCGACTTTTTATATAGTTTTTAGTTTCTTATTTTTATTTCTGCTTTTATATTTGCTTTTCGTTTCTTGTCTCTTGTTTCTCACTTGTTTGTGAGAATCATTTTTCAGGTACTCATCTCTGGCTCCCAAAAATTGGAGTTATCCAAGGTGCGGGATAGCTACTCGTAGAGGAACAATACTCCAAGAGAATCTGGACAGTACGGAAGAGCAGGAGTTGGAAGTAGAAGACGAGATTTTACATCAAGAAGAAGAACAAGAGGTTACAATCGTATAAGAAGAAGCAATAGGTGATGCTAATCGTACACTCAAGGACTTGGCTTCTCATAGGCTTGATGCACAACGGTGGTGTATTGAAACAAACTCAACCTTCGAGATCAAACCGGGGTTGATTAGAGAGTTACCGAAGTTTCATGGCATGGTGAATGAAGATAAAAACAAGCATCTCATGGATTTCCATACCATAGTCATGGCCATGCTACCAGCTGAGACTATGTGGATGGGGAAAAACGAGTTGCTAGTTTTTAAGGAATTGAGGAGACGACCGTGCGGAGGAAACTCCTTGAACCGAGCGAACTGTCAAACCTCACACAGATGCACTGCAAAAAGAGAGTGCTTTGAATTCGAGAGATCAATCTGTAGGACTCCGGCCTAAACCAAGACAATGGTCGTTCCAGAGTCAATTCGGTCACAAGAGAGGATGGGTCGATTTGTAGGAGGGAAGCTGAGAAATGTGTGATATCAATGGTGATCGAAATTGTAGGTGTGTTGTGTACTCTGCGTGAAATAAGATAAGTTCTCATTGATTGAATTTGCTCTGTTGAGAGTAATTGTTTCAGACGACGAGTTCGTGTGCTCTTTGTCTTTTCGAAATTGTCTGTTTTTCAATCATGATTCAGAGACTTATTTATATTGATAGAATTGTAAACACCTTGATCCCATGAAGTGTGACAGTTGCTGGAGTCAAAGAGTGGAGAAGTGGAAATCGTGTTAAAACCAGTTGCTCATCATGCAGAGACTTGGTTGATTTTCCATCCACTACTTTGCTAACTGCTCCAACTGATTGCATGACTTGCCCACATTCTCGTCGTGTGTATGAACACACGTTCCGTAGACCGCCAGACCAAAACCTTAGTTAATATCCCCCCATGTGACACGATTGATGTCTCGTGGAGTCTGCAAGGCAGACGTGTATTTAGTTAGTCAGTTGCTGACTTCATGGGACGATGAGTCCTTGTATTGCTGAGTCGAACGTAATTTGCAAATGTTCTGAGACTCATGAATTGAACGTGTCTGTTGAGACAGAGGTATAATTCTTGAGTAAATGTTGATAGTTAGGTGAGAAAATATTGCTCATTCGATGGATTGTTGAATATTGACAGTTGAATCAATATTCCTTGGTTTGAGCAAATATTGCTCGTTTGATGAATTGTTGGTAGTGTGACTAAATAAAATATTAATTAAAATACTGGCAATTGAACCGAGTATAATTAATAAAAATGTTGATCATGGGATCAACGTAAAATTACTAGTGTTTGAATCTGCTCAGAATTATGTTTTGCAGAGCTTTGGATTCGAAACCCTAATTCTGATCAATTGCTGATTAATTGATGATTTATTGAAAATCAACCACGGAGTAAATGAGGGACAATATACATGGGATGATGAGTCGACCATGTAACACCCGTGAGCAAAATACCAAAGTCTCTTGAAGACCAGTTGGTGAACAGATGATCAAATGCTGGTTTAATCATTTATTAAAATAATGCTCGTCTAAGCCTTATGTGATAAAACCTAATAAATTATGAAGAGATGAATGACCGACCAAGAGGTCATGAAACCGGCTCTGGTTGGTCATGGGGATCGACTGACGGTCGTTTTATGAAATTCCAAATTGTTTGGAAGAGTTTGAACCTAATGTGAACAAATTAGGTCAAATGATGAAAAACTATGGGACCGGTCTCTTGCAAGCCAAAGAGACAACCTTGGTCGGTCAAGGTAATATGCTCATGTCACCAAAGTGTTCGTGTCTCAGTCCTGAGAATTTTGATATTTTCTGGCGTGCATTTGAGCATTCATTTGAGAAAATATGACGAATTCAGGGTTTTGCTGAAACTGAGGAATTTTCATGAGATGATGGAAATAATAATAAAATAAGGGATTACAAGGTGTGGGACCAGCCACGGCTAGGGCATGGCCGGCCAGCTAGAAAGCCCGGTCCCGTGACACCTTTCCCAATTTTATGTAATTTCTATGATGTGAAGGAAATACCATGAAATTAAGGAGTTTCATAAGGTTAAGGAATTTCCATGAGATGATTGAAATAATAATAATAAAAATAAGGAATCATGACGTGTGGGACCGACTATGGGAAGGCATGGTTGGCCGGCCAATAACCTCGGTCCCATAGCACTTTTCCTAACTTTATATTATTTTTCATGATTTTAAGGAAATATCATGAAATCAAGGAGTTTGTTGAAATAAAGGAGTTTTCCTTAAAGTGAAGGAGTTTCCATGAGATGTAGGAAACAAATAATAATAATAATAATAATAATAATAAAATAAGGGCGTGTGGGACCGGACGACTAGGGCATGTCCGGCTAGGTCCCGGTCCCATGAACTTTCCCCAATTTTATGTATTAGTTTCATGATTTGTAGAAAATATCATGAAACCAAGGAATTTCATGGGATGAAGGAAATAATAATAAAATATTAAGGAATGCAAGGTGTGGGACCGACCACAACTAGGGCATGACCGGCCGGCTAGTAGGCTTGGTCCCGCGATACCTTTCCTAAGTATTTATTATTTCCTTGATGTGAAGGAAACACCATGAAACTGGGGAGTTTCCTTGAAACGACGGAATTTTGTTCAAATGAGGGAATTTTCATGAGATCAAGGAAAATAATAAAAATATGATAAAATATATAATTGGGTATGGGATAGGTCACGACACGACCGGCCGGCCGATGGGCCCAGTCCCCCAGCGCCTTGATTAATATTTTATTATTTATTATTTTCTTCCTATTTTCCATATGTTCATCATTCCTTCGTATTTTGGAATGCACGTTCGTGCATTCAGGTGATCGTTAGTGCAACATTGCTGAGTACACTTGCACCATTTTTAGTCGGGGCTTACTCGATAGTGGATCAGATGCCGGTACATTGAATATTTATTACTAACCCATGGAATTCTGCTGGGAAGAACCATGAATTGAAGTAACGAAATATTGTGAATAATGTAGAATATTTTCCAGGGATTCAGTTAATGAATCTAATGATTTAGAAATAATTAATTGATGGCTCTATACTAGTACAATCTTCTACGAGCATGAAATATTCAGGAATTGAGCAAGATGAGTTTGTTGAAGCATCATATTTCTCGTATATAGTCAGGGAAAACATTGTTACATCCTGAAGACATTATTGATCTATACTAGCAGGCAAGCTGTCTAGGAGCCGTCCAATCTTTCGATTCTACATATAAGTAATTACTGAAATTGCTCAGTATTCATGAGATATGTCGTTGCCTCAACTGAGAGACTACACATCTACATATACTCTGAGAGACAATATTCTCAGTCAGAGATTCTTGTGACATGAGATTTCATGCTTCGATGAGAGACATGAGCCTCAATACTCATCTGATTGCTGGATCAGGAGCATGTGTAATTATGGTTTTACGATTTTACCCTTGTCGAAAATTCACCATCTACATTAATTCCCCTGCTTGGTGAGGGACAGTCATGTTCCTCAATCAGCACTGGATGGTGATTTTCTTGTTACGGTTACAGACGAAAAATAAGTAGTTGAACTTAGTCATAAGATAAGATGTTACCGGATTTTCGATTTCACGAGCGAACCATGGCTTGAACGAAGATCCCAGTGGCATGATACATCATATAATGAGCATAAATTGGTGTAGAACCGCTGATTTGATGACGAAACCTTGGTCGGTTTAGGATTCACGGGACGGGCCCAATAAGGAAATCCTTGTGAAGTTAGGTTTTGGAAATAAAATTTGATATAAAAGGGATTAATCCTTTTTTTTTATATTTCACTTTTGACGACCACCACCTTCATCTCTTCATCACCTTCACGCCATCAGGGAGGAGCAAAATGTTCGTCGGAGTTTCCAGCCGAAGCATCCACCGTCCGGCCGGCGTCGACAGGTGCGTGAATTTATTTATTTTTTAAAAAAGTTTGTTTTTTGTTCATGAATTGTTCATCATAAAAATAATATACGTATATACATACTTTTGGATTGAGTTTTATGAAAAACTCTTGTTTTAGGAACATACGTTCGTTCGATGGTTAATTTGAGAAACTAGTAATAATCCCTGATTTAAGAGAGATTTTTTTTTATACATAGACCTGTGTCCAGTGATAAAATTTTTGTATATGAGCTTTCATGGAAACCAAAACTTTATCTTGAAAGGTGTGAATTTCCACAAAATCGAAATAAACCCTCGTTTCAAAGACAGACGATTGTACAAAGGAAAAAATATATATTTTTGATAAAACCGTGGAACATCCACACAAAAAAATATGAAACCATGATATGTTCATGGATTTTTATTTACGTGAGTTCAGTTCACACAAAAAAAATTAAAAATTTACGTGAGTAATTCACGTTTTATATATATATATATATATGAACATATATTTTTTTGAAAATCAAAGCCTGACTTTGAATAATGTTTAAAGTAAACAATTATTTATGATGAAATATTTTTTAGTTTTCATAATTCTATGGTTAATGTTCACACAGTAGAAGTGTTTATGATTTTATGAAAACCTGAGTTTCGCTCGTTTTTTGTAGACTTCGAAGAAACGAGCGAGTTTTGAAGTGTTAACTCTTGTATCACAATCACTACTGTTAGTGGAATCATAAAAAAGGTAAGAGTTCAGAATTACTATTTTCGTAGATGTTTTGTCATGTGCATGATTCCATCATCTTGTCGAAGTTTGCATCTTACATGGATGATATACTGAAGTAGAGTATTGTGTGCATGTTACAGCTACTTCGCAAGGATGTCTGACTCTCAAGAAAATGACGTCTCCAGAAATGATACATGCATGGATGAGACTTCTATTGGTGAAGAAGAATAAGAAGAGACACCCGAAATCAAGAATGTTCTGAATATAGATGTTGTGTTTTTTGAGGTTCAACAAGAAACCGAAAAACGTCTCAAAACCCCATCGTATCGTCTTCTGATAAATCCCAGAAGTGTTACTCAAAATAAATTGGTGACTTCTAAGACAGTGATCCGATTTTGTCTTGAACGAGGACTTTTCCTTGCATCAATCATATAGTTTAAGCTTTCTCGACGACCTTTAGAAAAATTCTCTGGATGGGCGAGACATATGTTGGGTTTCTCTCGCGTTAGAGCTATGCTGAATCAGTCACAAGTAACAAGGGTTATTCAAGCATCTGGAGACTTGTTCATTTTTCATGATGTGCGAGGTATAGTGGCTCTACTTGATTGTTAGTGCATTCCGAACCATACCTTCATATGCAGATGGGGAGAATTTACCATCACCTTAGAGGATGTAGTTGCTTTGTTGCATCTCCCAATCACAGGAAATCTCCATGAGGGTCTTTCAGCTAAGGAGACGGAAGTTTCTAACATCTTGACAGCTGCAATGGAGGAGATTAATAAGGTGTCCGGCAGCAAAGGTTGTTATGCTCACTGGTTAACACGCTGGTGTCCAAGAGATGAGGCCCCCAATAGTCCCGTTGACGGTATGTTATCCATTGCTGCTTTCTTATGTGTATGGTTTTCCAGAGACATATTTGAAGGTAGTGGAAATTTGTTGAAGTCGTTCGTGATTCCCTTTGCTATCAATATGTCTCAAGGTGAGCAACTTCCAATAGGTAGCCTATTCTTGGGTTCCTTGTACTCTAACTTAGACTCCTTGATTATAGACTCCGGCGTATCGAATGGATTTATGAAGATCGAATGTTATGCCAATACGATGTTTCTTCAAGATTTGATGTTGGAACATTTCAAGAATTACGCACATATTCCACGTACTATCTTGCAAGGACCGAATGTTGATGCTCGTCATATTTTCTCTGAGAAAGATAATTCCAGGATTATGCGCTGGTCTACAAAGCAGCCTCGGTTTAAGACACGTCTCATTGATGTGTTAGATAATGTATCTGAGTTCTATTTTCGCCCATGGGTGTCAATTCCTTCTTATATTTCTTAGCTGACAACTTTCAATACTGAAGAGAGTATGGCTTTGGTGTCTGGTGCAGGTCTGAGTGATGGCGAGAGATCTTTTATGTTGAGTTGCACCCCTGGTCACTTGTTATCAGTAATATATGGAGAACTTTCAGTGGAGGAAATAACATTGATAGAGCAGCTCGACAAATGGGTATGGATCAGTGTGTTCCGACTTTTCGAAGAAAGAAACCATCGATCGAGCAACTTAGGACCCATTTAGACCGTACGCATGTGGAAGAAAGCGATTACTGGTTCACTTGCTCTGAGAGAATTACGTATGTAACTCCAGGTTATATAGACTTTTGGAATCAGCAACTTGAGCGGTTACATGATTTCGTGATGATTGGTCAGTCTCCGGTGAAAGATCCTCCTTCTGTTGAGATGATTTCTACTCGACCAAGATTGAAGCATCTCTCTGGTGGTGATAAACAAAAATCGTCTCCAGGATGTTCTCAGGTATGTACCTTTGTATAATTTTCATAAAATTATGATAATTGTATTCTAATCATTGCGTCAAATTTTTCCACAGGACGGTCGTAATGTAAGACCTCGAATCCATGTAGACTTCTCAGAAACTGAAGCGATTATTCATGGCGGAGAAGGCAGGAGCAAAAATTATAAGTTGTTACCTAATACCATAAAGTCCCCAGTTGTTTCTTTGGTGAGTTGTCAGTACTTCTTTTGTTGTGACTTCTTCTCATCCGCATTATTAGGTTCAGAAAACCGATATTTGTTATTCCGTTGCAGAATTTCACTCCATCGAGTATCGACGGTCTTCAGTTCTCTGCTGGGCCAATAGTTTCTGACTTGAGTGATGAAGAAGAGCCCGTAAGTATTTCTTTATATAACCAATCGTGATGCTTTATAGATAAAATGCTAATTGTTGATAATATATCCAGGAGGATGTCGCCATGGAAGTGGAGCGTGCTGGTGATGTTCGTTCATCTTCAGAAAATGGCGATAGAGAAAATTCCCAGAACTCAAAACCGAATGAAAGCAATGGTGCTCTCGATGTTGATACGAGCAATTCAGGTTCTTTGAACGCTTCAGAGACCACCCAAGTAAGTATTTCTCTGGAATTTCATCCATAGAAGTATAAAATTGTTGATTTATGAATGATTGAATGAGAACTCATGTGAATATACGAAAAGCTTCGCCGAAAATACGTCACCAGAAATTCCGGAATTCAGCCCTTTAGCAAAAACGCTGTAGAATCTTCAAACGATGTCAGATTTTCGCGATCTACCCATGTATCCTTATGCCCAGGAAATTTCCAAGCTTTATATAAGAATATTTTAGAGTTTTGAGCATGTTTAGGGGCTTAAATCAGCGAAACAGTAAACTTCCAGGAGACCTTTAGGAATTTTTCAGCTGGCATGTAGTTAGATGTTTTGGTCACATCCTTTTACTCGTTTATTCAATCGTTATGAAATTTTGATATGTTATAAATAACATCCATACTAAGAGAATGGTATATAACTCAACCTTAGATTCTTCACCAAATGCTCCCAGTTCGTCGTCTTATACAGGGCGGTGTAAAATCTCTTCAGATGAGCTTGTCGTAAAACGTGTTTTTATGACTTTCACGCTATTTGTTCGTGTCTTGAATGCATAATGATGAACTTTCACATATATGCTGGAGTTTATGATATCCTTTGGTTTCCATGTTTAGATTGCTCTAATCTCATGTAATCTTCGTATTAGGGGTCAAATACCGAAGTTGAGAATAATGAAACCAATAATGATAAATCAAATGACCCCGGGATTATTTATGAAGAGGCAACCATATATGCACTTAAAGGCCATGAGAGGGTTTTTACTGATGCTGTTAAGGATACCGAGGCTTCAATTATTGTTGCTTCAGTGGCGGAAGAAACCGAACCACGAGTAGAAGAAACTGAAGAAACTGTTGCCATGACCGTGGAAGTTGCTCCAGTAATCGAGAATCGTATAGTGGTGAACGAATATCCGAGTGCAGGAGTTGCTTTTGATCCTCCATTTGATGCATCACTCCCATACCATGAACTAGTTGGTGGATTCAGCGTTCCTATTGGATATGCCAGCTTGTACGAGAAGATATGGAAGAAATTTGGTCACATCATCGTTACCAGAGATCCCAAGCGTGCTTATTCTTTAACAATGCAAGTAAGTGTTATCTTGCGTGTTGTAAGTGATATATGCGCTAGGGCCAGAAATACTGTTACTCAAGATGTACTCTTTGATTGGGAGTTCAACTTGGATAATTCTGAGAGACTTGGCTTCAACGTGAAGTGGCTTCGTAAGAAGATAAATGCTATTAAGGACTCATGTGAGAATAACATACCCTTTCCCAATGATGCTGTGATGGAGAAGGAAGACAAGATTGCCAGGCTGACTGAAGAGTTGAACATGGAGAAGGCGGCCTTACAAGTTTTGAAGGATGCAGAGGAGCAAAAATCTTTCTTTGCTGTCTTTCTTTGATTATTTTTTTTATAACCTCTTGAACTTCTGAACTTCTGAGAGATGTGAGGTTTTATTTTTGGTTTTGATTGGTTTTGGATAAGTATGATTGAGGATTTTCTTTGGATTTGATAGAGATAAATTTCTGGATTTAAATTATTGAATGCAAGTATTGCAGACATTTTGGAGGAATTGAAATACAATGAAAGAAAATCTTAAATGCCAAATATGTTGGGCGTTCATGTTGTGAACATCCAATACCTCGAATATCCAAATCCTTAGACGTCAAAGGCCTTGAGCCAATTCTCGTGTATTACAGCCAAACTTTCCTTGATGTCCATGTTGATTAATTTGCAGTTCCACCAGTAACAGACTTAGAGATCATAAAAGGTCCTTCCCAGTTGGAGTTCTTTGCAGAATGAAAGTTACGCTTAGTTGCTTTGAGAACTAAATCTCCTTCCTGGAACTTGTTAGGATTGATCGTCCGTGCCCTGAATATCTTCTATTGGTTTGGAATTATTCATGCAGTGGAATTCCATGATGCTGAAGTCTTCCAACCTTGCAGCACATGTGGACACTCGTGCAAAGGAGAATATTTGGGATATTGTTTGTTGAATTCAGCCATTATTTCAGCAACGATAGTATTGGTGAAATATTCGACTCGGAGAGGCTCTGCATCCAACCACTTGGTGAAATATTGCTGAGGTGAGGTTATCCATTCATAGCATTTTGCAATGGATAAGTTGTTGGTGGAGTAAAGTCCTCGAACCAAAGCAGCATATTTGAAAACTGATAATATGGACACATGAGGAGGAATAAGGCTTTCCTGAGCGCGGAACCTTTTAATGAAATCATTTGCGTTTTCTTCAGGATTTTGTGTCAGTTCCGTCAAGGTTCTGACTTGCTTCAGATATTCAAGCGGTGGAATATCTTCTATTTCTTCTTCCGAATAAGAGCTTTCCTCAACAAATAAATGTGTAATTGAAGTTGAAGGTGTTGGGGTTACCTTTCCAGTATGATTCCACGCACGTCCAAGGATCATGTCATGTCTTGGATCTTCTCGGATTATGTAAAATTTGGTTTCTGTCCAGGTTGAGTTTGCATTCACCTTGAGAGTAATGTGTCCGGAAACATCTCTGGGCGTCCCTTCGTGGTCCATGATTGATACTGGAGCATGAATGGCTTCTTGTCGTATGATACCGGCGGCTCTAAGAGTTTTTAGAGGGATAACATTGACACCAGTGCCAACATCAATCAACGCTCGTTTGAACTCATTTCTTTTGAGATGGACTGTGGTGAGAAGTCCACAGTCGTACATCTCTTTGTTTGTTGCTGAAGTCTCAGGAAATGTCTCCTGGATCAATAAGTGTTTCCCTGACACGATGTGGCTCAATGCAGCAAACATGTATTTCCTTTGAGCCTTTGATAAGTACAGCAATTGGCAGACATGCTCGATTAAGGATTGAACTGCTTCCTTGACGGGTGGTTCAGAGAGAGTAAAGGTTCTGACCGGGAGAGGGTCTCTGTGCACTCCTTCAATCCCCAAGTTAAGTTCTCCTGATTCGACCTTTTCTTGGAATATGCGCTTCAAGATTCTGCAGTCCCTTGTGGGATGATTGACGTATCTATGAAAGCGACAGTAATGAGATTTTCCATGTCTTCTTCAGTTGGTTCTTTCTTGACATATGGTAACTTGATTGCACCGTCTTGAACCCAGACATCTAATAATTCAATCACCTCTTTGATGCGAAAAGGGAAATCGGGTGCTTCTTGATCAGCGCCTGCGCGTTGTGTAGAAGCTTGTGCATCTCGAGTTTGATTATCCTTCCTTTGTGCTTTCGAAGGGGTCGGAGAAGTATGCTTGCACCGCGGCTCGGCTTTTTGTTTGCTCCCTTCTGCAACAACATTTGTGGAAGGTTGGAGGTTGTACTGTTTGTTGATTAAACGTCTGCTACCTCGAGTTTCTCGTGGTTTTTCAGCTTTTCTGGTTTTAGCTCTCTCCAATAAAGCAGGTGCAGTAGTTGCAGATCTCTTAGCTGCTTCATGAAGTTCTGAGAAAGTCTGGAACCTGAGATTTTTCAATAAAGCCCTGTAGACTAGAATCATTCCATTGATGCACAAGTCCACGAGTTGTTGTTCTGTGACATTTGGATCATGACAGTCCAGAGCTTGAACTCTGAACCTTTTCACATAATCATTAGGATGTTCATTGCTCCTTTGAAACATCCTTCCAAGATTAGAGAGGGTGATTTGCTCTGAAACAAAGAAATATTTCCTGTAGAGAGTGTTAATCATTTCTCCCCAGCTTGTGATACTCCCTGGTGCGATGTTTTTGTACCAGGTATATGTTTTGCCTTTCAGAGATTTTGAAAATTCCTTCAGACGGGCGACATGGTTATGCTCATGTTCGCCTAATGCTTCCAAGAACTAGGAAACATGTTCTCGAGCATTGCCTGTTCCATCATAAAGGGTGAATGTTAGAGAGGTATAACCTTTTGGTAGAGGAATCCTTTGTGTAGAAGCAGGGTATGGAGGTTGTTGACGATGGACATATGAAGTTTTATCTTTTCCACGGTCCTCCAAGAGGTGATCCAAGTCTTCACGGGTAATGAAACTGGGTTAGTCCTTCGCTGGCGGATCGTCTGCAGCTTTAGCTTTAGGAACTTCTTCATCATCTACTACATGGATTGGAGTGACTTCAGGATCATCGTCCGAAGATGTTTCTTTAGCTTTTCATTTCTCTTGAGTTTTCTCTGACATCTTGTCTGTGAGAGTTTTGAGATAATTGCATAACTCTTTCTGAGTGGCAGCCATATCAATCTGATTCTTGGCAAGAGTCTCTTGCACCTTCATGAGATCACCTATGGTAGGCGGTTTTTCTCTTACTTCTTCAGGAGACCGGCCGAAGAGAGGATTGCTCTCGATGTTGGTTTAAGGAGGAGTGGTACCGCTAGTGCCGTTTTTGGGAGCCGGAGCAGTTTCTGGAGCACCACCAGTATTGCTAGTGCTAACATTGTTTGGGTTAGGGTTTGTAACTGAACCTGACTTAAGATCAACCATCTTGTGAAAATGTGAGATTTCAACCGAGAGAATGATCTCCTACTGTGGTCGCCAATCTGTAGATGGGGAAAAACGAGTCGCTGGTTTTTAAGGAATTGAGGAGACGACCGTGCGGAGAAAACTCCTTGAACCGGGCGAACTGTCCAACCTCACACAGATGCACTGCAAAAAGGGAGTGCTTTCAATTCGAGAGATCAATCTGTAGGACTCCGGCCTAAACCAAGACAATGGTCGTTCCAGAGTCAATTCGGTCACAAGAGAGGATGGGCCGATCTGTAGGAGGGAAGCTGAGAAATGTGTAAGATCAATGGTGATCGAAATTGTAGGTGTGTTGTGTAATCTGCGTGAAGAAATAAGATAAGTTCTGATTGATTGAATTTGCTCTGTTGAGAGTAATTGTTTCAGACGATGAGTTTGTGTACTCTTTGTCTTTTCTGAATTGTCTGTTTTTCAATCATGATTCAGAGACTTATTTATATTGCTAGAATTGTAAACACCTTGATCCGATGAAGTGTGACAGTTGCTGGAGTCAAAGAGTGGAGAAGTGGAAATCGTGTTAAAACCAGTTGCTCATCATGCGAAGACTTGGTTGATTTTCCATCCACTACTTTGTTAACTCCTCCAACTGATTGCACAACTTGCCCACATTCTCGTCGTGTGTATGAACTCACGTGTCGTAGACCGCCAGACCAAAACCCTAGTTAATATCCCCCCATGTGACACGATTGATGTCTCGTGGAGTCTGCAAGACAGACGTGTATTTAGTTAGTCATTTGCTGACTTCATCGGACGATGAGTCCTTGTATTGCTGAGTCGAACGTGATTTGCAAATGTTCTGAGACTCATGAATTGAATGTGTCTGTTGAGACAAAGGTATAATTCTTGAGTAAATGTTGATAGTTAAGGTGAGCAAATATTGCTCATTCGATGGATTGTTGAATATTGATAGTTGAACCAATATTCCCTGGTTTGAGAAAATATTGCTCGTTTGATGAATTGTTGGTAGTGTGACCAAATAAAATATTAATTAAAATACTGGCAATTGAACCGAGTATAATTAATAAAAATGTTGATCATGGGATCAACGTAAAATTACTAGTATTTGAATCTGATCAGAATTATGTTTTGTAGAGCTTTGGATTGGAAACCCTAATTCTGATCAATTGCTGATTTATTGAAAATCAACCACGGAGTGAAGGAGGGACCAGCTACATGGGATGATGAGTCGACCATGTAACTCCCTTGAGCAAAATACCAAAGTCTCTTGAAGACCAGTTGGTGAACAGATGATCAAATGTTGGTTTAATCATTTATTAAAATAATGCTCGTCTGAGCCTTAGGTGATAAAACCTAATAAATTATGAAGAGATGAAGGACCGACCAAGGGGTCATGAAACCGGCTCTGGTTGGTCATTGGATCGACTGACGGTCGTTTTATGAAATTCCAAATTGTTTGGAAGAGTTTGAACCTAATGTGAACAAATTAGGTCAAATGATGAAAAAGTATGGGATCGGCCTCTTGCAAGCCAAATAGCCAACCTTGGTCGGTCAAGGTAATATGCTCATGTCACCAAAGTGTTCCTTTCTCAGTCTTGAGAATTTTGATATTTTCTGGCGTGCATTTGAGCATTCATTTGAGAAAATATGACGAATCCAGGGTTTTGCTGAAACTGAGGAATTTCCATGAGATGATAGAATAAAATAAGGGATTATAATGTGTGGGACCGGCCACGTCTAGGGCATAGCAATCCCGGTCCCGTGACACCTTTCCCAATTTTATGTAATTTTATGTAATTTCCTTGATGTGAAGGAAATACCATGAAATTGAGGAGTTTCATAAGGTTAAGGAATTTCCATGAGATGATGGAAATAATAATAATAAAAATAAGGAATCATGAAGTGTGGGGCCGACTATGGCCAAGGCATGGTCGGCCGGCCAATAAGCCCGGTCCCATATCACTTTTCCATTTTATATTATTTTTCATGATTTAAAGGAAATATTATGAAATCAAGGAGTTTGTTGAAATAAATGAGTTTTCCTTAAAGTGAAAGAGTTTCCATAAGATGTAGGAAACAAATAATAATAATAATAATAAAAATAATAATAATAAATAAGGGCGTGTGTGACCGGACGACTAGGGCATGGCCGGCTAGGGCCCGGTCCCATGAACTTTCCCCAATTTTATGTATTAGTTTCATGATTTGAAGGAAATATCATGAAACCAAGGAATTTCATGGGATGAAGGAAATAATAATAAAATAATAAGGAATGCAAGGTGTGGGACCGGCCACAACTTGGCCATGACCGGCCGGCTAGTAGGCTTGATCCCGCGACACCTTTCCTAATTATTTATTACAAGCTTCTAACCCGGTGCATACGCACCCGCATTAGAGAGTTGTATGTTGAGATGAATCTCATTTTATTATGCATTTTTAGTTTAACTTTAATCTCATTTTAATTTTGGGTTGCGAATCGTTATCATCCATTGATGTTTCTATCTTGATATTTTAACTGTATTCTAAGTTACAGATTAGTTAAATAAATAGTTTTGCTGGTACTCCTCGGAAAATTGAATAAATGATATTCTCTCCGTTCCTATTTAATAGACTGGTTTTGTTTTTAGAGAAATTTAAGAAAATTAAAAGAACTAATCATTGAAAATAGTCTTCATGACACTTGTCAATAAATTAGAGAAGTGAAATGGTCCCTATGACACTTGTGAGTAAAAGAAGTAAAGTGAAATGGTCCACATGACACTTGTCATCAAAAGAAGTTAAGAGAAAGTGGTCCCAGAAAATTAAAGTAACATTTGACTTTGCCAATTAGGAAACCCACCTATTTTTTTGAAACATTTATTTATAGAAACCAGCCTATTAAAAAAAACGGATGGAATAATAGATTAGTTATTGTTCTGACTGCCGGACAGAATACCTGTTTCCATTTTTGTACGAAATAAATAGTTCTACGTACCATCATTCACCTCGCATGTGTGTCAGGTCAACATCAATGGATTGCATTTTATGCTTCTTGTCACATTCCAATGATCCTTGAGCATGAATCAAATTATTTATGTATGATTTTAAAATTTAGAACTCTAATCACATGGTCAATGAAGGTTGAAACCTTACATAGAACTAATTTTGAAGCAGAACCTAAATAAGGCTTTTAGTCTGGTTTTTGGTATTTGGTCCGTCCAGTGGCGGAATTAGACATTGGATATAGGGATGGCTGGAGCTTTTTCCAGGGCTTGCTTAAGAATAAAACTCATAGACCAATTGTGGCCCAACTTAAAAAAGGCTTTGAAAAAAATGACTTTTTCTCTTGTTAGGGCTGGCTTAAACTAGTCCTAGTCACAAGGTAGTTCCGCCCCTGGATCCGTCTCATGACTGTGGTTGCTCTAACAACACTAAATAAGGCTGGCCAAATCCCTGTTTTACATAACAGGACTTGACCACATACAACCGTCCACTGGATTTCCTAAATAGATTATATATACCCAATTCCTCGTCAAATCATTTCTGGTGGAAAGCTTTCCAATGGCCACTGCCTATATCGTTCAACATTGACTACAATAATTTTTTGGAACAACTCGAGTGCATCTTAAAAGCATCTTCATCGTCTTCTTTGCTTATACATCACAACTCTATTAGAAAAGAGAAATAGAGTTTGATTGGTTGGGCCGGTGCTTGTTCTCATGTACTTGTTGAACTTTTGAGTCGAAGCTTGTACAGAATTCAAACCTAATTATCCCGATTCAACGATCAATTGTAGGCCAAATAATCCTAACTATATTCTGTTCGAGTTCCTTCTATTTTCTTCATTAGAATATTATCATTACTTACTGCATTAATTTCATCAGACGTATGTATCCAAAGGAGAGTAAGGCATCAGCAGTCCGTAGTTCATGATAATCACCTGATCTTAATTATAAAAGTTGATAGTTGTTCAAAATTTATTTGTTTTGTGCAACAATCTTATGTATTCTTTTCTGAGCAGTTAATTGATTATTATAAAGATCACCTCTGCAGAAGCCAAAAGAAATAATGCAACAAAAATCTAATTTTTAGATGGAGATTTTTTAGCCCGCAGTGAGATATATTGGCATTAGTTGGTATGATTATATATCATTATTCTGCATTCTTTCCCGTCCGAACTACCACCACATATCGTAACGTGTTTTATATATACATCCCAACCAAAAGGTCGTTTGGAAAGCGAGGTGTCCCTTGGGAAGTGTGGTGGCGTTTCTAGGAGCAAAACTATTGTGTGAACAACTGTCTTTCAACTGAATTTTTACCAAGAATACTTTCTGAAATTTTCAATTTGAAAGGGGAAAATACAAACAAAAGCTATGTTATTTGTTAATTTTTGATGACTCGGTGCTGTCTATGTTACGGGAAAACAGAGTCTTGTTAATTTAGCTATATCCTTGTAATTCTGATAAGTAAGAAGAGATTTGTCCCTTCCAGACATGCAGAAATATCTGATTTTTGTGTTACGAAGTGTGAAATTCTGTTTCTCGAAAGGGAATGTCTCAAGGAACGAAAGGTTGCTTGCCTCAATGACTGAAATTCTGTTACTCAAAAGTTTCTTTGCTCGATCCTACATGCTTCATTGGATGTCTCTAAGATGTGACTCTTCATGATAGTTACCCAATTTCATTTCCTGGTGTATCCATGAAATGAAAGCAACCCTTGAAGTTGCCCAATGGTTAGTGGCCAAGTAAGTAGCGCCTGTTAGAGGGGTGGCCAATGAGATGCTGATGACAGGGAAAGTTAATGCTAAAGTGGCTTCACCAAATTCAAGATTGATTGTGGGGACAACATGTGACGTTTTGGGGTGTCACTTATTATAAAGGAAGATTTCCTTGATGTGAAGGAAACACCTTGAAACTGAGGAGTTTCTTTGAAACTGAGGAATTTTGTTCAAATGAGGGAATTTTCATGAGGGAAAATAATAAAAATATGATAAAATATAGAATTGGGCGTGGGACTGGTCACGGCACGACCGGCCGGCCGGTGGGCCCAGTCTCCCAGCGCCTTGATTAATATTTTATTATTTATTATTTTCTTCCTATTTTGCATAGGTTCATCATTCCTTCATATTTTGGAATGCTCGTTCGTGCATTCAGGTGCTCGTTAGTGCAACATTGCTGAGTACACTTGCACCATTTTTAGTCGGGCTTACTCGATAGTGGCTCAGATGCCCGCACATTGAATATTTATTACTAACCCATGGAATTTTGCTGGGAAGAACCATGAATTGAAGTAACGAAATATTGTGAATAATGTAGAATATTTTCCAGGGATTCAGTTAATGAATCTAATGATTTAAAAATAATTAATTGATGGCTCTATACTAGTACGATCGTCTAGGAGCATTAATTATTCAGGAATTGAGCGATATGAGCTTGTGGAAGCGTCATATTTCTCTTATATAGTCAGAGAAAACATTGTTATATCCTGAAGACGTTATTGCTCTATACTAGCAGGCAAGCTGTCTAGGAGCCGTCCAATCTTTCGATTCTACATAGAAGTAATTACTGAAATTGCTCAGTATTCATGAGATATGTCGTTGCCTCAGCCGAGAGACTACACGTCTACATATACTCTGAGAGACAGTATTCTCAGTCAAAGATTCTTGTGGCATGAGCTTTCATGCTTCGATGAGAGACATGAGCCTCAATACTCATCTGATTGCTGGATCAGGAGCATGTGTAATTATGGTTTTACGATTTTAGCCCTTGTCGAAAATCCACCATCTACATACCAATGTCGATAGTGCAATGTTGAAAGCTTTTCCATTCTCTATAGCGGACAATGCTAAGGAATGGTTGTATTATTTACTGTCCGGGAATGTCACTACATGTAACGGGTTGAAGAAACTTTTCCTTGAGAGATATTTTCCTGCATCAAAAGCTACTCAAATTCACAAGGAGGTTTGTGATATGAGGCAAAAGGATGGAGAGTCACTGTATGAAAGTTGGGAGAGATATAAGAGATTGGTGGCAAACTGTCCACACCACCAATTCAGTGACGCGATGATAAATAAATACTTATACAAAGTTCTCCAACCAAGTGATAGATATCTTATTGACACCGCGGGTGGTGGTGCACTAGTGAACAAGACGGTGGCCCAAGCTACCGAGTTGATTGAAAGCATGGCTGCAAACTCGCAATAATTCTACACAAGAGGTGAACCAATGGTAAGGCGAGTGCATGAAGTTACTGATTCATCATCACACCGTGATCAAAAAATGGATAATATGGAAAGAATGTTGCATAAGATGGCTGCAATTATTATACCTTTATATGATGAAGAGTTGGAGCAAGCTAGTGTGGTCTTTCCAAATCAGCAAAGACGGTATGATCCTTACTCCAACACTTACAATCCGGGATAGAGAGATCACCCCAATTTTAGTTATGACAACAAGCAAGGTGCGGTTCAACAACCTAATTTCAACCGTCCGAGTGGATTCCAACCACAACAACAACAATTTCAATAACCGCAGCAACAACAGCCAACACAAAGTGAAGATTCCGGTCTCGATGAAAAGCTTCAAGCAGTGATGCAAGGTTTTACTACCATGTTTAAACAAAGTCAACAAGAAACAAATAGTGCAATAAAGGAGTTGCAGACACAAGTTGGCTCCATGACGATTGATATAAACAAATTGAAGGCACAAAATGGTGGGAAACTCTCTTCTCAACCTATTAACCCAAAAGAGGGTGTCAATGTTATTACTTTGAGAAGTGGTACACACCTTGTGCAACCCGAAGTTACTGATTTGGGTAAATAAGAACCTCCAATGGAGCCGGTTTTGAAGGAAAAGAGGTATGAAATTCCCCAAACTCCCGAGGTACCTATTCCTAACTCTAAAATTCTTGTTTCTACTTATGTTCCTCCTTTACCTTTTCATCGCAGATTTGCAAATTCCAAGAAGGCGGAACTATAAAAGGAGATTTTAGACATTATCAAGAAGATCCATGTGAACATACCACTCATAGATCTTATCAAGCAAGTTCCCAAGTATGCAAAGGTGTTGAAGGACTTGTGTACCAATAAGAAAAGGCTCAAGGTAAATGAAATGCTAAGTGTGGGGGAGAACCCTTCGGCACTCTTACAACACAAACTCGCACTGAAATGCAAGGATCCCGGTAGTTTTGACATTCCCCTCATAATTGGTAACACTACATTTAACAAAGCTATGTTAGACTTAGGTGCATCCGTTAATGTTATACCTGCATCTATGTATAATTCACTTGATTTAGGTCCTCCTAAAAAGTCAGGAATTATGTTGCAATTCGCCGATCGCTCTAATGTCTACCCAATGGGTATTGTTGAGGATGTTCTTGTGCAGGTTAATGAACTAGTATTTCCAGATGACTTTTGTGTGTTAGAGATGAATGAAGGGTCATCGGACTCGTCTCTTCCATTGCTACTTAGGCGTCCCTTCATGAAAAGGGAGAAAACCATTATTGATGTGGACAAAGGAACATTGACTATGGATTTTGATGGAGAAACAATACGTTTCAACATTTTCGAGATGATGAGATATCCTAGCGATGTCCACTCTTGTTTCTCTATTGATATGATGGATATATTGGCACAACAAATGTTTGAATTTAATGGTGATGATGCTTTGGAAACCATTCTAACTACATCCATTGATAATGATGTAGAGTGTGGTAATGAAGTCAAGGAAGCCCTTGGTGATCTAAACTCGGTATAAGGGTGCCCGGAAATTCATAATATCTCTTTCATTTATTTACCATGCAGTGATGAAAAGCTTGTACCTTCTATTGTTGAATATCCAAAATTGGAATTGAAACCTCTTCCCGATCACCTAAATTAGTTGTACTTGGGTGACAAGGAAGACTTAACTGTGATTGTTTCTAAGGAGCTTAGTGAATTACAGGAGCAAAAAACTTTTAAGAGTGCTAAGGAAGTACAATACAGCCATTGGATGGACAATTGCTGATATCAAGGGTATAAGCCCTGTCGTTTGTATGTACAAGATCCGTTTGGAGGGCTTTGCAACGTCGTTTGACACCCCCCCCCCCCACACACACACACCCACCCCCATGACGGAAGTTGTGAAAAATGAGATACTAAAGCTTTTGGATGTGGGTGTTATCTACCCCATATTTGATAGCAAGTGGGTGAGCCTGGTACAAGTAGTACCAAAGAAATCAGATGTGGCTGTGGCGGAGAATGATAAAAACGAACTTGTCCCAAATCGTGTGAAAACCGGTTGGAGGCTTTGTATTGATTACAAAAAATTAAATGCCACCACTAGGAAGGACAACTTTCCTTTACCTTTTATTGATCAAAATGCTTGAACGTTTAGCTGGACACTCTTATTATTGTTTTCTTGATGGTTATTCAGGGTACAATCAAATTGTGATAGCACCGGAGGATCAAGAGATAACCACTTTCACTTGTCCATTCGGTACTTTTCCTCATAGGAGGATTCCTTTTGGCTTGTGCAATGCTCCAGCTAATTTCTAAAGGTGTATGGTAAGTATCTTTTCAGAATATGCTGAAAACATCATTGAAGTATTCATGGACGACTTTAGTGTCTTTGGTGATTCATTTGACCTTTGCTTGAACAATTTGTCACTAATCCTTGAATGATGTGTTGAAACAAATCTTGTGCTGAATTGGGAGAAGTGCTATTTTATGGTAACTCATGGCATAGTTTTAGGCCATATATTATCTTCTAAAGGCTTGGAAATTGATAAATCTAAGATAAACCTTATTCGTGCTCTAACCCCTCCCACTACGGTGAGGGAGATACGCTCTTTCTTGGTCATGCAGGTTTTTATTGTAGATTCATCAAGGACTTTTCCAAGATAACATCACCACTTTGCAACTTATTGCAAAAAGATGTGCTTTTTAACTTTGATGAAAAGTGTGTGGTGGCATTCAATCGTTTGAAAGAACTTTTGATTACAGCCCCTATCATTAAACCACCGGATTGGAGCAAGCCTTTTGATCTCATGTGTGATGCAAGTGACTATGTGGTTGGTGCAGTGCTTGGCCAACGTGTGGGGAAGATAACTCATGCCATTTATTATGCTTCTAGGACACTCAATAAGGCCCAACAAAACTACACAACCACTGAAAAGAGTTGTTAGATATTGTATTTGTATTGGAAAAATTTATCTCTTATCTAATTGGTACAAAAGTTTTTGTATTTTCTGATCATGCGGCACTTAGGTACTTGCTTAAAAAGAAAGAGGCGAAACCGAGGCTCATACGATGGATTTTACTATTGCAAGAGTTTGATATTGAAATCAAGGACAAGAAAGAAATTGAGAACACCGTTGCGGATCACTTGAGCCGTCTTGTTGTGGACAAGGAAGCTATCCCATTGCGTGAAAGTTTCCCAGATGAGAAACTATTCTCACTTGCCTTTGCGGAACCGTGGAATGCCGATATTGTCAATTACTTGGTATCTAAACAAATCCCAAAGAACTTGTCTCGTGCTGAGAGGGACAAACTTAAGAAGTTGGGGAACCAATATATATGGGATGATCCATACTTATGGAAACATTGTAGTGACCAAGTAATACGAAGGTGTGTTCCCGAATCTGAATTTAATTATATCTTGTCTTTTTATCACTCATATGCTTGCGGAGGACATTTTGGGAGTAAGAGAACCGCTCACAAGGTACTTGAAAGCGGTTTATATTGGCCAACCTTGTTCAAGGATGCATATACATTTTGTACAACTTGTGATAGGTGCCAAAGAACAGGCAATCCAGATGCTCGAAATCAAATGCTACAAACTTTTATTCAATTTATTGAAGTTTTTGATCAATGGGGTATTTATTTTATGGGTCCTTTTGTTAACTATCATGGGAATTTTTATATCTTACTTGTTGTTGATTATGTCTCGAAAAGGGTGGAAGCTAAGGCCACCCCAACTAATGATTCTAAAGTGGTTTCAGATTTTTTGCAAGCTAATATCTTTGCAAGGTTTGGAGTTCTAAGAGCCATAATTATCGATGGGGGTTCACACTTCAAAAACAGGTTCTTACAAAGCTTGTGGAAAAAGTAAAATATGTCGCACAAGATTGCAACACCTTATCATCCCCAAACAAATGGACTAGCCGAGGTTTCTAACCGCGAGGTGAAGTTCGTACTAGAGAAGACGGTGAATCCAACAAGGAACTATTGGAGCATGCGACTTAATGATGTTTTGTGGGCTTATAGAACCGCATAAAAGACACCTATCGGGATGTGTCCCTTTAGGATTGTGTATGGTAAACCTTGTCACTTACCCGTTGAAATTGGCAATAAGGAGTTTTGGTATATCAAACAATGTAATATGTAAAAGGATGGTGCTGGAAAGCAAAGGAAGTTACAACTCCGAGAGCTAGAAGAGATCCGCAATGAGGCATTTGAAAGCTCACGCATTTACAAGGAAAAAACCTAAGCATTTCATGATAATATGATTTCTAGGAAACAATTCTGCATTGGGCAGAAAGTGCTTTTGTTTAATTCTCGCTTGCAATTATTTCCGAGTAAATTAAGGTCACGTTAGATTGGACCTTTTATTGTTACTAATGTGTTTTCTCAATGTGCAGTAGAAATTCGTAGTATAGCTAGAGGAAAGGAACTTAAAGTTAATGGGCACCATTGGAACCATATTATGAGAATTTCACTTCCGAAGTGGTGGAAGGAGTTAATTTTGTGGATGCACTCCCTCTGGAGGAGGCTTAGCAAGCAAGGAGATATTCGGGCTGACGACTTTAAACCAAGCGCTAAATGGGAGGCAACCCATGGAATGAGTATCTCTTCTCTTATTTTTACTTTCTTGTCTTGTTTTTATTGTCTTGAATTTAGTTTTTCTGATTTCTTGTCACATTTTATATAGGATTTCCCACCTTGACTCTACTTGGATGACTCATTCCACCTTGAGGACAATGTAAAATTTAATTGTGGGGGAGTGGTTAAGCTTGCATTGTAAATTTTCCATTTTTTTTTATAAATTAGTGCATGAAAAACTCCAACTTGTAGTTAGTTTAGAGTCACATAATATACATGTCGCTAAGGTTACATCGAAATTCTCACAAGAGTGACTGAACTTAGAGATGTCAGAGAACGTGATCGGGTTTCTTGCTTGTATGAGAGTTAAAGTTGGATTTAACCATGCCAGTGGAAAATGAGGTGCAGACTGAATTCGGTATTAGAGTTGTGATCCCCTATAGTGGAGACTACCCATGTTACATCATGAGAGGCACCGACCTTCACTTCTTTATACGTGTTTAAATATGTGCTTTTAGAGTGTGTGTCACCGTACGTAAACTCCGGGTAGAATGGGGAGCTACCCAACCTCCCACCAATAGAAGCACTACTTTGATCTCTTGAGTGCTATTTTATCAATCATGATGGTGACATCGAATAGCTAACTTACATACCACTTGTAATCTTGTTCGCAGTTAGCACCATCCACTTTATCTCTCTCTACACCAACTGGTCTATAGAAACACCATCATCATCAACAAGCTCAGCATCACAAATTCGAAGAAAAGTTGAAGACGTTCAAGGTTTACAAGCAACGGTATATAAATGAGCAGATTTCAGATTCAGTAAAGCAACAAGACAATGAGCGGAATTCTTATGAGTTGAAGACTTAAGTACGAGAGAGAAGATTATCAAGATGAGAGTTCAAGAAGTTTATGATATCGAGACAATACACGTTGTGAAGAATCAAGTGGTAAAGTACTTACACCATAGCCTTTGTACTTGCATTTTTATTTTATCTTTATTCTTGTTTGTTAGTTTGTATTTTATTTTCTCTTGTCCCAAAAAAATAAAAAAAAAAGGGACAAGAGAAAATTTCATTAGGTTCATTATTAGTTTTAATTTTTTTTTGTGTGTTTTATTTTGTTTTTGTTTTTCGGTTTGTATTTATTTTATTTTTCTTGTCTCAATCAAAAAAATACAACAAAAAAAAGAAACAAGAAAAATTCATTGTATTATATTTTGGTTTGTTTAGTTCATTTTTAGTTTTGTATTCTTTCAATCAAGCCAATGAAAGAAAAAATATTCATAGTGAAGTTTCAAGCAATAAGGAATTAGAGGAAAGAGTCACAGTGTCAAGATTCTACGAAGTTCAAGATTTCATCAAAGAGTTGAAGACCGAAGACGAAGATGAAGACAAGGATTGAAGACCGAAGACGTTTCTACGGACGCTGTGAGAATGGTGTTAATTGCACGTTCAACGGATAACGAGATAAGTAAGTGTATTCCCACCTTCGTTAAGTGGTTGATTTCCTTTCTTAGAGATTGTCAGGAAAAAAAAAGTTTTCAAAATGAATAAAAAATGTGGGTTTTCAAAACAATTCAGAGGTGTTAGAGCATAGCTCGGTCGACCTCGCATGCGTTGCTATCTCAAGCATGTTTGTCAATGTTAGTGATCAAAACTATGAGTCTTGATTTCTAGTCTACATAGCTAAGTCTCGGACTAGGATAGAAAAGTGTAGTTGAGCTCAAGGACTTCATGGCGATTCATCATACAACGACGAAGATCTACTCAAGGAACCGTGGAACTTCATCAACAAAAAGGTATGTGGAGACTTGAACTTATCTATCACTCAAAAGTCTATCTCTTCTATCTCCTACTTCTTATGAGACAAAAGTCGTATGTTATATAGACTGGATCATACACATTTGATATTTCGAGCCGACTATATCTCGCCTATCTATATCTCGAAATCATGTGTTAGTAAAGCGTTTCGCTTTGATCGGGTTTATCTTCACCTAATGACGAAAGTCATAATGTTTCAATCACTTTGAAAATCGCTTTAACGAGAAATAGTGTAACAACTATATAACGTCCTCTAAGAATGTTTCAATGGTTGGAATGAGAGTTTATGTCTATATAACCAATGATGGATATAAGCATTGTGTGGAAACACATATGTGTATAAGTCTTATTCCTTAATCCGAAGTTTGCGAACTTTGTTGATTGAGAGAAACCGGAGGAATTGGCTTTTCCAAGTCCGCGAACTCATTTTGCGAACTCAATCCGCGAACTCAGTTTGTGAACTCAGTCCGCGAACTGATGGAAGTTCTCTTGCCGATAATTTCTGTTGGATTTTCCAAAAACTCGTTTGCGTGTTTAGTCCGCGAACTGGCGGAAGTCTCCTTGCCGAGATTTTCTGCTGAGTTTGGAAAACTCTGTCGGTTGTCTTAAGTCCACGAACTTGTTTGCGTACTTGAGTGTGTTATGATCTAAAGATGTGCTCTGAACATGAAACTTAAATTACTAAGGAATGCAGTATGCAAACCGTGGCTATAAATTTCATGAGCTGATTCAATCGAATCGAATCATCTATGTTTCAATTGTGTCTTATGTAGTTACATAAGATCTAATAGCAATTGAACGACTCTCTAACTAGTTCATTTGAGTCAATTGAACTAGTTATGGTGAAGAAGAACAAGGTTAATATGAAATGCTCATATGGTTGACCTTTTGGGTTACTATGTTGAACCAACATACACGTACATGTTTGGGCACGGTTTTCACAAACCCAGTAAACGTATATCTCAAGTGTGTGTGACAAGCTAAGTTTTCGATCTAACGGTTGAGAAATATTAGCTTGAATATAAATCAGGTTTTCATCTAACGGTGAATATTGATTGCTTTGCAACTAAGACAAAACCCTGATTTGAAAACTATATATATGAGACATCTAGTATTGGTCAAAACTAATCCCCACACGTCTGTGTGATACTAGTGCGCTCGCTAGAGTCGATTCTCCTCTAACCTTTGGTTTTCTTCTCCAAAACCAGGTTAACGACTTAAAGACTTCATTGGGATTGTGAAGCCAGACCGATACTACTTTTATCGTAGTTGTGTGATATGATCTTGCATCTTCTATCGTACGAGTACAATCTTTGATTGGCTTGAGATCGTGATAGTTCTCCGATAGGCAAGATAAAGAAGTCACAAACATCTTCATCTCACTGTTTGTGATTCCTCGATGTCCTCTTCTGTATTCAAGTAAGACTGTTGAGAGGTGATTGATTAATCTAGGCTGTTCTTCGGGAATATAAGACCGGATTATCAATTGGTTCCTGTCACCTTGATTTCATATCTTAAGACGGAACAAAAACCTAGGGTTTTTCTGTGGGAGACAAATTTATCCTTTGATAGAGTTTTCTGTGTGAGACAGATTTTTTTATTATCAAGTCTGCGATTTTGGGTTGCAGCAACTCATGGTTGTGGATGAGATCAGCTAAGGGAATCAAGTGCGTAGTATCATGTTGGGATCAGAGGCGTAGGAGTACAATTGTACCTTGAATTAGTTGGAGACTGATTGGGGTTCAACTATAGTCCAGTATGAAGTTAGCTTGGAGTAGGCTAGTGTCTGTAGCGTCTTAATACAGTGTGTATTCAATCTGGACTAGGTCCCGGGGTTTTTCTGCATTTGCGGTTTCCTTGTTAACAAAATTCTGGTGTCTGTGTTATTTCTATTTCCGCATTATATTTGTTTGTATAATTGAAATAATACAGGTTGTGCGTTTGAATCAATCAATTGGAAATCCAACCTTTGGTTGTTGATTGATATTGATTGATCCTTGGACATTGGTCTTTGGTACCGTCCAAGTTATTCCTTGTGTTTGATTAGGACTCGCTGATTTCTATTAGCTTGAGTGAATCAAAACAAGAGAGATATATTAACTCCTTGAGATACTTTTACCTAGATTGAGTCTGATTATCTAGTTGATTCTCTAGAAAATGTTTCAGAGTTAGTCCATACAGACTGCTAAGCGAAATATTGGGTGGTGTTGTTAGACCCCCGCCTTTTCAATTGGTATCGGAGCAGGCAAACACGTTTAAGACCTCATAAGTCTGTGTTTGTAGCGATCTGATTATGGACGAGTCTATCTCTAATAACGTACCAGTTCAGAAATTACCAGATAATTCTAAAAACTTGGATTCACCTGAGAGAACTGCCACATCTAAGTCAATATCTAAACATTCTGTTGATGTAAAAACTGTTGATTGGGAAACTCTCCTAGAAGAACAGTTGGATGAACTTTCTGATGAAGGTGATTCAGATATTGATAGAGATGTTGATGAGGAAGTCTCAGAGTATTTTAAGTTTTTGGATTTGTGGAATATGAAGAAGATTACAACTTCTCATGTCATACCTCTTCTGACTCCTCTCTGTCGGGAAAACAAGAAATTGAGAAGATGTTATGCAGGTGTTTATTTTTCGAATCGTTCTACGAATCGATCCTCAAGGATTCTGAGGAAAACCTACGTATGAAGTCACTTGAATGTGATAATCTTTATCAAAAGTACTTTTTGTTGGAAGAGAAACTTGCAGAATCTGAAGCAAGGTTTAACTCTCAACAAATTAGTTTTGATGACAGAGAAAGTGCTTGTCTCGTTCGAGAAAAACGCCTTGAGGCTGATTTAGCTGCTGCTCTTGATAAAGTCAAGATGTTGGAAAATGACTTGAAAAATTTCAATACTAGTTCAATCAAATTAACCACTATGTTAGGAGCAAGTAAAAATCATCGTGATACACGAGGAATGGGCTATAAGGGAACAGATGCTCCAAGTATTAGCAAAGAGGTAAAATTTGTCAAGGCTAGTGATACTTCTCAACAAAAGGTTTCCACTGATGGAAAAAGTGAAATGCCTTCACCGGCAGTTAAGGTTCAAAAGAGCAAAGTATATCAACCTCCAAAACCAGCACACATGAATCCGGGTAAGAAAGTTCCTTATATTTGTCATTATTGTCGAAACAAAGGTCACCTGGAAAGGAGATGTCGTTTTCGTATAAGGAATGAAAAACTTCATGATATTCTTGTTTGGGTGTCAAAAGAAGTTATTAAACCGGGATCATATGTTAAGGCTAACACTCTTGACATTACAGGTTGTAAACGTCCAACCTTTAGGCAAAGGAATCAGTGTTGTGATAATCCTAGATTTGCCTATAAACGTTATACAAAGTCTTTTCACAATTGTAATGATTATCAAAAGAATAACTTTGTAAAGACGAAGACAAGATCCGATGCTCCCAATTTGAGAAAGACTAACTTGCAAAAGAATAGTCAATCCAATTCTCTTCCGGAAAATCTTGAAGAGAGTAATGGGAAGAAGGGTTCGGTCATTCCTAAACACACTCAAAAGTGGATACAAAAGAAATTCAATGATGTTTTGAGTGTGAAAAGGAATGATCTCCCAGAAAGTTCCATGACTATAGAGAAAGCAGTATCCATGATGCTGGAACTTAAAGAGTTCTTTGGGAAGATGGATTTGGATGTGAAAGGTTCTAAAAGCGATCTATTTCATGATAATCCAAAAGTCACTTGTGGTGAGCAAGACATTGTTCACCTCAACACAACTTGAGTGTGTTGAAAGTGCATCCTCACCAAGAACGCCCTACTATGTATACGGTGAAGGAAGCACAACAAATGGGGCGCATAGATTATGTTTGGTAAGGCTGTAGAATTCAACTGGATTCATCTAAAAAAGGTATGCCTATAAACTTGAGCAAGATTTGTGCTTTTATTTGCTTAGATAACTTATAATGATTCACATACCTTTCTTATCGTTCTTTTCTACCTAACTTAATATGTGTTTAAGGTTCTTAAATGTTCAGGTTTGAAAATAATAGTTCGGGATGTTTGGACTTCATGGTACACATACCAAGTATGCTACCATCATTTAAAATCAAAATCCAGGGGTTTAAGTTCGCATACCCAGTTTGCAAACTGCTCCAAGTTATGAAAATTCGTTTGCAAACCCGTATGCACACTTGCATGTAGACGTCGATATTCGGTAAACTTGTTTTGGCCGTAATTTCTTCGTCCGAACTCGGAATGACCTCATTATTTTTGAATTCTCTTCCTATTTGATTTCTCTTCAAAATGAAGATGAGAATTTATGAATTTGGATGAGTTAAGATCGGTATTTGTCCTATCTCTTGTTTTTGAGTGTTTTGCTCCGTTTCGTTACACTTGTTCCACTTCTCCTGGACTTGGGCACTTGTATTCTTGAAGTACTACTCTTCTAAGCTCATTGCAGCTTTTAAAAGAATGTTGTTGGTGAATCACAAAGAAGGAAGTTCAAGAACGGGCAGTAGTATGCATTACTATGGGAATCTTGAATGTTCACAATCATCTTATGTGAACTGTAGTGCATGGTCGTTAATGACTTTGTATGTTCTTCTTTGTTAAGAAAATCTTTTTATACGCTTTTGGTAGTTATTTATGGTGTAAGTCCGAGCGAAAAATATTGATTCTACCCTTTAAGGACAAATCATCTTATATGTGCATTACGAGTTTGTCTTGATGCCTAGGAAACTTCTTATGAGAATTTATTCTTGTTTTTGAGAATGATTACTAGAGTTTGGAATAGAGATGATTGTGACTACACATAGCTATTATTTTCATCTTCATGTTTTTAGGTTTTTGGTTTAAAATTCTAAAACTTTTTTGGAGGATGATGTTTTGCAGTATTCAATCTTTATGATTTGTTATATTGCAATTTGTTATGGGATTTTGGTGTTTACGTTCGTGAACTATGTTGTCCCATATTTTTTCAAAAGTAAAGTCGTTCATGATCGGAATTCATGTATTGATTTAAGGATGAATAGACTTTTGACAATTACAAAAGTTAAGCCTATATTGTCAATTTTTGATGGAAGATAGGTTAAAATCTTTTGTTTACAAGGATTATGTCTATTATTGTTTTTATGCAAATAATGATTGAAGATAGAATGAATCCTTGTGTATTCCACGGTATTGATCTTCTTTGATCCATTGTTTGTGTATTACCGTGAAGGCTCCATTGTGTGTCTTATGTTGATCACGATACAACTAAGTCGATTATTCTTATTGGCTTTATTGCTTGTTCCATAAGATGCTATATGTTGAGCATTATGAACTAAATTAATCATCTTGTTTGGTTATTTAGTTATTTTCTCCGAAAGTCTTCTTTTGTTGAGCAAAACTTTTGACAATGAAATTGATTACCTTCGTGATTAGTTTGGTTGTTTGTATTCCAATTATATCAATTATGGGTTCTCTTGTAATTAGTCTAGTTGAGTTTTCATATATTCCACAAGTTCTTGTGTTGAGTATATGAACGGCTATACTAACTATGTTCTATTGGTTGATGTAGTCGTATATTCCGTAAGGTTTTCCTTATGTTGAGTATGTGAACGATTAAGTTAGTCATCTCCGTATGATTACCTTAGTTGTAGCTCCGTAAGTTTACTTATGTTGAGCACAATCAATTAAATTGATCACTTTTGTGGTTTGATTTAGTTGCGTATTCCAATTAAATTAATCATGGGTTTACTTGTGATTAATTTGATTGAGTTTTGGATATATAAAATCATTTTCCTATGGTTTTTGGTATCCAATTAAAAATCCTTCTTTTCTTTCGAAATTAAGGTCGCTCTTGTTGTTCTCTCGGGAATGACATCAAATGGGGGAGAGTTCTTTTGAACTTGTGCTTAATGGTAATGTCTTGCGTGGTGTGCGGCTGTGGAATTTTATAGGGGTTATCTTGTATCTTAAAACTCCTTGATGAATGCATTTAGCTTCGGCTTTATGATTGCATCTGAATTAAGTTGGTATGTATTTCATCTTTTATTCTATGAAACGTCTCTTCTCGGAAATTTCATTAAGAACCCGTTCTTGTACCTTTGCCAATTTTATTGACAAAAAGGGGGAGAATTAATGTGTAGTTCTACTACATGTACATATGGTTTTCGGATCATTGTGTAAGGGGGAGTGGTTTTCATGTGAGATGGAGTATTGACTAAGGGGGAGTGATACATATCACCGTAGTATTATTGTTAAAGTCGTGATGCAATTGGACTTTGATGTTACATAATAATACTATGTCACTGTATAATGATGATCGAGAATCTCGATTTCTCTCATTGTTATAGCTACGGATCTTCAACAACGGTGATGCTAAACTTACAACCTTTGGGATCATTGGAGTACTTGGAAGGACGAAGATTTCAGGGAATGTTGAAGATTAGACTATGGAATAGCCACTAAAGTTTATCTTTTTTGTATTCCATATGTATTAATAATTTTGTCAGTAAAATTGACACAGGGGGAGATTATTAGAGCATAGCTCGGTCGACCTCGCATGCGTTGCTATCTCAAGCATGTTTGTCAATGTTAGTGATCAAAACTATGAGTCTTGATTTCTAGTCTACATAGCTAAGTCTCGGACTAGGATAGAAAAGTGTAGTTGAGCTCAAGGACTTCATGGCGATTCATCATACAACGAAGAAGATCTACTCAAGGAACCGTGGAACTTCATCAACAAAAAGGTATGTGGATACTTGAACTTATCTATCACTCAAAAGTCTATCTCTTCTATCTCCTACTTCTTATGAGACAAAAGTCGTATGCTATATAGACTGGATCATACACATTTAATATTTCGAGCCGAGTATATCTCGCCTATCTATATCTCAAAATCATGTGTTGGTAAACCGTTTCGCTTTGATCGGGTTTATCTTCACCTAATGACGAAAGTCATAATGTTTCAATCACTTTGAAAATCGCTTTAACGAGAAATAGTGTAACAACTATATAACGTCCTCTAAGAATGTTTCAATGGTTGGAATGAGAGTTTAGGTCTATATAACCAATGATGGATATAAGCATCGTGTGGAAACACATATATGTATAAGTCTTATTCCTTAATCCGAAGTTTGCGAACTTTGTTGATTAAGAGAAACCGGAGGAATTGGCTTTGCCAAGTCCGCGAACTGACGGAAGTTCTCTTGCCGAGAATTTCTGCTGGATTTTCCAAAAACTCGTCTGCGTGTTTAGTCCGCGAACTCAGTCCGCGAACCTAGTCCATGAACTGGCGGAAATCTCCTTGCCGAGATTTTCTGCTGAGTTTGGAAAACTCTGTCGGTTGTCTTAAGTCCGCGAACTTGTTTGCGTACTTGAGTGTGTTATGATCTAAATATGTGCTCTGAACATGAAACTTAAATTACTAAGGAATGCAGTATGCAAACCGTGGCTATAAAGTTCATGAGACGATTCAATCGAATCGAATCATCTTTGTTTCATTATGTCTTGTGTAGTTACATAAGATCTCATAGCAATTGAACAACTCTCTAACTAGTTCATTTGAGTCAATTGAACTAGTTATGGTGAATAAGAATAAGGTTAATATGAAATGCTCATATGATTGACCTTTTGGGTTAATATGTTGAACCAACATACACGTACACATTTGGGCACGGTTTTCACAAACCCAGTAAACGTATATCTCAAGTGTGGTGACCAGCTAAGTTTTCGATCTAATGGTTGAGAAATATTAGCTTGAATCTAAATCAGGTTTTCATCTATCGGTGAATATTGATTGCTTTGCAACTAAGGCAAACCCTGAGTTGAAGACTATATATAGGAGACATCTAGCATTGGGAAAAACTAATCCCCACACGTCTGTGTGATACTAGTGCGCTCGCTAGAGTCGATTCTCCTCTAACCTTTGGTTTTCTTATCCAAAACCAGGTTAACGACTTAAAGACTTCATTGGGATTGTGAAGCCAGACCGCCACTACTTTTATCGTAGTTGTGTGATCTGATCTTGCATCTTCTATCGTACGAGTACAATATTTGATTGGATTGAGATCGTGAGAGTTCTCCGATAGGCAAGATAAAGAAGTCACAAACATCTTCGTCTCACTGTTTGTGATTCCTCGACGTCCTCTTTTGTATTCAAGTAAGACTGTTGAGAGGTGATTGATTAATCTAGGCTGTTCTTCGGGAATATAAGACCGGATTATCAATTGGTTCCTGTTCACCTTGATTTCATATCTTAAGACGGAACAAAAACCTATGGTTTTTCTGTGGGAGACAGATTTATCCTTTGATAGACTTTTCTGTGTGAGACAGATTTGTTTATTATCAGGTCTGCGATTTTGGGTTGCAGCAACTCTTGGTTGTGGGTGATATCAGCTAAGGGAATCAAGTGTGTAGTATCCTGCTGGGATCAGAGGAGTAAAAGTATAACTGTACCTTGAATTAGTGGTAGACTGATTAAGGTTCAACTATAGTCCAGTCCGAAGTTAGCTTGGAGTAGGCTAGTGTCTGTAGATGCTTAATACAGTGTGTATTCAATCTGGACTAGGTTCCGGGGTTTTTCTGCATTTGCGTTTTCCTCGTTAAAAAAATTCTGACGTCTGTGTTATTTCTATTTCCGCACTATATTTATTTATATAATTGAAACAATACATGTTGTGGGTTTTAATCAATCAATTGGAAATCCGACCTTTGGTTGTTGATTGATATTGATTGATCCTCGGACATTGGTCTTTGGTACCGTCCAAGTTATTCGTTGTGTTTTATTAGGACTCGCTGATTTCTATTATCTTGAGTGAATCAAAACAAGAGAGAGATATTAACTCCTTGAGATAATTTTCCCTAGATTGAGTCTGACTGTCTAGTTGATTCTCAAGAAAGTGTTTCGGAGTTAGTCAATACAGATTGCTAAGAAAAATATTGGGTGGTGTTGTTAGACCCCCGCATTTTCAAGAGGGTTTTTCCTTCCTACTATTCAACGTTTCGCATGACTTTCTCTTCATTCCTACCTGGACACATGTGTGACCCATAAGAAAACTATTTATTATTGAGAGCAACTTCATAAAACCCTTTCTTGCGAGGCATGGTCGAGAATTTCGATCACTCTCGAACCTGAATTTATTTCGATAAGGGATAGTTATATCTCTCTCAACTTTTAAGGATGGGATTGTGTTCATTTATATGTCTAACTTCTTATGAATAGTGTGCAGGTTCTTTATGTCTTTTAGCGCGTTGGATGCTATCATTTCGGAGAACTTGTAAGTTTCTTGAACAATTTTTGCATATCGTCAAAAAAAGTTTTAATATAACCATAGAGTTCATGTTCCATATCAAGGGACTTATCAATCTCATCACAATACCGAGCGTACTTTTCCTCAAGATCTTTAATTTTAGAGGCTTGAAAGTCTTTGTGGATTTTTTTAAACTTCTGGTAAGTTACAATTCAGATTTTGATATTAAACCATTAGTAATTAGGGGAAGCATATTATTAGAAACTGACAACATGTGTTCTTTTCCTATGGATTCAGAAGAATCAACTGAGGATTTATCCTTTGAGGTAAGTCCCAGACACTTACTGTAATCAAAATCGGCAGGAGACATTTTTGTACGTGACTACAGATTCCACGAGATTTTCAAACACATATTTATCAGGTCTTAACGTGTTTGCATGCTCTGATACCAATTGAAAATGCGGTGGTACCAAAATACACCACCAACTTTTTCTTAGGCAATCTGTATGGAAAAACTCAATACAACTTTGAGAGTTCAACTCAGTCAAGGAATAGTATCAAGATTTATATCTCTCTCTCTCACACACTTGCAATTAGAACGTTTACAGGAAAAAAATCGTGAACCTAATTACAAAGAGATTACTTGGACGATACCAAAGACCAATGTCCAAGAATCCATCAAGTCGTATCCAACAAACTAGGTCGGATGTATCTACTATGATTGATTAGCGCATAACCTGTAATATTTCAATTATAAAGATAAACAATATATTGCGGAACAAGAAATAACACACACACCTGAATTTTTGTTAACGAGGAAACTGTAAATGCAGAAAAACCCCGGGACCTAGTCCAGATTAAACACCAAACTGTATTAAGCTTCTACAGACACTAGCCTACTACCAATTAACTTTGGAGTAGAATGTAGTTGAGCCCTAATCGAGTCTCTCACTGATTAAGGTACAGTCGCGCTCCTTAGCCTCCTGAATCCCAGCAGGACTTTGCGCAATCGATTCCCTTAGCTGACGTCACACCAACTAAGAGTTGCTTCATCTCAATTGAAGACTTTAAACCAATCCGTCTCCCACATATTAAGCCTATATATGATTTCCTTTACGATCAAAAATATTTTGATCAAGGTGGTTTGGAAATCGATAGCAATAGAAAAAGTCTAGATAATTTCAAAATCTGGACTTATGCAACCCGAAGTGCAGCCTAGATTATTATTCACCTCACAAGTATACAACTTGCGGAATCAACAAAGTTTGAGACGAATAGAACTTTGATGATTCTATCTATCTTGATTTAGTATGCAGCTCAACAATCGATCAAGATCAGGATACTCAGGCTATCGAGAAAAGATAACTTCACCTGGCTTAATGAATCCCTATGAAGTCTTTCTACTCGCTAAACCCTAAAAGGGTTAGGAAGAGGACCACTCAAGTTACAACTAGGACACACCAAATAGTAGTGTCGGTATTCAAAGATCCCAGTTGCTTGAAGTTCCCTTTTATAGATATTCAAAGCATATGTTGCTTTGGGTTTAAGCTAAGATAGCTTCGGAACCAAGCAATCAATATCCACCATTAGATGAATCTTCGAATCTAATTTACATAAACAAGATATACACTCTGGTTAGGTGAAACTGTAACCAAACCATGTATAAATTTAGACTATTGATAGGTGTTGTAAACACCTTGATATTTATCTATCGTTTATGCTTTCTTTGCGAGTTTCTTGTAAATTATGTGTCTTATTATTGCTTTTGAGTTTATCAGGTGCAATGGAGTCATTATGTGACGGACCGGAAAATTACGCCTTTGGCGCGTTGCCCCGCAGGCCGTAACTCCCCCGGTGCACCAATGATGAAGCTACGATCCGGGCCTTAAATCTGGGCAAATGCACGCTCATTTGCCCTCGCAGGCATGCTCATGGAGCATGATGTCGCTAACTTATCTTCCACATCGTTCCAAACTTACCCTTGTCCGCTAAAGGGTGTAAGGTCGCCTCTATGTAGGGAATTCATCACTGAATTTCCTATCTAGCTGACCGACTGTCATACCGCCAAGTCTTATCCAGGCATAAGCCTTGGACTTTGGCATAGGCCGCACCAAGCCCTTGTCGTTCCCTACCTTATCTCGATTACCAACTCTACGTAGCTTGATAGGAAGTTCGAGCATCCACTTGCTGGCATGCAACTCAGCCTCATCAAGCATGGCCGCAATCATCTCTTGCCTCGAACTACCGAGCTTAGATGATATGAGGGGCCAACGTGTTGGACCGGCAATGCTGCAACTCATTGCGGCTGCCTACGTAACCTTCCCTACTCTAAAGGGATCAAGCACAGACCGTAGTTCATCATCGAAGGGACAAAAACTTAATCCAACTCGTTTGCTAGGCCGTGGCCAAGCAATAGTGGTAATGTCCTAGTCCTTATAGTTCGTTCCGTCAAATACATCCAAGTGATGCATCATCGAGTCTGTGGAATGGCATAGTGATGCCTCAGCATCATATGCTCCATTCGTAAGGATACTCAACTTAGAATGAGCCTTAGGCATCATTCATAGCGTTCCGGCTAAGGTGTGAAGCTTACTTGGTACATGGTCCGCATATGCACCTTCAACCAACTATCCCTCCATATATATGTTAATTTGACATTTTTAGAACTCAAATTGGGAGAGAAAAAATCATTCATCAACTCCCCATTTTTACTATTCATGGTCGTTGCCATGTATTTTCCTGAATACCCGGCCAAGATGGTTGTACATTCAGTTCTGAATCACATACCAGTTCATATGCCCAGCCAGGATGGCTGAACACTTCTTGGGCCAAACCCGATGAAGGGCCGTGATAGCTGTATTTCCGACTTTGGCCCATAGGCATTCAAATGTCAACTCGATGTTTATCCAGGATGGATGTATTATATCTTTGACCTGTAGGCAACTCCTATGCCCAGCCATGTTGGTTGTCCACTGCCAACTCGATGTCCAGCCATGTTGGCTGTACATTTTCCACCCGATGTCCAGCCATGTTGGTTGTACATATTCAAGGCCATCTACCCAACTGGCCTAATGCATCATTTGATGCAAGGTTGGCTCTTGGCCAATGTAGCCTCCAACTAATGCCATATTGGACTTAGCCAATATGCATACGCGATGTGCCTTACTTGGCACCAGATATTGGCCCTGGGCCAAATGCATCTCACATGCAACAGAAGCTTTGGATGAAGCTTCATCTCGAGCAATGGCGCATCTTTTAGCATGCTCCATGCTAAAAACACGGGGTGTTACACTCTTCACTCCTTCAAAGAATTTCGTCCCCGAAATTCAAAATCAAAACTATTGTGGACAATCTCTTCGGTTTGGATTTTCTGAGCAAAATTCCCAAACCAGATGCTCAGAAATCACGGGTTTCTTCAAGTTGTCATGAACAACAATTTAGACCTTCTGAGCACATGTCCCATACCGCCTGCCCAGGAATCTAAAAGTGCCCACAACAATACCAAGAATCGCAATTGGACAGTGCCAAGAGGATATCTCGACCAGGTATCCTGAACGGCGTCCCATACCACCACCCAAGAATCCCTAAAGTTCACAAGGTTGAAGATGTCATCGAAATGACAAGATTTTAGCGCAGTACTGTGTGGAACAGTTTCCAGTTGCCCACAGTCCCTGACGGTCATCCAGGATGCCACTCATAAGTGGGATGCTAGCCGGGACTGACAACGCACTCCATTGGCCAGTTGCCAATGTGTGGGGATGATTAGTCCCATTGTATACCCACCGTCCCAGACGGTCTTCCGGATATCCACTAGTAAGTGGGGTGCCACTTAGGCCAAGCAAACTCACAGTACTTAAACAAGCTCAACTCGATTCGCATAATAACTGGCAAAGATGTTACAAACTCTTTCCGCGCAAAAGTTGGCCTATTCTCCAACTTTAAGTTTCCATGATGGAAAATACTCGCCAATGAGTCCACCCCGCACAAGTCCCTATAGTTTTCTCGGAACTTGCTCTGATACCAACTGTGACGGACCAGAAAATTACGCCTTTGGCGCGTTGCCACGCAGGACGTAACTCCCCCGGTGCGTCAATGATGAAGCTACGATCCGGACCTTAAATCTGGGCAAATGCACGCTCATTTGCCCTCGCAGGCATGCTCGTGGAGCATGATGTCGCTAACTTAGCTACCACACCGTTCCAAACTTACCATTGTCCGCTAAAGGGTGTAAGGCCGCCTCTATGTGGGGAATCATCACTGAATTTCCTATCTCGCTGACCGACTGTCATACCGCCAAGTCTTATCCAGGCGTAAGCCTTGGACTTTGGCATAGGCCGCACCAAGCCCTTGTCGTTCCCTACCTTATCTCGATTACCAACTCTACGTAGCTTGATAGGAAGTTCGAGCATTCACTTGCTGGCATGCAACTCAGCCTCATCAAGCATGGCCGCAATCATCTCTTGCCTCGAACTACCGAGCTTAGATGATATGAGGGTCCAACGTCCTGGACCGGCAATGCTGCAACTCATTGCGGCTGCCTACGTACTCTTCCCTACTCTAAAAGGATCAAGCACAGACCGTAGTTCATCATCGAAGGGATAAAAACTTAATCCAACTCGTTTGCTAGGCCGTGGCCAAGTAATAGTGGTAGTGACCTAGTCCGTATAGGTCATTCCGTCAAATACATCCAAGTGATGCATCATCGAGTCCGTGGAATGGCATAGTGATGCTTCAGCATCATATGCTTCATTCTTAAGGATACGCAACTTAGAATGAGCCTTAGGCATCATTCATAGCGTTCCGGCAAAGTTGTGAAGCTTACTTGGTACATGGTCCACATATGCACCTTCAACCAACTATCCCTCCCTATATATGTTAATTTGACATTTTTAGAACTCAAATTTGGGGAGCAAAAATCATTCATCAACTCCCCACTTTTACTATTCATGGTCGTTTCCATGTATTTTCCTGAATACCCGGCCAAGATGGTTGTACATTCAGTTCTGGCTCACATGCCAATTCCTATGCCCAGCCAGGATGGCTGAACACTTCTTGGGACAATCCCGATGAAGGGCCGTGATGGCTGTATTTCCGACTTTGGCCCATAGGCCATTCAAATGTCAACTCGATGTTCAGCCAGGATGGCTGTATTATAGCTTTGGCCCGTAGGCCACTCCTATGCTCAGCCATGTTGGTTGTCCACTGCCAACTCGATGTCCAGCCATGTTGGTTGTACATTTTCCACCCGATGTCCATCCATGTTGGCTGTACATATTCAAGGCCATCTATCCAACTGGTAATGCATCATTTGATGCAAGATTGGCTCTTGGCCAATGTAGACTCCAACTAATGCCATAGTGGACTTAGCCAATATGCATACACGATGTGCGTTACTTGGCACCGGATATTGGCCCTGGGCCAAATGCATCTCACATGCAATGGAAGCTTTGGATGAAGCTTCATCTCGAACAATGGCGCATCTTTTAGTATGCGCCATGCTAAAAACACGGGGTGTTACACATTATGAGTAAAAGAATGAGAAAACGTCTATTTGGAGCGTAAAAGGCGAAAAGGTCAATTCACAGGCGAGTGATGCTTGGAGCCATATAAAGTTATGCATCAACGGAGGTGAAGAACGAGTTGTCAGTTCCCCGGAACTGATAGTTGAATGGAAACAATAAAAGGCTCAGGATGGCCCTTATCCTATTTCTGGGTTCCTGAAGTAGTCTTGGTTACTACCAAAACCCTGAAAGCGGGAGAGATTAATTCTCCCAATCATTTGTCTTTATTTTTCCATTCTGCCTGAAACTGAGATGGAGGCCCCATTGATGTTGTCGAGTGATTCTGCTGATGAAAAATTCCTTCAAGAGTCTGAAATTGATTAAGAACTGTTGGAAATCTTGTGTATATACTGCATAAAACAAACAGAGAAGAAGAGAAACGCAAACCCAATTAGATGAAATCAAAGTCGAGGCAAGGATTATATCCTCTATCCTTAAGACAGATTCACCCCGCACTGGTGCTTACGGATTATCGATGCCTGTCTCCCAGGATACAACGAATTTCTTCTCGATGTAGTAGCACTCCAAACTTCGAGAAACGGCGAACCAAAATTAAAGTGATGAAATCTCTCTTGAACACATAATTGATGATTTTAGAATGCAGTAGGATGATAATTAGGTTTCTAACTAATTAATCTTTTCTAAGTGTGTGCATGGTATTTATAGAGATTACTAGTACCTCTTCAATGAAGAATCATGATGCTTCAAATACCTCTTCAATTAAGAGTCATGATGCTAGAAGAATTTCTCCAAGGGTTGCGTCTTTTGAATTCCTAATTGAATTCCCTTCACGTTTTCGGTTTTAGGTTTTGTTTAGTTTCAAACGTGAAACTAAAACTGACTTAACTTAACTAACAGGCTAAATTAAGATTAAGCCCAAACCACTATGTACAACCCAAATCCAAACAGGTACTAGACTAAGGATTTTCTATTCATATACATACGGAATTGTACTCAATTTTCCAACAATCCCCCACATGAATGAAAATCTATTGACTAACAATGCAAATGACAATGCAGACAGACACTAAAGAGAGTTCAAACGGAAATAAATTGCATGGGGATAGGGAGCTTTCTCCTTGAACCTTACTTAGTGAATAACTATCGGGCTTACTACTGGGTCAGTGTGCCATAGGATTTGAAATGTCAGTTTTTAATGTAAATCAAGACAATAACTATCACACAATTTATCTCCTCACCAAGTTGGTTCTCATGGTTGTGTTCATTTCGGCCCTGAACAATTCCCGAAATTCAGGAAGCGCTTTTAGATGAACCTAGCCTATCAAAGGTTCTCATAGAAGCGGCCACACTTCTCACTTCATATAGGTGATTTCCTGCCATACCCTATTTGGAATTTCCAAATCTTAGGAATCATTAAAAGCAATGCTTATCCTTAACTACGCGACAGGTTGCACTGTTTCATCATAGGAATGGGTAGAAACATATTTGGAGTTATGTTTCACAGTGCTTAATGTGAATCGTTCTTAATTTTGTTGTCCCGTTGAACCTAGATCTTGGGATCTCCAGTCAACTAGGCTGGGTTTCTCTTAATACGATTCGATACCTATAGGCTTTAAGCCCATTCCCATCGATAATGCAATTATATGCTCTCTGTAAAAATTATATCCTTTGTCGACTTGATATAATTCTCAAACACTATTTATTTTAGATGCACGCATTTGAGAGCAATTGCGTTATGATTCTATGTCTTCGTTGGTTTGTCGAGACATACCATAATACCCAAACTATGTGTTAGTTCCAACATGCCATACTTCGGCTTAAGTATACATATCCTAAGAAATTCCAAAATAACTTTACTTCTCCGACTTTGCGTCCAAAGTTCCGGAGTCCATTGTTAATGTCGCTATTAACATCAAATAATTTCCTTGATACTGCAATTCTTCAAAACTAACACATAGTTTTTTCCTTGATTACTTTGAATCGTGAACCTCTAAGATACAATATATATACATATCATTTAACATTTCTAAATATGTCAGATGGGATAAATATCCTCGATAAATTCCCTCGTGTATATATCTTAAAATTCTAACCATGGCTTGTATGTGGGATATATGAATCACTCTGTAAATTCTTTAACTCGCATCTAGCCATCCCCAGTCTAGCACACCCGTCCTTTGTACTAGCTACGTTTTCAGAGTACCCGTATATTTTGATGAATTAACAAGTGCGAAGAAATTCATCATTTGCTATTTTCTTCCCATACTAAACCAAAAATCTGTCCGTTATAGATGACCAACGTATCATCCATTTGACACCAATTGCGCCGTTTCAAAACAACGTGCATTGAATGGTATAAATGAAGCGTACTCATCCAAACCAAATAATTGACCATACTAAAAAGTCTTTATTAGTTGATCCCTGGTAATGGATTAACCTTCAGTTAATCATAGATCAAGTAATTAATTAAACAGTCAATACTTGCCGGTAATATTGCAAAACAGTGCACTTCACTGTATTATTGAAGTAACATTAATGGGTCTCTGTCTGCCATTAACTTTTAGTTGCACGCTTCATTTTCTGGCATGAGTCGTGGGAATTCAAACTCAATGGCCCCCACATTCTGAGGTACAGGTACTGAGAGATTCATAATCATCTCTTTGATATATACAAATATATCGTAGTATTTTGCTTTTAGCCAAGCAAACTAAATGCCAAAGTAAAATTCCAATTCTCATTTTACACCAATTGAGGAGAAACCAGATTCCATTTTTCTCAAGCAATCCCATTGATCACTGAGTAAGGAGTCTCTAACTCCCATATTTCACGGGTGATGCGAATAATTAAAATTTCTTGATAATTTTAAGAACTTCAACTAAGTTGCCTGTTCCTGTATCTTAACAAGAATTATCGAATCATTTGATAAACATTGGCCCAGGTCCACCCAATCAAGAAACTTAAATCTAAATCCCTGTCCCCCACATTTCATGGTCATACCAATGTCATAAACAACAAGAACTGACATGTCGTTCTCAACTTCAAGGAATCAAGGTATTGACATACCAAAACTTTCAGAGCTGATCATGCCGTTATCAAACCCAACTAATTTGGAAAAGTTAGCCGCAAGTCCAAATCCACAGTGCCGACAATAATAGTCATGAGTATCAATATGCCAATATTCGTCATTGGCTTGGCACTGTTATGAATCAGATGTTAATTCTTAAATTAATTAACAGTCATTATTCATGCTAGATCTTTTATGTTAGGGTACCGATCCCAACTCGTTATAAGTGCATGGGTAGAACTTAACTCGAAAACCGGTTGATTAGAAGAGGGAACTCATTGACTTATAAACTACCAATTAAGCCCCATCCAACCAATGTGGGACTAGGATCCCAACATTTTACTTGGTCACTGTTTTTGTGTAAGTTGACCCACTGATGAGTGTTAAAAGCAAATTTTAGGGTTTCACGAGAGGAAGCTCCGATTTTTTCTCCCTCCCTTTCTTCTTTTGCGTTCTTTAGGTTTTCTTTTGATTTTGCGCTCTAATGGCGCAAAATCAAGATAATAATCCGCCTGTTTTAAGCAATCATCAAGATAATCAACCTAAAAGGATATGGAATCAATCTCGAACAAAAAGTATCTATATCCCAAGGACTAACGCTGCAAACCCCAATGCTATGAACCCTAATTCGACCGAGTTTGGGAAGCAGCACGAAGATAGCAATCCTAATGCGTATAGGAATCTGCATGAAAACGGCAACCCTAACGCGTTTAGGAATCTGCATGAAGATGGAAATCAAGGCGTGCATAAGGAAGGATCTTATGCGTCTATATTATAGAAGAGAACACATGTTTTGTCAAGGATTGATGCTGAAACGCTCTCTCATCCTCCAATTCGTTCTACAACAAACAATGATGTTTTGATTAAAATTCCACGAGAGACTCACGCAAGGATTAAGGCTGTGTGGAGATTTAGTTTGGTTGGGCGTTTGATATTTTTCAAAACCCTAAAATTTGAAGATGTTAAAAAAGATTTATTGAATCAATGGAAGCATCAGGTTCGGTTCAATTTATTCCATGGAAAAAGGGATATTTTGTTATTAAGCTAGACAATGAAGATGATCGAAAACGTGTAAGCTATGATGGTCCTTGGAAGATTAAATCTGAAATAGGGTTCCAACAGCTTAAATTTCATCCATGGACGCCTATGTTTGATCCTGGGAAGGATAAGATTACTAGAGCTACAGTTTGGGTTCATTTTACGGCTTTGCCAATGGAGTTTGGGGATGAAGAGACGATTTTTCGAATGGCAAGAGGGCTTGGTAAGCCGGTTTCTGTTGATCCGCGTACTTTGCGCCATGAATATGGTTACTTTGCTGCTGCTTTGATTGACATAGATTTCTCTCAACCTTTAGGAAGGATTTTGATTGATGGAGAAGAGAATGAAGAAATCTTTGTTCAAGATTATGAAATTTTAAACAGGCCAAGCTTTTGTGATTATTGCAAATTTATTGGTCATAAAAAATCTGATTGTAGAACAAAAAAGTTTGATGATTTGAAGGACAAGGCTGATGAAGAAACTGATCCTGAGATCAAAAAATCAATTGAAGCTGATATGGATGATCTTAAGAATTTCTGGCAAAAAGAACGAATTCCTAAAGGTAAGAGAACGTGCCAGAAGATCCTCCAATCTTGGAAAAAGATCAAACTAACAAGCCTGGAGATGATCCCCAAACTATGAAGAATTCAATTTTTGATATGGCTACTGGAAAACATACAATTTTCCCCGAGCATAGTGCTAGTTCTGGTGGAAAACTGGGTGAAGATGGTACGGAATCAGAGATGCATAATGATGGTGCAGCAGTGTCAGTGCCGCACAATGATGGTACGTCTTGCAATGAAAGTGTTGTCCAATCTGTGCAGCACAATGATGGTGTTGTTCATTCCATACAAAGCAGAGATGATGCCAACGATGGTGGTGGGGCTCAGCCTGGGATGCACAATGATGTTGCAGAATCTGTTTTACGCAATGATGATGTTGAATTAGTTTTGCGCAGTGATGGCGCAGAACTTTCGGAAACTGTGCACGATAATTTGTGCAAGGAGGATGATGCCAATCTGGAGATGCAAGAGATGGAAGCTTATAAGACTTATGAGGCCATGAAAGAGACAGCCCGGCAACGTGAGGTTGATGCTGAAGTCGCTAGAATTCAACAAGAGATTGCTAAGACAAGGCTAGAGAATTTGAGGAAGAAGGTTTTAGATTTGCAGCATTCCCCAATTACTAGTCTGATTCCTATGGATGATCATGATGAAGCTAGTTTTAGTGAAGCCACTAAAATTTCAAGAAGATATACTCCGGTTAGATCTTTAGAGAACTTATCGCTTTCTAATAGAATTGAAACTGGGACCGAAGAAATTGATAAGGTAGTTATTGAAGCTGATGACGAAGTTGCAGATGAGGTGGACACGGTGGTAACAAATACTTTCTCGGTAGCTGAAGAGGATGCAAGAAATTTGGAGTTACTTGCTAATAAAGATCTGAATGAGCGTGAGAAGAAGGAATTGGTTGACAGAAAGAAAAAACCAAAAGTTACTAAAAAGAAGACTATTTCTGTGGCAAATGTTAGTCAGGTTCAAACACGAGGTGGTAAATCTTCCAGACAGGGTTCGGCAAGCCCTTCGAAGAACGGAGTTAATTAATGCGTGTCTTTTATTGGAATGCTCAAGGCTTGGCTAAAGATGGTGCAAGGGACAAGTTGAGTGAGATTTATCGCTTGCACAATCCTGATGTAATTTGTATTGCGGAGCCGCAGGTTCGTTGCACTACACGTTTTGTTAGGAATTTAAATTTGCTTGATTTTTGTGAAGATGTTATTACTAATGAGGTGAATGGTCAGAGAGGTAACATTTGGGTCTTTTGGAGGATTTCTATGGCAAGGCCGGATGTTCTATCTTCTTCAAAACAGGCTATCACTTTGGATTTTTCTGTTAATTATATCACGGCTGTGCATGCTTCTTCTGATGCGGTGGCAAGGAGGTCTCTTTGGCGTCAACTGGGGTTGGGATTTATTTCTATTCCGTGGTTGGTGTTGGGTGATTTTAATTGTGTTTTGCATTTAGATGAAAAGAAGGGTGGAAGGCCGATCAAAGAAATATTTATGAATGAATTTCGAAGTTGGATCTCTGACAATGGTTTGGTGGAAGCAGATGCTATTGGGAAGAAATATACTTGGACTAATTGTCGGAGTGGCATTCATATAATCGTTTATAAACATGATAGGGCTGTTATTAACGATGCTTGGCATGATAAGTATGCTAACTGGAGGTGCAAAGCTATGCCAAGAATTTGCTCTGATCATTCCCCTCTTTTTGGTTTTGCTTTTGATAGTCCAAGGCCAAATAGGGCTCCTTTTAGAATTCAGAAAATGTGGCTTTCTCACCCATCTTTTTTGGATTTTGTAAAGGAAAATTGGAGTGCCAGGCTGGATGGTGCGCCTCCTTTTGTTTTCACGTCTAAGTTGAAGAGACTGAAGGATGCATTGAAGATTTGGAATAGAACTGTGTTTGGGGATGTTCAGTTTCGCTTAAAACAAGCGGAATTGAATCTTTTTAAGGAGAATGATATTCTGGATCAAAATATTAGGTGTGAGTTGCAATTTTTGAAGGTTGCCGATGCTAGGAAAGCTGTTGATGAGGTGCGGACTGAATTGGCAGTTATGTTTAAGCAAAAATCGAGAACTAGTTGGTTGGAAGATGGTGATCAAAATACTCGGTTTTTCCACAACACCATTCGTATGAGGAGAAGCCAAAACACAATATCTAAATTGAAGATTTCTACTAACTCTACTTTGTTTTTGCAGGATGAAATAAAAGATTACATTAATTGTTGATCACTACCGTGCAAAATTCAATGGTGGAGCTGTGCATATTGATCCAAAGTTGTTTGATTATGAGTATGAAAGCATCTCAGCTGCTGAAAGTGCTTTTATGGATGTTATTCCGTCTTTGGATGAAGTTAAGGAAGTTGTTTTTGATCTGGGCGCTGATTCTGCTCCTGGCCCTGATGGTTTTACAGGTTCTTTCTTTAGAGTCTGTTGGAACATTATTTCTAGAGATATTTTTAATGCTATTGCAAACTGTTGGGCGATGCGGAAAATTCCTAATGGCATTAACTCTAGTTTTATTGTTCTAATCCCCAAAAATAATAAATCTGATGCTATTAAGGACTATAGGCCAATTGGTTTAAGCAACTTCTTCTTCAAAATCATTACAAAGATTATGGCTACCAGACTTGGTACAGTGCTGAATAAATTGATTTCTGAGGAGCAAGTGGCGTTTATGAAGGGAAGAAACATTCATGAAAACATAGCTTTGGCGTCGGAACTGATCAATGAGATTAGTGTGGAAAGGAAGCATGGTAATGTTGGCCTCAAACTGGATATAGCCCAAGCTTTTGACACGGTTAGTTGGGAATTTGTTGTTGAGGTTTTTCGTCAATATGGTTTTTCTGATGCATGGTGTTCGTGGCTGCTTAATATTCTTAAATCTGCTCGGATTTCTATTATGATTAATGGTAGTCCTGAAGGTTTTTTCAGTATCACTAGAGGTCTGCGTCAAGGTGATCCTCTTTCACCTTTGATTTTTGTTCTTATTGAAGATGTCTTGAGCCGCAATCTCTCTAAGTTGTTTGCAGCAAAAAGTATGCACCATATGGTGAGCAAGAAAGGTGTGGCGCCAACTCACTTACTCTTTGCGGATGATATCCTTATTTTCTGTAAAGGTAATCTTCACAGTTTGCAGCATTTGAAGGAGATGCTTGGTATGTATCAACTTGCTTCTGGTCAATACGTTAGTTATGCCAAAATCAAATTCTATTATGGTGGCGACAGACATTCTCGTGTTGTTGCTATTGCAAATTTTATGGGCATGGAAAGGGCGTTATTCCCAGATAAATGTTTGGGAATCCAATTAAAACCTGGTATTGTGCGTCATATTCATGTTCGACAAGTAATGGAGAAGATTATGGATAAACTGGCAGGTTGGAAGGGTAAGCTCTTGTCTTTTCAGGCTCGGCTAGTTTTGATTAAATCAGTGATTTCTAGTTATTTGCTTCATTCCATGGCTGTGTATAAATGGCCATGCACGGCTATCAAATCAGTTGAGAGGGCCATTCGAAATTTCTTGTGGTCTGGAGATGCTGAGAAGCGTAAATACTTTACGGTTCTTTATGATGATTTATGCCGTTCTAGGCATGAAGGTGGGCTTGGTCTTAAGAAATTGATTGATGTTAATAGGGACATGCTTATGAAGTTGTGGGTTTCGATTCGTGACTCTGATAAGACTTGGGCCAGATTCTTGAAGGCGAAGTATTTCAAGATAAATGGCAACTTGATCGATTATAAGTTGGGTTCTTCGGTTTTTCCAGGAATCAGATTGGTACATAATTTTGTGCAAAGGCATACGCTCTCAATTATAGGTAATGGTGCTAATACTTCCTTATTTTTTGATAATTGGTGTGCTGATTTTTCAATCGCGCAAAGACTTGGCATCACTAAAAAAGGTCCTAATGATTTTAAGGCCAAAGTTAGTGATATTATTGTTGATGGCTCTTGGGTTATTCCTCCAAAGACTAAGGCATTGATGTTACGATGCAATATTGATTTTGATAATTTGCCTCTTATTGGTGGGGGTGATGATTACAAAATTTGGGACTTGGACAGCAAGGGTGTGTTCTCTGTCAAGTCGGCTAAGGCTGCCATCAGGGCACCTGTAGAAATTTCTCCATATGCAGCTCTATTCTCGAGAAGTGTTGTGCATCCTACTTTAAGTGTTCAATACTGGAAGTTATTTAATAAGCAATGTTGCGCTACTGATGATAATATCATAAAGAAGACAGGTAGGGAGATGCCTTCTATGTGCCGCTTGTGCAGGGAGGATTGCGAAGATGTCAGTCATATTACTTGGCATTGCAAAATTGCTAAGAAGATTTGGAATTGGGTAGATGATATTTTTAATTTGAAACCGAATGAAGATCTTGTGGCCTCTTACAAGGTTGCAAAAGGGCGGAGTAGGATGATAAAGGATCTGTGACTTGTTGCAAGTCTTGCAATAGTTACGGAATTATGTAAGTTGCGTAATAAGGCTTATTATGAGAACAGGCGAGTTCGATGGCTTGAATTTAAGGGACGGGTTCATCAGGTAATTCGTGATAACTCAATTAGAATGAAGGGCCACATGTATAATGCCTCAGATGATTTCCGAATTTTGAATTTCTTTAGAGTGAAGCATAGATCTTGCAAACACTCTGTTCCAATTGAAGTTACTTGGACGCCGCCTAATCCAGGTGAGCTTATGATCTGTTGTGATGGTGCATCACTTGGCAACCCGGGCCAAGCTGGTTCTGGTGTAGTTTTTCGTGATTCTAACTCGGCAGTTTTGGGAGTTTTGTGCGTTGGTCTGGGCTGGCAGAGCAACTTCTATGCTGAAGTTTGTGCGGTTATCTATGGTGCAGTTGTTGCTCAAAGATGAAATGTCAAAAATCTATGCGTCAGATCGGATTCAATGAGTTGCATTTTTGCTCTCCAAAAAGGAGAGTTGTCGTGGCAGCTAATGCAGAGGTGGAGAATGGCGAGGAGTTTTTACAACAATATTAGTTATGTTCATAGCTACAGAGAGGCTAATTTTTCAGCTGATGCCTCGGCCAAACAAGCTTGTTTGTTTGCCGAGGAAAATTATGAGTTTTATGAGGGTAGGCCAGGTTTTATTCATTCTGTTGAATGGTCTGGAGAGTTTTATTTTCGTTTTAAATAGGTTTTATTGGCGTGCAGCCTTTTGGCTTAGCGCTAATATAGCCTAGTCCCTGTACAATTTCGCTTTTTTATTATTTTATTTTTGTTAACCGAGTAAAAAAAAAAAACCACTGATGAGTGCAACGCAAAATCAAAGTGAAGGGAAGAATAAGAAATAAGACAAGAACTAAACAAAAGGCCTAACCAAAGTCTTGAATAATGACTCTAATTCCACTTACTGGCCAATTCAAAATTCTGGGATTCTCACTCTTATAATCCCATTTGCACTCTTATACCACTGTTTGAAAAGGTATATCTCTGATTTTTTTGTGCATCCACCCGGATTCAAAAGAGATACAAAAAACTTAACTGCGCAATGAATGGTTCAGGTCGTTCCATTTCCTGGCGGAAAGGATGACTCTAATTGAAATCGTCAATGAAACTCCATGACTTAGTGTCATATCAAAACCATTCAAAATGGTCCTTCCCCCACATTTCATCATGACCATTCACAAATTTTATGAAACCTTGCTAACTGCGTATTACCAAACCAGGCCGGTCATCCAGTAAATATGGTATATGGCAAGCAAAGGGGAATCACCAATTTTCCAGAGGTCGAGAATGAATCTTACAGAATCATTACCCAGATTTTCTCCCACATAGTAAAAGACACCAGTGCCATGTATATACTGACATTCATCAATGAAGTGTTCAGTTTAATATTCCATTGGTTGGCCCTAAGTACCACCATAGATGTACGGTACTTCGTTGGCATAACCAGGATTAGAGAAAATCACATTTAAGTTTCCAACTCAACCAATTGGGACAACAACATGGTTTTTCACTAGTATTCTCTTCAGTAATCTGGTAACTTTGTGAAGCCACCAACAAGGTTTCTATGTGGCTTCCGGAAACGACAAAAGGCTCCATGGATGATCAGGTCATACTCCGTCCAAGGACCAAATTTAAGTATGGCAAAAACTTAGCCTCTTCGTCACGGGTTACTCCAAATTTTATTCAAAGTTATTCCAACTTACCGTTCAGCGCATTCACATGGCAGTTATCGTGATCAACCATGGAAAAGGATACCATTTAAACGGAATCTCTAGTGCTTCGTTCGTCACAGTTTGATAAGAGGAAGACGTACTCTTATAGGAACAAATGTGGCTATTAGTCCCGCTATCGATCCACCATTCACGAGAATCTCCCACAAAATTCACTGCCATCATTGCCGTCATTGCCGTAGAACTCTTAGAATCCACCATTTAACAACACTAAACCTTCCAAGACAGTTGGATTAGAAAGCACGAACAAAAACAATAAACCAAGAAAACTTAGCAACTGTCTAATAAGCAAGATACAAAACAGAAATAATGGAGATCAAAGTTTTCTTAACCCGTTAACCAAGGTGAGACAAAATACAAACACTATGCCTATCAAATCAAGTATGTTAGTATTGTGTCTGTGTACATGCACTAAAGACGAAAATTTAAAAGTTGGACAGGTGATGGTTTGCTGATAACTTTGTCCAACTAGTCTGCAAAGAAAGGTTATGCAAACGCAATCTTTATAGTCCAAGACAAAGTTCAATTTAACAAAGCCAATAAGATTGAAAGTAATTATTTCAAACCAACTAGGTAGCGGAATCGATTGATCTTTCAATCCGTGAACAAAATATACTACGGACGAAAACAATCCGTAATACAATGACAACCCGTATCACAGACTTAAAACCAAGAAAAGTTAGCACCGAAACCGAAGTTACACTACACACAATTATAAAATTTGTCTTAAGATTGTTGGCAATTTTGTGTATATACTGCATAAAACAAACAGAGAAGAATGAGAAACGCAAACCCAATTAAACGAAATCAAATCCGAGGCAAGGATTATATCTTCTAGCCTTAAGACAGATTCACCCAGCATTGGCGCTTACGGATTATCGATGTCTGTCTCCCAGGATACAACGACTTCCTTCTCGATGTAGTATGTTAGAGCACTGCTCGGTCAAACTCGCATGCGTTGCTATCTCAAGCATGTTTGTCAATGTTAGTGATCAAAACTATAAGTCTTGATTTCTAGTCTCTTATAGCTAAGACTCAGACTAGGATAATAAGTGTAGTTGAGCTCAAGGACTTCATGGCGATTCATCATACAAGTAGAAGATCTACTCAAGGAACCGGTGGAACTTCTCGACAAAAAGGTATGTGGAGACTTGAACTTATCTGTCACTCAAAAGTCTATATATTCTATCTCCTACTCTTTGAGACAAAAGTCGTATGTTATATATGTATACTAGATCATACACATTTAGTATTTCGAGCCGAGTATACCTCGCCTATCTATATCTCGAAATATGTGTTGGTAAGCTTTTCGCTTCGACCAAATTTATCTTTACCTAGTGACGAAAGTCATGAATGTTTCAATCACTTTGAAAATTGGTTTGACGAGAAATAGTGTAACAACTATATAACGTCCTCTAAGAATGTTTCAATGATTGGAATGAGAGTTTATATTACATAACCGATGGATTCCTTGAACCGAAGTTTTCGAACTTTGTTGATCAAGAGAACCGGAAGTATGGCAAGTGCCAAGTCCGCGAACTCAGTCCGCGAACTGCCGAAGTTCTCAAACCCGAGAATTTCTGCTGGAGTTGAAAAACTACTTGCGTGAGCCAAGTCCGCGAACCGGCGTAGTTCTCGAACCCGAGAATTTCTGCTGGAGTTTGTAAACTCTATCCGGTGTCTTAAGTCCGCGAACCTAGTCTGCGAACTTGAGAAGGTTATATATCTAAAGATGATTTCTGAACTTAATCTTAAAAGAGTAAGGAATGCATTTGCAAACCGTGGCTATTAATGTTCAAGAACCGATTCGAGTGAATCAAATCATCTTTGCTTCAATTGTGTCTTGTGTAGTTACATCAGATTTCCTTGCAATTGAACAACTCTCTTAACTAGTTCATTTGAGTCAATTGAACTAGTTATGGTGAAGAAGAACATGGTTGGTATGAAACGCTCATATGGTTAACCTCTTTGGGTAGACTATTGTTGAACCAACAATGTACACGTTTGAGTGAGGTTAACAAATCTAGAAGCGTATAGTCATTTGTGTATGACAAGCTAAGTTTTCGATCTAACGGTTGAGAAATATTAACTTGAATCTAAATTAGGTTTTCATCTAACGGTGAATATTGATTGCTTTGTAACTAAGGCAAAACCCTGATTTGAAGACTATATAAAGGAGACATTTAGCATTGAGAAAACTAATCCCCATACGTCCGTGTGATACTAGTTTCTCTGCTAGAGTCGATTCTCCTTTAACCTTTGGTTTTCTTCTTCTAAAACTAGGTTAACGACTTAAAGACTTCATTGGGATTGTGAAGCCAGACCGATACTACTTTTATCGTAGTTGTGTGATCTGATCTTGCATCTTCTATCGTAATAGTACAATCATATTGATTGTCTAGAGATCATGAGAGTTCTCCGATAGGCAAGATATAAAAAGTAATCACAAACACCTTCGTCTCATCGTTTGTGATTCCACGACATCTTGTTTCGCTACCATACGATTAACATTGTTGTGAGGTGATTGATTAACCTAGGTTGTTCTTCGGGAATATAAGACCGGATTATCAATTGGTTCTTGTTCACCTTGATTATTATCAAAAGACGGAATAAAAATTTTTAGGGTTTTTCTGTGGGAGACAGATTGATCCTTTGATAGACTTGTCTGTATGAGACAGATTTGTTTATTGTTAAAGCCTGCGATTTTAGGTCGTAACAACTCTTAGTTGTGGGTGAGATCAGCTAAGGGAATCAAGTGTGTAGTATCTTGATGGGATCAGAGGCGTAAGGAGTACAACTGTACCTTGGATCAGTGGGAGACCGATTGGGGTTCAACTATAGTCCAGTCTGAAGTTAGCTTGGAGTAGGCTAGTGTCTGTAGCGGCTTAATACAGTGTGTATTCAATCTGGACTAGGTCCCGGGGTTTTTCTGCATTTGTGGTTTCCTCGTTAACAAAATTCTGGTGTCTGTGTTATTTCTATTTCCGCATTATATTTGTTTATATAATTGAAATAATACAGGTTGTGCGTTTGAATCAATCAATTGGAAATACGACCTTTGGTTGTTGATTGATATTGATTGATCCTTGGACATTGGTCTTTGGTTCCATCCAAGTTATTCCTTGTGTTTGATTATAGACTCGTTGATTTCTATTAGCTTGAGTGAATCAAAACAAGAGAGAGATATTAATTCCTTGAGATACTTTTATCTAGATTGAGTCTGACTGTCTAGTTGATTCTCTAGTAAGTGTTTCGGAGTTAGTCCATACAGATTGCTAATTCAAATATTGGGTGGTGTTGTTAGACCCCCGCTTTTTCAATTAGTATCAGAGAAGGCAAACACGTTTAAGACCTTACAATTCTGTGTTTGTAGCGATCTGACTCTATGGACAGAGGTGCTATCTCTATTAACGTACCACCAGTCTTCGATGGCTCTAATTACTTATGGTGTAAAATTGCTATGCGAGCTTTTCTTCAAGCACGTGATTTTTAATCATGGGTATATGTTGTTAATGGCTATGATGCTCCCGTTGTGGCAGTTGGAGATGTAAACATTCCCAAACCTATTGGTGAATACACCCCGGCTGAGATCAATGCTGCAAAGCAAAATTCCGACGGTTTGAATGCTATCATACATGCCATTACCCCAAATCTTCAGCACCATGTGTCTAATTTCACTCGGTCTAAAGATGCTTGGGATATCTTAAAAACCGTATTCGAAGGTAACTCCAGTGAAAATGAAGCTAGGCTTCAAAACCTTAATTCTGATTGGGAGAACCTTCGTATGGCAGATGAAGATATATTTGATGAGTTTAATCACAAAGTGTCTGAAATTGTTAATGCATCTTTTGCATTGCGTAAGACTATTCCTGAAAAGGACATTGTGCTAAAAATTCTCAAATCGCTGCCATCTAGATACGAGTCTAAGAAGCATGCCATCGTTGAGGGAAATAACCTTGATAATCTTTCCAGAAATACATTGGTTGGAAAGCTAAAGAGCTTTGATCATGAGCATACATCCAAAATCGGAAAGGATGTTGCCTTTAAAGCACAGAAGAACACTAAATTACTTGATAAGAGTAAAAGTGTTTATGTCTCTGAGGATGATTAGTCTGAGGGTGATTTTTCAGATGAAGATCTTGACAAATCAGTTTCCTTGATCACAAGACAGTTTAGGTATCTTTTATTTAAGAGAAGTAAACGGTTTTCAAGAGACAAACCTAGGTCATCGGATAAACCTCACAATCGTGTTCCTCCTAAAAACAGGGATACTGACGAGGCTGATGACGAGGATATGCCACAGTGCTTTAAGTGTAAATGTTTTGGTCATTTTGCAAACGAGTGCCCAAATCGTAGAAAATACGCTGGGAACAAAGGCCTTGCTGTAACACTTGATAAGATGTCTGAGATCTATGATTCTGATGAAGATAGGAAATCAAGTGTCGGTTTTCTATGTGAAAACATTGATTTTGATAACTGTAGCAATACATATACCAATCTTGATGGTTTCGGTGAAGATAAGAAGCCAATCATGCTGGAAGAATCAATTGACCCAACCTTTGGAAACCCTGTCTGTAATGTTTCAGGATCTACCGTGTGTTTAGCTGCTGTTGCACCACAGATGCCTGATTATTATCTAAGATTGACGTGCTCGTTTTGTTCTCAGAAGGGTCATGAACTATCAAGATGTTACAAGTACAAACATCAATTGAGGCACGCCAACAAACTTCAATGAAGAGCAAATCAGTTAGCAAGGAAGCTTAAACTTGCTCAGAAGACCGCTGAGGTATGTAGGATTTTTTCTTCTTCTAAGAAGTTAGTTTCCAAAGACAAAACAAGACCATTTGAGAAGAAAGTATGGTCAAATATCTTTGATAGACAGAAGTCAGAGGATTCCTCTCATGAGGAAAATGGTGGACAAATCATTGTTCACCACATCACAAATTAATTGTGTTGTTTGGTAAATCTTGTCTCATGTGCCTGTTCAAAAGAGACAAGGTTGTGAACGCACAGGCTTTAGGAGAAGTTTTCTTAGTTTTATTCTTTTCTGTCTATCAAATAAAAGGAAGGGTTACTTTCGACAATTCTACTCTTTATAGGGTTTAGAGTTGGACGTCCACGAACCTGTTTAAAGGTTTCGAACCCTACATTCCTTTTTCCTCTTTGATATTCTTTATATTCCAAGACTGCTTGTTGAGATTGTGAATTCCAATCACAAAAATCAGTTGGTTATAGTTGTTCTCATAAGCATCATGTCTTTGGATGAAAAGGATGTCAACATGATTGTTAAGCCATCAATCAAGGAAAATGAAAAATCTCCAGTAATTCCGTCCTTGAAAAGAAAAAGGAGGAATACAAGAAAGACAAGGGCTGTCCCTTCTAACTCTCAGAAATTTTCCAATGTTCTTGATGAGTTGAAGGAGGTAAGAAAGGAGATTCGTGATATAAAGGCTTGCGTTTTAAGATCTTTGGAAATTCAGAAAGACGTGGTTCGACATCATCAGCCAAGACGGTCTGTTGATATTAACTCCTATCTTCACGAACCTTATGTACCAATGGCTGTTGACGACAAGGAGTTCGGGAATGATAAAGAATTTCTCAAAGACATTTTTTCCTAGTATGTCTTCTTTTTGGCTTAGTTGGAAGAATAACTAGTGATTTTAATAGCGATGATTGTGACTACACGTAGCTATTATTTTCATCTTCTTGTTTTTAGGTTTTTTGGTTTAAAATTCTAAAACTATTTGGAGGATGATGTTTTACAATATTTTTGATTTGTTATATTGCAACTTGTTATGGGATATTTGTATTTACGTCCGTGAACTTTGTTGTCCCATATTTTGTCAAAAGTAAAGTCGTTCATGATCGGTATTCGTTTGTTGGTTTAAGAATGAATAGACTTTTGACATATACAAAAGTTAAGCCTATATTGTCAACCCTTGACGGAAGATAGGTTAAAATCTTTTGTATCCAAAGATTATTGCTATTGTATATGCTTGTGCAAAAGAATGAATCCTTGTGTATTCCACGGTATAGATCTTTATTGATCCATCTTTTTGTATTACCGTGAGGCTCCGTGATGTGTCTTATGTTGAGAACGATATAACTAAGTTGATTATATTGGTTTGTTGTTCCGTAAGGTACCTTATGTTGAGAATTTAGAACTAAATTAATCATCTCCTTGGTTATTTAGTTATTACTCCACAAGTTCTCTTGTGTTGAGTACATGAACGATTAAGCCAATCACTCTCTTGTATGATTAACTTAGTCGTTGCTCCGTAAGTTTACTTATGTTGAGCACAATGAATTAAATTGATCACTTTTGTGGTTAATTTGATTATGTATTCCGATTAGATTATTCATGGGTTTACTTATGAATAATTTGATTGAGTGTTGGATATAAAAATCATTCTCATGGTTTTGGTGTCCAAAAAAATCTTTCGTTTCTCTTGAAATTAAGGTCGCTCGTTGTTGTTCCCTTGGGAATGACATCAAATGGGGGAGAGTTCTTTTGAACTTGTGCTTAATGGTCTTATCTTGAGGGGTGTGCGGCTGTGGAATTTTAGAGGGGTTATCTTGTATCTTTAAACTCCTTGATGAATGTTGTTAGCTTCGGCTATGTGATTGCATCTAATAAGATGATGTGTGTTTCTTTCTCTTATTCATGAAATGTCTCTTACGGAAATTTCATTATGATCCCGTTCTTGTACCTTTGCCAATTTTATTGACAAAATGGGGGAGAATTAATATGCAGTTAACACTACAAATACATATGGTTTTCGGATCATTGTGTAAGGGGGAGTGGTTTTCATGTGAGATGGAGTATTGACTAAGGGGGAGTGATACATATCACCATAGTATTATTGTTGAAGTTGTGATACAATTGAACTTTGAAACTGTGTAAAAATACTATGACACTGTATAACAATGATCGAGACCGATGCTTTCTCATTGTTATAGCTACGGATCTTCAACAACGGTGATGCTAAACTTACAACCTTTGGGATCATTGGAGTACTTGGAAGTGACGAAGATTTCGAGGAATGTTGAAGATTAGACATGTGGAATAGGAGCTACTAAAGTTTCATTATCTTTTTTGTATTCCATATGTATTGATAGTTTTGTCACTAAAATTGACAAAGGGGGAGATTGTTAGAGCACTGCTCGGTCAAACTCGCATGTGTTGCTATCTCAAGCATGTTTTTCAATGTTAGTGATCAAAATTATAAGTCTTGATTTCTAGTCTCTTATAGCTAAGTCTCGGACTAGGATAATAAGTGTAGTTGAGCTCAAGGACTTCATGGCGATTCATCATACAAGTAAAAGATCTACTCAAGGAACCGGTGGAACTTCTCGACAAAAAGGTATGTGGAGACTTGAACTTATCTGTCACTCAAAAGTCTATCTATTCTATCTCCTACTCTTTGAGACAAAAGTCGTATGCTATATATATAGACTAGATCATACACATTTGGTATTCGATCCGAGTATACCTCGCCTATTTATATCTCGAAATGTGTGTTGGTAAGCTTTTTGCTTCGACCAAGTTTATCTTTACCTAGTGACGAAAGTCATGAATGTTTCGATCACTTTGAAAATTGCTTTGACGAGAAATAGTGTAACAACTGTATAACGTCCTCTAAGAATGTTTCAATGATTGGAATGAGAGTTTAGATTACATAACCAATGGATTCCTTGAATCGAAGTTTTCGAACTTTGTTGATCAAGAGAACCGGAAGTATGGCAAGAGCCAAGTCCGCGAACTCAGTCCACAAACTTCCGAAGTTCTCAAACCCGAGAATTTCTTATGGAGTTGACAAACTACTTGCGTGATCCAAGTCCGCGAACCCAGTCCGTGAACCGGCGTAGTTCTCGAACCCGAGAATTTCTGCTGGAGTTTGTAAACTCAATATGGTGTCTTAAGTCCGCGAACCTAGTATGTGAACATTAGAAGGTTATATATCTAAACATGATTTCTGAACTTAATCTTAAAAGACTAAGGAATGCATTTGGCTATTAAAGTTCATGAACCGATTCGAGTGTATCAAATCATCTTTGCTTCAATTGTGTCTTGTGTAGTTACATAAGATTTCCTTGCAATTGAACAACTCTCTTAACTAGTTCATTTGAGTTAATTGAACTAGTTATGGTGAAGAAGAACATGGTTGGTATGAAACGCTCATATGGTTAACCTCTTTGGGTAGACTATTGTTGAACCAACAATGTACACGTTTGGGTGCGGTTAACAAACCTAGAAGCGTACAGTCATTTGTGTATGACAAGCTAAGTTTTCGATCTAACGGTTGATAAATATTAGCTTGAATCTAAATCAGGTTTTCATCTAACGGTGAATATTGATTGCTTTGTAACTAAGGCAAAACCCTGATTTGAAGACTATATAAAGGAGACATTTAGCATTGAGAAAACTAATCCCCACACGTCCGTGTGATACTAGTTTCTCTGCTAGAGTCGATTCTCCTTTAACCTTTGGTTTTCTTCTTCTAAAACCAGGTTAGCGACTTAAAGACTTCATTGGGATTGTGAAGCCAGACCGATACTACTTTTATCGTAGTTGTGTGATCTAATCTTGCATCTTTTATCGTAATAGTACAATCATATTGATTGGCTAGAGATCGTGAGAGTTCTCCGATACGCAAGATATAAAAAGTAATCATGAACACCTTCGTCTCATCGTTTGTGATTCCACGACATCTTGTTTCGCTACCATACGATTAAGATTGTTGTGAGGTGATTGATTAATCTAGGCTGTTCTTCGGGAATATAAGACCGGATTATCAATTGGTTCCTGTTCACCTTGATTATTATCAACAGACGGAACAAAAACTTTTAGGGTTTTTCTGTGGGAGACAGATTGATCCTTTGATAGACTTGTTTGTATGAGACAGATTTGTTTATTGTTAAAGCCTGCGATTTTAGGTCGTAGCAACTTTTAGTTGTGGGTGAGATCTGCTAAGGGAATCAAGTGCGTAGTATCCTGCTGGGATCAGAGGCGTAGGGAGTACTACTATACCTTGGATCAGTGGGGGACTGATTGGGGATCAATTATAGTCCAGTATGAAGTTAGCTTGGAGTAGGCTAGTGTCTGTAGCGGCTTAATACAGTGTGTATTCAATCTGGACTAGGTCCCAGGGTTTTTCTGCATTTGCGATTTCCTCGTTAACAACATTCTGGTGTCTGTGTTATTTCTATTTCCGCATTATATTTGTTTTTATAATTGAAATAATACAGGTTGTGTGTTTGAATCAATTAATTGGAAATCCGACCTTTGGTTGTTGATTGATCCTTGGGCATTGGTCTTTGGTATCGTCCAAGTTATTCCTTGTGTTTGATTATAGACTCGTTGATTTCTATTAGCTTGAGTGAATCAAAACAAGAGAGAGATATAAACTCCTTGAGATACTTTTATCTATATTAAGTCTGACTGTCTAGTTGATTCTCTAGTAAGTGTTTCGGAGTTAGTCCATACAGATTGCTAATCGAAATATTGGGTGGTGGTGTTAGACCCCCGCTTTTTCATAGTAGCACTCCAAACTTCGATAAACGGCGAACCAAACTTAAAGTGATGAACTCTCTCTTGAACACAAACTAAATTGATGATTTTAGAATGCAGTAGGATGATAATTAGGTTTCTAACTAATTAATCTTTTCTAAGTGTGTGCAGGGTATTTATAGAGATTACTAGTACTTCAATGAAGAATCATGATGCTTCAAATACCTCTTCAATTAAGTGTCATGATGCTAGAAGGATTTTTCCAAGGGTTGCGTCTTTTGAATTCCTAATTGAATTCCCTTCATGTTTTCGGTTTTAGGTTTTGTTTAGTTTTAAACGTGAAACTAAAACTGACTTAACTTAACTAACATGCTAAATTAAGATTAACCCCAAACCACTATGTACAACCCAAATCCAAACAGGTACTGGACTAAGGATTTTCTATTCATATACATACGGAATTGTACTCAATTTTCCAACAAGAACATATGAAGAAGATTGAAGGCGAGGAGATATATACCAAAGGGAGGATGGTTTGTTTCTGGATCTGAGATTTTAAATTGAGAGATATGGTTTGAGTTAATGGTTGAAGGAAGAGATTCAGTAAGGAATAAATGGAGTTAGGGTTCTGAATTTCAGGGGTTAGATTCTGATGGGAAATTGATGACGATTGAAGGAGGTCTTGTGTGTTGTCATTGAACAGAGAAGAGATGAATTAGGGTTTACAGAGATTCAAGTTTTAAGCTTCTGTGTTCCAATTTGAGCTGGACTGGGGAATTCAACAGAAAGATAGATGAAGATATGAAGAAATTAAAGATGGGTTTGAGTCTGATTAGGGTTTAAAGTTGATTCTATGATGAAGACCATGGTGATCAACTCAGGAGAAAAACGCTCTGCGAATTGGGCGATCAACTCAGGCGAAAATTTTCTTTTCCAGGGCTTGAAGCAATTAATTCAGGTGAAAATCTTATCTGATTTGTTTGATTTACAATGATTACGGAGTATTAATTGAAGTGTTTACATGGATTGTCCAAGAAATACTTCAATTAATCATCATAGTTCTGAAATGGATAATTTTAGTAATGGAGAAAATTTTAAGAAAATTCCTTCGATACCAGATAATTTGTTTGAAAAAAGTTTAGATCCTTGGAAGTTTTCTCTTATTGGAAGGCTTGATTTACAAAAGATTAAATTTGTTGATGCTTCAGTTATTTTAAGAAGTCAATGGAAGTTAGTGGGTGATTGTAAACTCATTCCTCTTGGAAGGGTTTTTTTTGCAATTAAGCTTGATAATGATCAGGATAAACAATATATCAAATCTCAGAGATGGGAAGTGTTGAATCATATTTTACAGGTTAGGAACTGAGTTTAAAACTTCAGGCCAGCAAGTCAAAGACTTTCTAAAGCAATGGTATGGGATAGATTTCCTGGTTTGGGATTGGAATTCTGGAATGAAAAAATTTTGTTTACAATATGTAAGGAAATTGGAACTCCACTCAAGATTGATAATGCTACATCTAGATGTGAGGTAGGATATTATGCAAATGTTTTGGTTGAGGTTGATTTCTCTCAGCATATTCCTAGTAAAGCGTGGATTGAGACCAAATATGGAGGCTTCTTTCAGGATGTGCTGATTCCAGATTTTCCAAAATTTTGCTCCTCATGTAAGATTGTGGGACATTTGAACTCTGAATGCAAATTTAAGAAAAACACAGAACAAGAAAAACATGTAGAAAGTGTTCCTAAAAATTATCAAAGAAGGGAGCCACAAGTACCTTTTGATATTTGTAACCCTGACATACCTGAAGATTCAGTAGTAGATTCAATTAAGGATGTTGTTCAAACCAATTCTTCAAATGTGGAAATTATTTCACAAGGAAGCAAATTCAGTTCTCTAGAAAATGTTCCTCAAGAAGAGGTACTTGAAGAGGTAATTATGGAATCTCCTAAGATTGTGAAAGTTGTTGAAGCAAATACCTTGAATAATAGTACTGTAAAATTTATTAATGGAACAAATGGTACAGTTGAAGAGGTTCCAATACAAGTTACTTCTTGGGCTACAGTAGTTGAGAAGGAAATAGTTACATCTACTTCAACTAGTACTTCTGTTTCAGTTAAAGCTCATAAAAGTCCTAATGCTCCTTCAAATGTAAGTGGTCAGATTCCACAAAACAATAAGTATAATTTTAGAAAACAGCCTGGTAAAGGGGGAACTAAGGATCCCCATCTTAAACAATGAAGATAATTTTTTGGAATATCAGGGGCCTAAGAAGAGTAAGGGCCCAGGATAAACTTTGGTCTTTAATCAATCAATTTAGTCCTTCTTTAGTTTGGGTTGCTGAGCCTAAGGTTGTTTGTAGTTCTTCTTTCTGTAGTAAATTGAATCTTCCTGGTATGGAAAAAATGGTCATACATAATTCTAGTCCTGGTATGAAAGGAAATATTTGGTTATTCTGGAACAAAGGTATACAACAGCCTCAAGTTATTTCAGTTTCTAGTCAGATGTTAACTGTAAGTGTTGGTGATGTGTTGGTGTCTGGTGTTCATGCACATGTCAAAGTTATTCAGAGAAGGTTTTTGTGGTCAGAAATGAAGATTATAAGTGATCTTAATAAACCATGGATTATTTTAGGTGATTTTAATGCAGTACTCACTCAAGATGAGAAGGTGGGTGGTAGAGTACCTAACAGAAATTCAATGTTAGAATTTAATGATTGCCTAAATCAGTGTGAGTTATTGCAAGCTCCCAAAACTGGATTACAATATTCATGGTCTAATTGTCAACATGGAAGCAGGAGAATTTTATGCAATTTAGATAGGATTGTTTTTAATCAAAAATGGTTGCAGATGTATAGTGATTGGGGGTATAAGGTTGGAATGAGAATAACCTCTGATCATGCACCTTTGTTAGGAGGATGTGTTAATATTCCAAAACCAAAAAACACTCCAAGGAAATTCCAAAAAATATGGCTCAGTCATCCAGAATTTATGCAAGTTGTATCAAATTGTTGGTCTCAAAATGTGGTGGGGGATCCTGCTTTTTAGTTTCTACACAAGTTGAAGGATTTAAAAAAGGTTCTCAACACATGGAACTGGGAAGTCTTTGGTGATGTTCAAGTAAAGATTAAGGAAGCTGCAGATAAAGTAAATTTGGAAACTCAAATTTAAGATGCTAATCCATTTGATGAGGATGCTCTTGCTAATTTAGTTCAAGCTCAAAATGAACATGCTAGTAGAGAAACTCAAGCCAATACTCTGATGAGGCAAAAAGCTAGAGTCAAGTGGATAAAAGAAGGTTCAACTAATACCAATTTTTTTCATACTAAATGAAAATAAGAAATTCCAAAAACATGATTAGTGAGCTTGAAGACACTGAGGGTAATGTAGTTGCAGATCAAGACAAAATAGCTGAAGCTTTGGTTGATCACTTTCAAAAGAAGTTTGAATTTCAGCCTGTGAGTGGAGCAGAAAATTTGCTAGATGTTATACCAAAAATCATTACTGAAGAAGATCAGCAAAAATTAAATATACTTCCAGAAGAGGAGGAAATTAAAGCTGCCATTTTTGACATGGATCCAGAGAGTGCTCCTGGTCCTGATGGTTTTTCTGGTATCTTTTTTATAAGTTGTTGGAGCATTATCAAAAATGACTTGGTAGCAACTATCAAATTTTGTTGGAGGAGAAGATTTATACCAAAAGGGATGAGCTCAAGTTTCTTATTCTTGTTGCCTAAAACTCAAGGAGCTAAAACTGCTAATCTATTTAGGCCAATTGGATTAATTAATGTGGTTTTCAAGATCTTTACTAAGATAATCACCAAAAGAATGAGTGGGCTTATGGAAAATTTAATATCTCCTCAGCAGGCAGCTTATGGAAAATTTAAGAATGAGTGGCTTATGGAGAAACATACATGAGCAAGTTTTGCTTGCTTCTGAGCTGGTCAATGAGATAAAATTCAAAAGAAGGGGAGGCAATGTAGGAATTAAGCTTTGATATTTCTCATGCATATGACTCAGTAAGTTGGGATTTTCTTACTAAAGTTCTTTTGAAATATGGTTTTTCTGAAGCATGGTGTGAGTGGTTAATCATTCTATTTAAATCAGCAAGGATTTATGTGTTAGTTAATGGAGGCACATGTGGATTTTTTTCTGTGCGGAGAGGATTGAGACAGGGTGATCCACTCTCTCCAATTCTCTTTGTTCTAATGGAAGATGTTTTAAGCAGAAACATCTCTGCTTTGGTGGAAAGAGGTGAGATGCAACCAATGGTTATGAAGAATGGAATACATCCTACTCATCTGTTTTTTGCAGATGATGTATTCATATTCTGTAATGGAGGTAAGAAGAGTCTTGAGAATTTTTTTAAACTACTAGATGAATATCAAGCTTTTTCTGGTCAGATCATTAAAAAACACAAAAGTAAGCTATTTGTGGATGGTACTTCACACATAATAAGAAAACTGATTAGTAACATGTTACACATGGAAGTAGCCAAATTCCCTGACAAATATTTGGGGTATATCTTGCTCCAGGAAAAGTTACATTTGTAATGGTTTGGCATATAGTTGAAGTGATTCAAGGCAAATTGGCAGCATAGAAAGGTAACTTACTATCTTTTCATGATATATTGGTGCTAGTTAAATCTGTTCTTAGTAGCTTATTTATCTATAACATGTCAGTTTATAGATGGCCTTCTTATGTGATTAAAATATGTGAAAAACTTATAAGGAATTTCTTGTGGTCTGGAGATGGAGACACAAGAAAATTCAAAACTCTTTCATGGAAAAAAGTTTGCACCCCTTATGAGGAAGGTGGTCTAGGTATTAAAAGACTAAAAGTTGTCAACAAATCATTGTTAATGAAGCTCATGTGGAGAATTTTAAATTCAGATGAAGAATGGGCACTGTTTTTATCTGTAAAATTTCAAGATAGATATGGCCAATGGACATCAAATTGGAGACAATCCACAATTTGGAAAGGACTGAAATGGGCTTGGAATTCTTTAAAAGATGATATCAGATGGAAAATCGGGGATGGCTCACACATTTCAGTTTGGTTTGATATTTGGTTGGGGGAAAATCCATTGATAAATAAAATTGGTTATATAGATTATGTCAAGCACAACATTGGTCTGAAAGTGAATGCACTTTTATCTGAAGGTCAGTGGAACATTCCAGTTGAACTGCAACCACTTATCTCCAATCATCAGTTTCCTGCAGTTCATGGTGGTGGTGATATAAGATTATGGAATGCTGATAAAAATGGTACTTTCTCAACACATTCTGCAGTTGAAAGAATAAGACATCATGAGCCAATTTTATCATGGACAAAATATATTTGGCAGCATTTTATTCATCCTAGTATTGCCAGCAATGTATGGAAGCTGCAACAAGAAGTTTATGTGGATGATATTATCATGGTGAAGAGGGGATTTGAAATGGTTTCAATCTGCTGCATTTGCTGTGCAAATCAAGATAATATGAATCATACCCTCTGGGAGTGTGAGTTCAGTGTTGCAGTTTGGGATTGGTTGACTATGATTTTTGGATTTTCAAGGCCTAAATCATTTGCAGATGTTTGTCAGGTGGCAAAACACAAAAGTGAATGGTAAAATAGATGTGGATGACAGCTGTCTGTGCTACTATGAAAGAGCTGTGGTTCCAAGCTTTTTGGTGAAATTAAGCCTAATCTCAATAGATTTAAAAGTAGAATCATTCAGCAAGTTCATGAAGGTAGTTACAGAATGACAGTAAGCAGATTTGGACTCACATATGAGAGCCAAATCATGTTTTTTTTTTCAAAATTTAACATTCTATTAGCTTTCTATTTCTTGAGTCTGTAATTTCTGTTTTGTTTCTATGTAACAGCCTTGAGTCAGTCCTGTTTTAGTCTTGTGACTTTGCTTTTCAATCAATAAAAAATGTGATTCAGCAAAAAAAAAAAATGGTGGGCTTTTGGTGATGAGTTATGGTGGTGAGAACGGCTATGCTGAGAATGTATGAAATTGCAGGTGACTTGAGATGATGTTGCTGATGGTGAACTTCATATTAAGAGATCAAGAAGGAGGTGTAATTGCAGAAGTTGGTTGTGGCTGGTACTAATGAATTGTAGGAAAAAAGATCTTGAGCCAGGAACTGGTGATGAAATGGGTTTGCTGATATGTACTATAAAGCGGAATGATGGTGATTGTGTTGTTTACTGAGGTTGGTTTGGTGTTGAGAGGTTACTGTGACTGGATGTGAAGGAGGGAGCTACTGAGTTTGTGCAGTTCAAGTTGTGTTGGTGGTTATTGCAATAGCTGCAGTGGTTGCAAGGAAGGAGAACTGGTGCAGCTACAGATGCAGGGCAAAGTAGATACATGTGTTGATGCTGTTAAAAAGCAGAAATTGGGTTATCTGAGATGGAACTGAGCTGAAGGGATAGAAGATAGTGGTGTTGTTATGTTACTGCAATGCATCTTGGTTTTAGTGAGCAGATATGGAGTTGATGGCGCAATTGAATTCAGGGACAAAGATGTTGGTAGTTGTTGTAAATGGATGAATTGTGTGTTGAGAGGGTGCAATTGCAGGTGGAGTTGAAGCTGAAACAAATGGAGTTTGAAGTTGTTGTTGTGTTGTTCTTGAAGATGAATGAATGCTTGAAATGTTGTGAGTTGTTTGAATGATACAGATGGGAATTGCAGTTTATAGGGAATAGTCATGTGTGTTCTTGGTGCAGTTGTTGGTGACTGAACTGATAGATTGAATGGTTGGAGTGGCCTCTAGTAATGCTGCAATAGAATGAAGAGTTAGATGGGATTGGAAGCTGGGTATATCAACATCTCAATGAAATTGCAGTTAGCTTGAGGAGATGGTGGAGCAGTTGTATGCAGTGAGACTGAAGTTGCAGTTGTGGAATGATGGAACAGCCATCATGGCTGGATTTGCACTGGTGAAGCGCAATCATTGCGCAACACAAGTTCAGGCCTTAGCAAAATGGCTCGGGCCTAGACCATTCAGCCGCCTACTCAGACCTGATTCACCCAGTTAGCCTCTGACTGGACCTTGATTAGTCATCCTAACTCGGTCTGACCGACTTGACCAACTTTGATCGGTGCCCGAATTGACTTTGCCGGTCACTTGAAGCTGATTTATGGTTGGGAAAAAAACGGTTTAGTCCAAAAACGCGTCAAAAAGTATGAACTAGTCCACTCCGAGTTAACTAGGTACAACTTAGTCCAAAAGTTATTTAAAATATGAAAATACACATATAACCTTCCTGATTTAAAATTTAGTCCAAATATTTACAATTTAGTCCATGGTGACTCAGAATGATGTCAACAATTTTAAACAAATATAAAAAAAGTTAAAAATCAATTTATCTTTCGAACCGTTTATCCAAAATTCACAAACTTTATATATTCGGAAAGCTTTTTCCGAGATCTACAAAAAGAGTACCCATATGACTATATAATTTTCATTTTTTAAAAATCTTAGTTTACACATGTACACATCCACAAAATCCAAAGACAAGACAAGATGCACCAGTTTGTACACCATATACATCTTAAATCGTCCACCTAAGCACTAACAAGCATGCTATTAAAATCTAATATATAGCAAGTGCCTAAACACAAGCATGCTATTAAAATTAAAAATTCCAGAAAAGCGTCCATCTACAAGACTTGTCCATTTGTCTTCTCCAATTTCTTAAGCTCTCTTGAAAAGTACCTAAACACATAGCAAGCATGTTATTAAAATCATCTAACGATATCATGGGATTTGCAGAAAAGATGCATATGTATAGCAATGTCCTTAATCAACAGCGGTACAACTATGTACACATTGAAAATCAACAGGTGTAATGCATATGTATAACAATGTTCTTAATCAACAGGGGTACAACTATGTACACATTGAAAATCAACAGGTGTACAATTATGTACACATTGAAAATCCAACCCATCATATGCTAAATTAGAAAACTTATTTGTCATTGGATCTCTATTCAATACACTGTTATCGAAAGAAATGGGAACTCCACTTCCCATATTTAAAATAAATAAATTCGGGTTAAAATTAGGCAGCAGGTCATTTTAAGCAATGGCATCGTACACAGTGAATCTCACCTAAAATGAATCTTGGGAGAAATGGTAGAATAGGAAAAAAGTTTCCGTGTCCAAACATGCATTAATAGATTTTGTGTTATACACCGTGTCTTTCAAGACACCACCAAGTATCTAACTTAATAAAATGCCTAAGTCACCTCATCTGAATTAACGAATCAACTGTTCAAGTTGTGGCAACAGAAAATGAAACAAATCTAGAGGGTTCGCATTGCTTTGCATCAGGGAAAACATGTCTACTAAATTTTTTTTGCCTATGCTCACATTCGATTCATGACACCCCCTTCAAATTAAAACTAAAGCAACCATAAGAAGTAGCAAAACAGAAAACAAAGACTTACTCCCACGGAATACCTCCCACTTGCATCCAATCACCATCCTTATCCTCATATGCAGAGCATATTTTGATCCATGAAGAAGATCCATATAGTTGTTTTGTCTCTCAGGATCCCCATGTGTCCCACATTGACCTGAGGCATACAAAAAAAAATCACTGATCCATGCTAAAAAAGGCGTTTTGAAGTTCAGTCAAAAATTATATACTAGGTTAAGGTTATTGGAGTCGGGAACACAAAATAATTTACCAATAATAAAGCAGTTGAACATCTTTTCAAGAGAAAAAAATAGCTCCTGATACTCTTAGTAAGTTCTCAAGTCCACCTTTAGTAGCTAAGGGGCACCATCCATGCCGACCTTGACATACAAAGCACTGGGACCAGGTTTTCTATCTACTTCCTCGTTGTTCTTTGTAGTAGTCGCTAATGTATTTTTGTGTACATATTATCAATCAATATGTGTACAGAAATGTACACATTATCAATCAACATGTATATAAAATATGTACACATTATCAATCATCAAGTATGTGTACAAGTATGCACTAAGAATTAATATATATGTGTAGTATATGCACATTAATAATTAACACGTGTACAATTATGTACACATTATCAATTATCAAGTGTACAACTATGTACACCCAAAACATTATAGGAAAAGGCTTTAAATTGGATGACTTGGACCATCACTGTATAATATTACTCACATATATCAATCTAAATATGTTTGTTTCCATCAAGCAAAATTAATGATGAAAATAGATGGAATTTCGATAAAAAAAACAGATGGGATTCTAAAAAGCGATGTTGAGTAGCACAAAAGGAATCGAAAGAAGCATCAAACTTGGAGTAGCACAGAAGGATGGGGTAACACTTATCTTACAGAATGTGTAACATCTACTTGTCTAAATAAAGACGGGGGACAAAGGCAGTTCACATGGATGGCGATCTAATACGAACAAATTACAAATTCAGAAAACATAACCTAATAATATTGACAAACAACAAAGATTTTCTTAAGTATTGGACAAATGCATCAATCAAACCATTAACCTATCTATATTCTGATCAATTGAAGTCAGCAAATATGCTTTAGTCAGATGTGTAAATGAAGAGCTAAGTAACTAAATAAGAAACAGTTAGATATAAATGAATTAAGTTCCGCATTAAAAGTAATATAACATTAGGTCCCATCATCCAAAACACAAAGTAGACATGCATGAATTCGATCAGGAGAATGATAAGTGATATCGCATAAGCAAATCAAAGATTAATTATGAAGTTCTATCTTTCTCCCTAACTCGGTTTGGAAATGATCCCATCAAATTTAATTCAAAACAATCAAATTAAGAAATAATAATAAGAAACTGTCTATCTAATGATAACTTGATTAGCAGTAAGAACAACAACAACAACAACAACAAAATTATTCTCAGATCTTCATCATTTTAATCATCTAAAAATGGTGAGGAGATCTGTAAGATGATGATGATGAACCATACCATCCACCCGAATTAGGTCGATTCCCGTTATAATTAAGTCGACTGCCGCTAGAGTTAGGTCGATTTAGATTTCCACTGGAAGAAGACGAAGAGGTAGGTGGATTCATAATCTCCTGATCTGAATAACCACCTCTGTAATATCCTCCTGATTTAGGACGCCAATTAGATTTCTCGATTTTCTCTTCGCTCCCTAATTCCATGAAATGAAAATTAAGAATGGAAATTAAAGTACGAACAAAGTCTGAGCGCGTCTAGAGCTGATACATCTCATACTCAATTAATTCTACAGTCAACAAATTATTGACACCTAACCAGATGCATTTCTAAGTCAATTAATTGGTATCTCCTAGAAGTCTTTTTGCGAACTAAACGACTATTTTGCGATATAGTTATGTACCATTAATAATCAGCATGTGTATAATTATGTACACATTAATAACCCACGGGTGTACAGCTACGTACACATTAACAATCCACAGGTGTACAACTACGTACACATTAATAATCAAATATGTAAAACTACGTGTACATTAGCAAAAAAAAACATGGATGTTTCAAAAATGATCTTTAGCACGGGAGGTTAGATTACTAAAATGTTTCATCTGTTCATTTCATTATAATCAACTAGCTAGACGAAAAGCTGTGTGCAAAAATAACATTGGAAAAAAACCAGATCAAGGCTAACCATATATCACCTTGTTTAAGAATCTTAACACGTTTAATGATTGCATCCGATGTGCTATCACCAATTCTTCAAAAATTAGAACATTTGCCAAAAACTAAAACAACTATTTTAGAACGGTTGGCATACCTAATCCTTCAAAATGTCTGATTTCGGATTCCTAGCAGTTTCATGTACCCATTGATCAGTTTTCTGCATTGCAAAATCAAGTCACATTTGCTAGACTAATACAATTATTCAAACAAGTGCATATAATTAACCATCATTATATAAAAATATACCAATAATCAATTCTACATCCATGGTAATATGTAGTGAGAAAGGAGGCGTTAGTGCATGTACCGGCTAAGAACTCCAACCACAGACAGGAATCATTCGTGGCAGAGAAACATAAGCATCCGTGATGATATTTATGATATATCTTCCAACCTTACTTTAACACCTCACTAGCTAGTTGTCCTTTGGCCTTTAGTGGTATCATCCACTTTCTCATATTACATTGACGCTAGCATGGATTCTCATATTAAAATGACGCTAGCATGGATTGAGGTTGCTGCCAGAATGTCAGAGTACCAATCTTTTCTGCATTTCCTAAAACTACCAAAATGTTTGAAAATCATGTGCACACCACAAAGCATAGTCTTCTTCCAGTGTGTCATCCAACGGATATACAAAACAGGGTTTTAACCTATAACATCATTTTAATCTAACGCTTCAAAATGAAAAATCATGGTCTTCCCCCAAATCAGATATTCATCTAACGGACATTAATGAAGAAACAATAAAATCCCAATCTCTTCTTCCCTGATAAAATCAAAATCACTTACAGTAGAAAGAAAAAATAGAGAAAAAGGAATAGGGAAAGGAGGGAATGGATTAATAACTATATTACGATCATTTTTTAATTACCGGATCGCGAATTTTCAAATAAACTGAGAACGTAGGTTGGAATTATTTATATATGCTGATTTGTAGAGATTTTACATATGGTGACTATGTGAAGCCAACATAAGCAGTCATTCAGCATACAAATGATGCAGATCTAAACTCTGATTATTGATCGAATATGAAATTCCGACTGAAAATGAAGTAATTAGTTTGTTTTTTGTTTTTTTTTCTTTCCAAAATTGATAAATTAACAATCGCAAACAAATTAAATAATAAGAATAGATTAACTTTACTTTTCAAATCGATTTTAACGATGAATCCAGCAATTAATTTGCTGAAATTCAATCTCACCAACTTTCCTCCTCAATTTCAAGTGAATGTTCATGATAAAGAACTGATGATAACGATTTAGGCTTATTGCTCAATTGAATCGAGTGTTTGTTTGATTCTATGATTTACGTTTGGAAGCTCAAGATGTCGACGTTAGGTTTTGGGATTAGTTCTTTATTGGGAGAGGTAGTTGTGACGAAGGAAACGAAGAAATAAAAGCTGAACTTTTGAACTTCTACGCTGATGGGTATTTGGCCATGTAAATAATCAGTTTTGGACTAAATCATTAAAAAAAGGATTAAGTCGTTCTAAATTGGGTAAATTTGGATCTTATAGTACTAGGCTTCAGATGAGTGGACTAAAGCGTCCAAATCCCACTAACTTTGGGACTAAACGTCAATTTCTACTTTAAGGTTACTCTTCGGTCAACTTCCGGTCGGTGATCCCAGTTTTCCGGCGACTACTTTTGGCTGAGAATTTTACTTGGGTATTTCCTACATATGGGCTTGGTGGACATCTTAGTATTGGACTTTGAAGACTTGGACTTAACTTTGGAGAAAAGCTACAAAAGGAAAAGTCTTCTAGAACTTTTGGAATCACGGACACTACTATTTGGGGATTTGGAGGAGAGCGACGATTCTACTAGGGTTTGCTTTCATTTTTATTTATTTTTATCTTCATTATTTTATTTATGGTGATGAACTCAAAAGCTATGAGTAGCTAAACACATATTATTGGTTAAAGGTTTAAAGTTGATTTCTCAACATGATATTTGAATCAATGCATTAGTTTTGTCTCAATAATTTATTGTTTATGCTTTATTATTAATATTTTTATATGATTAGATTGCTTGTTTGGTTGAGTCCGGAAACAATCCGATTTGGTTGAGTCCGGAATCAATCCGATTTGCATTCATATCTAAAGCTAGATTAGGATTTTCAATACGTAAAAGTTGTTAATCCCTGATTCTAAGTAGCATAGTGTTGTTATTACTTGTAGTGATACATCTCTATAATTGCATATGAATCATAACCTTTATTAAATGAATTAGTGCTTTTACACGTTCGTTTGCATTGATTAGTCTATTTCATCGAACTTATTGCTCTTAGGGAGTTAAACTTAATTGTGCTTTTACACTTTAGGTTTCTTTCTAGGTATAATTCACATGTGCATCTTTTAATGTGTTTGTAATGAAATTAGGAAATTAACGTGATATTTATGCGATCAAGATATCCTAGGACTTTTAATAAATCAGGGATTAAATTATCAATTCTAGTCATTGATGAAAATACATGTTTGTGAATGATACAATCCCTTGACCAATATATTCTCCTTATTGTTTACTTCCAATTATTTACTTTGATTTCAATTTATTTCATTGCTTAGATAAAATTCAAAATCCCCCCCTGGTTACTAAGAAACTGAAATTGTTTAACAACAAAAGCCTATCTGTGGGAACGAACTCTTTCTTGCCATATACTTAATCCATATTATTTGTAAGTGATAAAGTGACATTATTTTTGACGCATACGACAACGATCAACTATGTTTAAGGTGGTTAGCCGAAACTAGACGATTTGAACTTAAATGTTTAATATTTATTTTCATAAACACTTAAAATATTAACCTTGAGTCACAATCATGTGATCAAATAAGTCTTGTGTTTTTAGAGAACTGATCAAATGCTAATTATCTCGTAGAAATAATTTAATCACACTTGAAAATAATCGACATGGTTAGTAGGTTTACAAATTACAAATACCATAGTCGTTTGTGGGTCAGGTCAGTCACAGTATGTTTACCGGTTTGTAAGCTAATAAGCCAAACCAAGTTCCGGAGTTCACATAACTATTTAGGTATGCGTACCGGTATGGATACCTTAAGACTATGACCGGTTCCGGAGTCCACATAACTATTTTGGTACTATACCGTTTGGATACACAACCGAGTTCCGGAACACAAAACTATTTTGGTACGTGTACCGGTATGGATACTCTCACCCGGTTCTGTAACCAAAGTTCCTTTACGGTTTGCATACGAGTATGCGTACCGATCCGGTTCACGAGTTGAACATATTTTTACATGGTGTGCATAAGGATATGCGTACCACAAATATGCAAGTCGATATATAGCTACGTGTACGAGTACATGTAATTCGAATTCAGACTTATAACAGTTTTCCCAATTTATAAGAATCATAACACTGTCTTGTATCTGGATCTATATTAGTTCTATATTTCTCTCTAAATCGATTCAAAACATTCCCGAATAACATCAATGACACGTATCACTGTTCCAGGCATTTTTCGAACGATAAAACTTGAATCATGATTTTCATTGCGAACAATACACTGTCCTTAACCGAAATTCATCAAGTATGAACAAATGTTCATTAAGCTTTGTCATTATCAAGATAAACTGGGCTCGAAATTCTTGTATATGCATGATAGTCATATTAGTTATGCGACATCGTCTCAATGATAGAAAAGTGAATATAACTTGAGAAATAGGTGGTTCAGTCTTCACTCACCTTTTTTTGATGAAGTTCTCCAAAAGCTTCTGTTGATCTTCGCCTTCAAACGGTAGATTGCAATGATGACTGCTGTCATCAACTGTTTCTCAACTACATTTATATCCTAGTCTGAGACTTAACTAATTGCAGACTAGAAACCAAGATATAGTTTTGAAAACTAAATTTGAGAACAAGCTTGAGATAGCAACACTTGTGAGTTCGACCGAGCAATGCTCTAACAGTAGGTACTTGATTTCCGAATTGAATTTTCACTTCCACTAAATTTCAAACACGATAAGTTAAGTTTTCCTTTTGAGTTTATAATTTTTAAACCAATCATACGTTGACAAATGTCCTCACCAAAACTCTCTTTTCACAAAATCCACAAAGGCTTATTTCAGCCAACAGGAAGCGGGGGTTTCCTCACCGTTCAACGTGTGAGCTTTATTTATCTAGGACTTTAAATATTTAGATATTTGGATGTAGATAGGTTATCAAGATTATAACAACTACACAAATCATGTATCACACAATATTTACCGTCTAATCTTCATTTTCAATAATTACTTTGTTAGTTCTGATGAAATATGATTTTAATTGATTGAATGAAGCGTGAGAGTAACTCCAACCTACAATCATGTATTTATAAAGATTTTCTCCTTCTTAACTCTCATAGAATTTGCTTTTAGAACGTCTCCTGCAGTAGGTCGAAAAAATCCTACATGGAGATCATTTTAAGAACTTCCATTATGAGGGTCTTTATACTTGGCCTAAATAAGACCCTTTCTCTTAAAATTCAATTCAAAGTAGATAAGGTTTTAAATTTATAATATTTAGATTTGGATAAACATAAAAGTATTTTTTAAAATGATTTGTCATGAAATAGAAGTTTTAATTAATAAAATTAATGACATAGAAATCTTTAGGGATTTAACTGGTTACATTTTTTCTTAGACTTTTCATTGTCCATGTCATTGCTCCAAGTTCATTGGATTCAACCATTGAAGATGAATTTTTGTTTAACGGGGTCCAAAATTTTATGTGGCATAGAAAAATTAAAATTACACCCAGTGTTCTTACGTGTAATCTTAAAATTTGCTTTATTTGCTATGTTTTGGACAAAAGAAACCAGATAAAACTCCACCTTAATAGTGGTGCCATTTTGTTTGAGGATTTACCAACCGAATATAACGAGTGTTTTGGCTTATATACGAATACGGATTTTAGCATACATGGAAGCACAATATATTAGTCATGCGACGCTGACTTGGTAAAAAAAAAAAATCGTTCAGCTTCTTCAATTGATTCTACTAGGGTTTTTTAGGGTTCTTGAAATCTTATATTTCCTTTATGGTTATCTGATTTCTTTTATATGTTTACTGATCAATTTGTAACGAATTTATCTTACTCTTTGTGTTCTTATTTTCTTAAACTTTTTAACCTAAATCCCCAATTTATGATGGTCTAGTCAGTTCTTTCCGATAACTTGTTTTTTCAAATCTTTTTGTTTCTCTAATATTATAAAGTGTTTTATATTTTAATTTGATTCATCTTAGCTGCTCTGTCTTCAGCGTTACTAATTTTCTTTTCAGTTTTCCCAATTTTTTTCAGATTAGGTCATGGGCTGAAGGAGGTAGCGTACATAAGGTCTTATTTCTCTACCATCATGAGATTATTGATCAATCAACAAATTGGTGTTTGTAGCGGATATGTTTGGGTATGGTTCTGGAACCTTTTTTAATGAAATCAAAAAATTAGATTTTGTCAGTAAAACTAAGAGAAGACTAGTTCTTCGAATTGCTTTTAGCATCATGAGATCCTAGTATTGTAGGGATTTTGGAAGAATTATTACTACTATGAATATTTTTGTAAATGACATTCAGTATGGGATATTTTATATTGCACATGAAGACTATGGGATTTTGTTGTGTTATAATCATGAATTTCTGCTTCATAGATGCAATTAGTACCTCTTCTGTTTCAGTTCATTTTCGGAGGTGGTTGTTTACTAATAATGAATACCTACTCATAGGTTCTATTGGTTTCTTTTATGGTTCATATTTGGAGGTTACTTGGTGATTAGTTTTAGAGACTTTATTGTTGCCTGCTTAATCTGGGGTTTAGTTTTCCATTAGTCTTTTATACGATTTTCATTATTTTTATGGGTTTTTCTCAGAAGAGAGCTGTTGTGAATTAGTTTATTTTATTTACACGAATTTTAATAGCTGATTATTAGCATTAAGTGGTTTCCTTTCAGTACCTTTTTAACACTTGGTAGTGTTTACTCTTAAGCATGAGTCTGGTCTGATTTTTTATTGGGTAGTATTCACTGTGACAGTTGAGTAACTGAAGAGGTTAAGATTTGGTAATGATGCTTATATAATACTTTCATCCGTCCATTCCTGCAAGTTAGCTAATTTATTTTATATCCCTTCAGTTTCCTTTTATGTTGTGCTTTGAATAAGAACTCTTTTATATCTTTGTTTCACTTAGAAAAGAAAATTTTAGTTGTGGGTTTTCTCCTTTCAATCTCTTTTGACTTTGTTGTCTGATATGGATGTCTCTGATGAACATGTGAGTATTCTAGACTTAGATGAAAATGTAAAAGAATACCCATTTAAATTAGCCGGTTTGATTACTGATGCAAATCACAAATATCACAAAACTTCTGTCAGGCATCATCTAAATAGAGTGTGGACCATCACTTATTCTGATTTCAATTTAGAAAAACCTTTTACACAAGGAATGCAAGGTTTTCTTAACCTTTTTGTTGTTATGTTCAAGTATAAGAAGGATCTAGATTTAGCAATTGCTGCTAGGCCAACTTTACTCTTTGATCAGTTATTTACAGTTCAGCCTTTGGGAGATCTAGAGTTTGTTTTCGAATTACAATGGAATACCACTTTAATGTCTGTGCAGATTACTATCCCTACTGCTCTTATCAATAAATGAAAGGCCAGAGAAATTATTGAGCAGATTGGCACCATAGAGATAGTTGAGACACCGATGGATAACGTTTTTGAAGAAAAAGTTATGGTTCCCATGAATTCTCCAATGACAAAGAAAGTTGTGTTTAATACTGCCAGGAAAACATATTATATGCCTGCTTTTATCCTAGATTGCCTTTTCATGCTTGTACCAAATGTTTTATTCTTAACCATGATGAAAACAAATGCTAGGAAATTCAAATGAAGATTTATGTTAAGGAACTTCCTGCTCTGTCTCCTAAGGATTCAAATGTTGCTGTAACAAAAGTCACTTCTGTGTTGGAAAAGGGGGAGAGTTCTGGATCTATCAAGACTATTGATTCCATAACTCAAGATGGAAATGCCTCTCAACCATCAGTTTTCTCAGTTAGTCTTCCGCTTGTTGGTACTTTAAGAGGTTCAGGTTCTACTTCTCTTCTTGTTGCCTCACCTGTTGTACCTTCAATTTCTTCATTAATTATTAAGGAACCTGGTAATTCGCATGTTAATTCTATTTCAAGGGTTCCCTCTGATCATGTTGTTATTTCTCCTCATGCACCTTCTCCTCTTGAATAGTGCTTTTCTTTTGATCCTGCGTCTTTAATGCATGATAAGAAAGGAAAAATATCTAGAACCTCTTATGAATCATTGTAGGTAGTAGTTATTTTCTCTCATCACCTACCAGGATCCCTACTCCTCATTGGCCTCCTATGTCTTCAATGCCACCTTTTGTACCACCTATTGGTACTTCTTTTATTCCAGGCCCTATCGATTCCGCTTTATCAGAATATGTTGAATCAAATGTTTTTTGGTCTGCCTGCTGCACTTCTGTATTTCACACTGTTTTCACTTCCTCTAGAGTCATGTTTAATACTTCTACCAAGATGAACTACTCTTCGGATATGTTTGTGAATGCTATTACTAACAATGATATTATGAGTAATCCAACCGTTGAATATGTTTTAGACAAAACAATTGTTCTTGAACCAACCCCGCTTGCAACTTTACTACCTGAACTGATGAGGATTTCGAAAAAGAAGTTAATCTCATGATGGTGGATTCTACGGACTCCATGGATGCAGAACCTTCTTCTGCTCATGAACTCGTAATTCTTTTTTGAACTTAAAACTCTTATCTCTGTCTTTTACTTTTTTTATTTTATTAAAATTCTTTCAAATAATCATGAAATGTCGTAGTTGGAATATGACTGGGTGTTGTTCGGACAAAAAGTGGTTGCATCTTTTGAAATTGTTTAGAAATTATAAGCTAGATGCCATTTGTTAATGTAAACTATGGTTAATAATGATTCAGTTAAAAAATTTAGTCATCATATCCCTTTCGACTCTTGGTTAGTTGTGCCTGCAGTGGGTAAATCGGGCGGACTAGCTTTAGGTTATTTTTCTAAATCTTATATAGAGGTGCTCCCATAACATGATATATATTTTGTGTGATACAACTCTGAGTATTACAAATTGTACGGTTTCTTTTTGAAAAAGCGGGAGTCTAACAACCACACCCAATATTTCGTTTAAGCGATCTGTATGGACTAACTCCAACATAATTCTGAGAGCACCAACTAATAAATCGAGCTTAATCAAGAAATATATCCAAGAGTTATATCTCTGTTTCTTAATGTAATCAACAAATTAAACAGATAGAAATTTGTGAGCCTGATAATTATAAGAAACAACTACCAAAGACCAATGTTCAAGTGCCAATCAATTTTATATCAACAACCAAAGGTTGGATTATCTAATTGATTGAACTACGCAGAACCTGTGATATTTCAATTATATAAAAAAAAATATAACGCGGAAAAGAAATAACACAGACACCGGAAATTTTGTTAACAAGGAAACCGCAAATGCAGAAAAACCCGGACCTAGTCCAGATTTGAACACCACACTGTATTAGGCCGCTACAGACAGTAGCCTATTCCAAGTTAACTTCGGACTGGAATGTAGTTGAGCCCTAACCAATCTCACACTGATCAAGGTACACTTGAGTTCCTTACGCCTCTGAATCCCAACAGTACTCTGAGCACTTTATTCCCTTAGTTGATCTCACCCACAACTAAGAGTTTCTACGACCCAAAGTCGAAGAGTTGACAAACCAATCTGTCTCCCACAAGAATGCCTACAAGTTTTGTTCTGTCTTTTGATAAATCAAGGTGAACATGAACCAATTGATACACCGGACTTATATTCCAAAAGAACATCCTAGTAATATCAATCACCTCACAATAATCTTAATCGTATGGTAGCGAAACAAGGCATTGTGGAATCACAAACGATGAGGCGAAGATGTTTGTGACTATTTTTTATCTTGCCTATCGGAGATTAAATCTCGAGCAAATCTTAGAGAAGATAGTACTCAATACGATAAATACAGCAAGATCAGAACACGCAACTACAGAGAAAATAGTTGGGTCTGGCTTCACAATAATGAAGTCTTCAAGTTGTTAACCTACAGGGTTTAAAAAAAAACCTAAGGAAAAGGAGAATCGACTCAAGTCACAACTAGTACCACACATGAGGTGTGGGGATTAGGTTTCCCAGTTGCTAGAGTTCTCCCTTATATAGTCGTCAAATCAAGGTTTGCAATCAATGTTACCTTGGTAACAAAGCATTCAATATTCACTGTTAGATGAAAAACCTGAATAGACTCAAGCTAATATCTTTCAACCGTTAGATCGAACTTAGCTTGTCACACACAAATGAAAAGTGACTTCATTTAGATATGAGTAACTGTGCCTAAACATGTACACCTTGTTGGCGCAACCATAGTTAAACGAAGTTAGGTATATGAACACTTTAATATCAACCTTATTCATCTTAACCATAACTAGTTCAAATGACTCAAAAGAAACTAGTTCTATAGTTGTTCAGTTGTTTATATTCTCATAGAAGTATACAAGACACAATTGAAGCAAAATCGATTTTGATTCACTCGAATCAACTCATGAACATAACCACGGTTTGCAAAAGATTGCTTTCTTTAATATATAAATGTATTAGTTCATGAATAAACCGATTTTAGAACATAACCTACTCAAGTATGCAAACGGGTACGCATACCTAAATGGCCGGACTTACTTTGGGTTTGCCAGTATGCGAACGGGTAACCATACTTCCAAACTCAGTTGAATTTCCGTACATGAAATTTACGCCAGTACGCATACGGGTATGTATACTAAGTTCCCGTACTTTCATTAAACCAACCAGTACGCATACGGGTATGCATACTATGGTTCCCGGACTTGGAATAACTTGCAACAGTTAGCATACAAGTACGCATATTGTGTTATATCCAATCATGGTTAATTTTTCTAAACTCCCATTTCAGTCATTGAAACATTCTTAGAAGACAACAACAGCTGTCTCACACAAACTATTATCTTCAAAGCAATTTTCTAGTGATCGAATGATCAAATACAAAACATTCCTAGTCTACATCAAATGTCTGTATCACACAAATCATGTAAGATGTTACCAGAAGATTTTCACATGATCATATTTTGACTCTCTTCAAGAATATAGTATGAACTTGGTTAAAGCGAAAGCTTACCAACACACATTTCGAGAAATATGTAAGCGAGTTAAACTCAGCTCGAAATATCAAATGTGTATAATCGAAGTCTATATAGCTATACGACTTTTGTCTCAAATAGGAGATAGAGTAGATAGACTTTTGAGTGATAGATGAGTTCAAGTCTTCACATGCCTTTTGTTAATGAAGTCCACAAGCTCCCCTTAATAGTTCTTCGCCTTCAATCGATGAACGCTGTGAAGTCTAATGCTCAATTACACTTACTATCCTAATCTGATACTTAGCTATAAGTAGACTAGAAATCAAGACTTATAGTTTTGGCAAGTAAACTTGACAAACAAGCTTGAGATAGCAAAGCTTGCGAGTTCGACCGAGCAGTGCTCTAACAATCTCCCCCTTTGTCAATTTTAGTGACAATACTATCAATACATATGGATTACAAAATAAATAAACTTTGTAGCTTCTCATCCAAATGCTTGATATCCTTGGTTCTTCAACATTACTCTAAATCTTTGTCATTTCCAAGTAGTCCAATAATTCTGAACGTGTTCAACTCGGCATCATAGTTGTTGAAGATCCGTAGCCATAACAATAAGAAAACCATTTTATCAATTATTTTTATACAGTATCATAGTATTATTACACATCATCAAAGTCCAATTATATCACAACTTTGACAACAATACTATGGTGATATGTATCACTCCCCCTTAGTCAATACTTCATCTCATATTAAAACCGCTCCCCCTTACATAATGATCCTTAAACCATATGTATTTGTAGTGTGAACTACACATTAATTCTCCCCCTTTTTGTCAATATAAATCGGCAAAGGTACGAAAACTAGTGGGATCATAATGAAATTCTCATAGAGATTCTTCATGACTAAAATAAAACATATCAACTTTGTTTCGATGATTTCACATATTCGAAACTTAGTGGATTCATCAAGAAGTTTATAAAAATCCAACAAAACTCCTACAATATTCCATAGCCGCACTCCCCACAAAGATTTGGCAATTAAGCACAAGTTCAATTAAGAACTCTCCCCCATATAATGTCTTCTCCGAAAGAACAACAAGAGCGACCTTACTTTTGCAAGAAAAGAAGGATTTCTTTGGACATTAACAAATTACATGAAACATGAATATGTATCCAGAAAACTCAATTAAATTAACCACAAGAGAACCCATGATTAATTTAATCGGAAATGCTCAACATAAGAGAACTTACGGAGCCGCACAATACTTTCACATAGAAGTGGATCAGGGAAAGATCAATACTGCGGAATACTCAAAGATTCATTCTATTTTTATCAATATTTGCATAATGATATCATAAACTTAATCTTTGTAATCAAAAGTTCGTCATATCTTCCATCAATATTTGCATAATGGCACAATAGGCTTAACTTTTGACATATATGGGACAATCATAGTTCACAGACGCAAACACATATCCCATAACAATATTTTGCAATATATGAAACCAATAAAGATTAATACTGCAAAATCATCTTCCAAAAAACTTTAGAATTTAAATAAATAAATCTAAAAACATTGTAAGATGAAAATCGTTGGCAATAGCTATGTGTACTCACAATAATTGCTATTCCAAACCCTAGTTATCCTTCTTAAAACACAAGAATAAATTCTTATAAGATGTTTCCTAGACATTAAAACATGACAATATAGAGAAGTTAATCATCATCTTCATCATCGGAATCCATCCAAGATGCTTGAACTTTTTCCATTTCTTCCTTGATTTCGGGAAACTTTGTAGCAATCACAAGTATTTGTTTTTGCACACATTTAACCTTTGCATTGATCTTACGCACACCCTTGTGAATTTGATGAAGAATACTCAAGGTGGTAGGATCACAAGAACCGTCAAGGGAATCACATCTTTGTCTTTTGCAAGCATTCTCCTTCATACGTTTGAAAGTACAAGGACGAACAAGTTTGGCAGTTCCAAGAGAGTTGCCAATGGGAGCAATGGAATGTGCATGACAAATTTACTCGATTAAGCAAGGAAAACCTAACTTCTTTTTGGATGACGTCATCGAGACTATTTGAAGAATGATAAATCCACAAATATCAAGACAAGGAGTACCCAATTCAAGGAAATAGACCAACTCCGCAAACTCACGACTCCACCGAGAATTCTCAATTGTGGAGGGACAAAGATTAGAAATACCAAGTTTTCCGAAAGACATCAAGGCAAGACTAAGATAATTAGTAGGAAATTTCCCTTCATTCCGACCAACACTCTTGCCACAAAGACTATTAGAAATGGTTTCATATGATGGTATTTCTTTCCTTGGTATTGGAAGACGAAAGTTACCAAATGGAATTTTAGTAACCCTTGAAATAAAATCTCAATCAACAATAATCCTTTTTCTATTTATCATGGTCTTTAATTCCATGTCATTAAGATCAACATCATGGATGTTGGGATAGAAGATTCTTGTAAGGGTATCACAACTTTTGACAAGAATAATCTCTGAACAATCTTTGAAGATTTTTGGTATGTGCCATAGATGCCCAGAACAAGTTTCCCAAGGAGATTTCCCATAGGGACAATCTTTGGGAACAATCAAACACAAACTTATTAGGTTTATCGTGTTTGCCTGCTCTGATACCAATTGAAAAAGCGGGGGTCTAACAACCATACCAAATATTTTGTTTAAGCAATCTGTATGGACTAACTCCAATATAATTCTGAGAGCACAAACTAATAAAGCGAGCTCAATCAAGAAATATATCCAAGAGTTATATCTCTGTTTCTTAATGTAATCAACAAATCAAACAGATAGAAATCATGAGCCTAATTATTATAAGCAATAACTTGAACGGTACCAAAGACCAATGTTCGAGTGTCAATCAATTTATATCAACAACCAAAGGTTGGACTATCTAATTGATTGAACTACGCACAACCTGTGATATTTCAATTATATAAACAAATATAATGTGGAAAAGAAATGATACATACACCAGAAGTTTTGTAAACGAGGAAACCACAAATGCAGAAAAATCACGGGACCTAGTCCAGATTTGAACACCACACTGTATTAAGACGCTACAGACACTAGACTACTCCAAGTTAACTTCGGACTGGAATGTAGTTGAGCCCTAACCAATCTCACACTGATCAAGGTGCAGTCGCGTTCCTTACGCCTCTGAATCCCAGCAGGACTCTATGCACTTGATTCCCTTAGCTGATCTCACCCACAACTAAGATTTGCTACGACCCAAAGTTGAAGACTTGATAAACCAATCTGTCTCACACGAAAAAGTCTATTTAATAGATAAATCTGTCTCCCACAGAAATACCTACAAGTTTTGTTTCGTCTTTTGATAAATCAAGGTGAACAGGAACCAATTGATACACCTGACTTATACTCCCGAAGAACATCCTAGTAATATCAATTACCTCACAATAATATTAATCGTATGGTAGCGAAACAAGATATTGTGGAATCACAAACGATGAGATGAAGATACTTGTGACTACTTTTTAGCTTGCCTATTGCAGATTAAATCCCGAGCAAATCTTAGAGAAGATAGTAGTCACTATGATAGAATATAGCAAGATCAGAACACGCAACTACAGAGAAAATAGTTGGGTCTGTCTTCACAATCCCAATGAAGTCTTCAAGTCGTTAACCTACAGGGTTTTGGAAAAAACCTAAGGTTAAAGGAGAATCGACCCTAGTCGCAACTAGTATCACACAGGATGTGTGGGGATTAGGTTTCCCAGTTGCTAGAGTTCTCCCTTATATAGTCTTCAAATCAGGGTTTGCAATCAATGTTACCTTGGTAACAAAGCATTCAATATTCACCGTTAGATGAAAGCCTTATTAGACTCAATCTAATATCTTTCAACTGTTAGATCGAACTTAGCTTGTTACACACAAATGAAAAGTAACTTCATTTAGATATGAGTAACCGTACCAAAACCTGTGCACCTTGTTGGCTCAATAATAGTTAACCAAAGTTAGCCATATGAACACTTTCATATCAACCGTGTTCATCTTAACCATAACTAGTTCAAATGACTCAAATGAAACTAGTTCTAGAGTTGTTCAATTGTTTATACTCTTATAGAAGTATACCAGAGACAATTGAAGCAAAATCGATTTCGATTCACTCGGATCAACTCATGAACATTATAGCCATGGTTTGCAAAGATTGCATTCCTTAATATATAAATGTATTAGTTCATGAATAAACCGATTTTAGAACATAACCTACTCAAGTATGCAAACGGGTACGCATACCTAACTGGCCGGACTTAGTTTGGGTTTGCCAGTATGCGAACGGGTAACCATACTTCCAAACTCAGTTGAATTTCCGTACATGAACTTTACGCCAGTACGCATACGGGTATGTATACTAAGTTCCCGGACTTTCATTAAACCAACCAGTACGCATACGGGTATGCATACTATGGTTCCCGGACTTGGAATAACTTGCAACAGTTAGCATACAAGTACGCATATTTTGTTATATCCAATCATGGTTAATTTTTCTAAACTCCCATTTCAGTCATTGAAACATTCTTAGAAGACAACAACATCTGTCTCACACAAACTATTAGCTTCAAAGCAATTTTCTAGTGATCGAATGATCAAATACAAAACATTCCTAGTCTACATCAAATGTCTGTATCACACAAATCATGTAAGATGTTACCAGAAGATTTTCACATGATCATCTTTTGACTCTCTTCAAGAATATAAGATGAACTTGGTTAAAGCAAAATCTTACCAACACATATTTCGAGAAATATGTAAGCGAGTTAAACTCAGCTCGAAATATCAAATGTGTATAATCGAAGTCTATATAGCTATACGACTTTTGTCTCAAATAAGAGATAGAGTAAATAGACTTTTGAGTGATTGATGAGTTCAAGTCTTCACATACCTTTTGTTGATGAAGTTCCACAAACTCCCCTTAGTAGTTCTTCGTCTTCAATCGATGAACGCCGTGAAGTCTAATGCTCAACTACACTTACTATCCTAATCCGAAACTTAGCTATAAGTAGACTAGAAATCAAGACTTATACTTTTGGAAACTAAACTTGACAAACAAGCTTGAGATAACAATGCTTGCGAGTTCGATTGAGCAGTGCTCTAACACTTTTATATATGGGTCTCTGAATACTTTTGGTATGAGAAATCCATGGAATATTTTGGGTAATATAAATGAGGATATTACCCGATACTTCATTTTGCATGCTTATGAAAAACAAGGAGGGAATCCAGATACTTCTTTTCTGCCAGAGTTTATAAAAACTAAGCTGGTGGATATGAAAATGAATGAAGTACTTGCTTTTGGGAATCCCTTTACTTGGTGCAATAGACAATTCAGGAATCCTTCTGAATTAATTTTTGAAAAACTGGATATGGGTTATACGAATGATAATTGGTTGTCGGTTTTACCTCATAATCGTGTTACTAACCTAGCTAGAGTTTATTTTAATCATTGTCCAATACTGCGTAAGTGTTTTCATCAATAGAAAAAACTTCATATTCCCTATAAGTTTTTTAAATTTTCGCAGTTGAATCCTAGAATGTTCTTAATAATTCATGGGTCAAGAGGGTAAATGGTTCTCCGAGTTTTATCTTTGTTGGTAAACTTAAGAATCTTAAACAAGATCTTAGTAGTTGGAATATACACTCTTTTGGTCATAGTAAGAATACTATTAATAAGATGAATTTAGAAATTGAGAAGCTCCTATCCATGCCTTATATCTCTTTATCTTGGTGATTATATTTTGAATTACTCAAAATAGCTGGATTATTTTGTATGAAATTGAAAAGTCCTTTGATAAACAATAATTCAGTATAGACTATTTTACTCAATATGATAGAAATACACAATTTTTTCATAACTCGGTTAAGCTTAGAAATATGTGCAATACTATACAGACTACAAAAGATGGTCAGGGAAACTGGTTGGAAGATAGAGAGCAAGTTGTTTTTTTTTCTAATCATTTTAAGAATATTTATTTTTCTTCTAATCCTAGTAATGCTGACATTGATGAAGTTTTAAAAGGTATTCATCCTATTAAAACTGATGATATTAATAATGCTTTGGTGGCTATCCCTACTGTGGAGGAGATTCATGATACTATGAAGGTTATGTGAAAACACGAGGGTACCCAAATACACCACAATCTTTTATTTATACACCTATAAGTCCTCTTACCAAAAGTGATCGTCTATGGACAAAGTCGAGACAATGCAACAAATCGGTATTCACACTTTGTGTGATTGTCTATGGATACGAGATCGATACAATACGACTACCAAAGTGTGATACTTGATAATAGGTTCAGACTTAACCAAAATCTATAGGATCACTATCAAGTATATCGGAATTAACGTTTGTGTATTTTACTTTTAATTATAATAAACAATTATAATTGCGGAAATAGAAAAGTAAAAGACACAACAAGATTTTGTTAACGAGGAAAACTGCAAATGCAGAAAAACCCTGGGATCGAGTCCAGAATTGAATACTCTCAGAACTAAGCCGTTATACAAAATCTAAACCAACTTCATATAGTTGAGACCAAGCAACTACCCCTAGTTCACTTAGTTTCCTCAGTATCCCTGCGCTTCCGACTTCGATGAGTGCACCCACTGAAACAATTCCTTTGGATCGTATTCCAAACAGTAAAGGAACAACAAATATGTTTGGTAACAACTCTTTTGATTCTTTCAAGATAAAGATATCTCAAGTCATACGCAAAGGCTCTTCCGTTTAATCTAATAAACTCCTTTGCCTAGTTAGATCAATCTATTCAATAACTACAAAAGTAGTCAAGTTTAGATTCGTACACAATCCAAATAAATCTCAAAGAGATATATTTAGAATGCCGATCTCATGCAACTAATCAATCAAATAAATCCGATTCTAGTTGGATCCCAGCCGATCAAGGTTTGTGTACGCGAAAGATATGAGAACTAAATCTTCTTCGTCTTCAAATCTTCTTTGATCTTCAATAAACACCTGCACAACACCACTTGAATCTCTTGTGATCAATAACACACAGAACAGAGTCTATTAACAATGGATTATCATAAGATGTCTTTAGATCTACAAACAGTTCTAAAGATCCCGTCGATACTTCAATCTAGTTTGAGTGAATCTTATATCAGAAGAGAAGATTCCCAAGAATAAACAAACTAGGTGCAATCAAAGTTTCAACAACCGTTAGTCAATCAAATATGTCGAAAAATAATAACACTGCAATTATCTAGTTTCCCACCAACGGTACTCGTAGAGCTTCTTGATCCCACATAAGTCTTTAAACGAGCGTTCGTAAGAGATTTCACCTAATTAGGATACTTTCCTATCCTATTAGAAGGCTCCACCAGAAACAACAAGAATGAAGTTTTCCTGGCTCTTAGGATAGTTCGCTAGAAATGCAAACTTAGGTATTTACAGACCAAGAATGTTTGGACACCAAGGAATTTCCAAAACCGAAAATATTCTCAAGATATGCAATAAATAGCAAAATTCGATTTTCCTAATTCCAATAAATGCTTGTCCAAAATTTCTGAAATCTCTCAATAGAAAATCTCCAATTAGTAAATGCACATTAATAATTTTTATTCTCTAGAGATATGCATTTAATTGCTGGTAACTAAAGCATATAAAACCAAAAACCTTAATTAAAATATTCTCAATTTATTTCGGCACATAATCTCCTTGAGTACTAAGGAATATCTTTGAAAAATAAATGATAAGAGTTGTTGTACGTGTTCAAAGTATGTTGACATCTCTTCACTGTAAATCCTTATTCATATTTACATGGATTTACATTCTTGGAATCGGTTATACCATTCTTCCAAACAAGTTTATAATTGGTTCACCTGTATTCCAAGATTACCATGTGTTTGATCAAAACACATACATGGGTTCAATCGGTTCTACAAATAACTAGGATCGGTTATACCTCAATATGGAAATACTTGTGATCGGTCGCACAAGTTACCAGGACCAGTTACATCAGTTACCAGGATCGGTTACATCAATTGATAGACACATTTTTGTGTTTAATTTGATCTCAATACTATATATTGTTGGCACTCGAGTTTGTACTAATTTTGGTGTTTTATGTGTTTGTAGGCACCTTTGGAAAATAAACATTTTTTGGAAAATTCGGCTCGAAAAGTTGGTAAAAGCCCCGGAGGACACGTGTTATTCGGATTCTCACCGTTGGATAAGGGGCACCTCAATTACTAAGGGTCACCCCAAAAGGAATCTGCTATTCGCACCCCAGTACAGGATTAGGGGGAGGTCATCTTCTCCATTTGAATTTTGTTTTTGGCGGGAAAATGGAGAACACTTCTGCAGATTTTTGATCGAATTGTTGAACGTGTTCTAGGGAGATTCAATGGCTGATTTTTGGTAGATAGTTGTGATATGGCCTATTAAACACACTTTGGGCGTTTGGTTCGACCAGAATTGGCTAGAATCAGCTAAACAATTCACGGGTTGAAAACATGGCAGTTTGTGTATATCACGGGTTTCACGTGATTTGGAGAAGATTCAACGTTTTTGTGCGTGCATGGAAGACCCTCACAGCCTGTTGGAGCGTGAAGGAGTTAAATATGGTAATTTGGAGGCTTGAAAACGAGTGAGAAGATGAAACAGGAAAGAAAATATTCCCAGAAATATTTTCTTTACTGCCGAGTTAAAGAGAATTATATGGAGTGAATGAGCGAGATTCGATGGGTATGTTGGCTATAAATAGGTTGCTGGGGTTGAGTAGAAAGGGTGTCGAGAGTCTGGGGGGCTGAGGAGAGCGAGAGAAGAAGAAATTCGAGTTTTCCCAAAATCGGTTTCTGCTGCTGCTGCTGATGATGAAAATGAAGAACACGAAGAACGGACCTGCACCAGCAGTCGTTTTTCTACAGTAATAACGACTCACACCTGTGGGTCTTACATCAGGCAGACTTATTTGCTACAGCGTTTGCGACACAGCTGCAGCAGTCTTATTTTGTCACTGAGGGTCGTAGTTCTCTGGTTTGTAACAAATATAATTGTTACAAACCCGGTTTTATTGTATTTCTCATATTCTCATCATTTGTAAACCATTTTTGAGCATCAATGAAATATTTTGAGAGGTTTTCCAATATGATGAGCGGCTAATTCCCTCGTAACCAAGGCAATGGAGGAAGCTATTCACGCAACATAAATGGGTAACTATTTCATTTAATTATATAATTCACCTAATCGCTGCTTTTGCAGAGTTTTAAATTATTTGAATGATTGTCTTAATTATTTGTTATTCAGTTTGATAGGTTATGCTTGGTTTAATCTCTTGATAATCTATGCTTAAGGTTTACAAATAATGTTTGAGAATCTGTATGATTGATAGTGAATTAAAGATAAAAGACGACTTAAGAATTGAATAGAGTTTTGAAATATTTATCATTCAATTTTGCATAATAGTGGAATCTAGTGTCTTGGTTACCTCTCGCACCCATTGTTAATATTTTTGTATATATAATTTTATTAAATCTAAAATTTCATTTCCTTCACAAGTCTGAAACGAATCCTATTTACTACAATCACAATCAAAAATAATAATCATTTTGGCGCCACCGACGCGGATTTGTGCTTAGGTAGAATTTTTAGGTTTTTATTATTTTTTATTATTCCATTTGTTCTTTTTACGTCTCTTTGGTTGTGTCTTTGTATTACAAGTTTGAAGTTGGATACTAAAGACCTGGGAATCAAATCTTAAAGCTAAAAGAGAAAGAAAAAAGACAAAGCAAAAAAATTAAGAAAAAAAGAGAGAAAAAAAAAACAAAAAAGGAGAGAGAATTACTATTTTATTTTTTTAAGAGACTTTCCATTTTTTTTTGTAATTATTATTATTATTATTATTATTATTATTTTTCCTTTTCTTTGGACTGGACTTTGGACAATTTATTTTAACTTTAAACCCTACGGAAGGGTTATATAAAAAAAATTTAAATATAAACTGATTGCATGGAAGGACGACGATTACAATATCGTCTCGGCCCCTCGGGTTCGCACATGACATAGGAGTCGTGGCCCCAGTCGACTTCAGCAGTTCTGCGCCCGTCTGGTACGGGAGGTAAGCTTTTGAAACACCCGCGAATCCCCTGTCAGCGGGTTTATTGTATGCCTTAAGGTGAATATATGCTGAGGATTTGAATACGGTTGTTTTAATTTCCAAGTAAAGGGCAAGGCCTGGCCAAATTAAGATAAGGACTCGGATTTCATCACCATTTCCTTCTTGCCCGTTTTAGGAAAACGAAACCAAACGCGAACTTAAGCTTAAAATTTTGACTAGAACGAGACCTATAGGGTAACGAGCTTAGTAGGAAAGTCGTTCGAAAAATATTGGTTACTCTTTTAGCATACTTCGAAGTTCATGATGGTTTATGTGAGTTGAATGCGTGATTGCGCCGCCTTGTGATAGCGGTGAGGCCTTGGGTATCAAAGCTCCACTGAGCTTCCCTCGCCTCAATTCAACTTACTTTGACTCGGATTGATTCCAGAGGGGTTTGCTTAAATTGTAACGAATTCCCTTTCGAAGGATTAGAAGCTGGTCTAGAAACAATCTAAGTGGAGCCATCATGCTTGTTGTTTGCTAGATTTTATAGGATTGATTTGGTCGAGTCAGCCTTGTTTGTGATTGTGTAGAATTCTCTTGCAATTAAGAATGTCGAACTGGTATGATAGAAGCCAATACAATGATTATCGACTTGAATTTGAATATGGACATCATCCTTTCTATGACCATGTTGGGAATAGTGGTTGGGAACGCCATCCTTTTCAAGGTTATGGTTCATACCATAGTGAGCCCAATTACTATCCACACGCGAATTGGTCTTACGAGCAAGAAAATCAGGAACATTATAGTACTAGTTACGCATTTTTGGAAAATTACTTAAAAACTAGTCCTGATTATGATATTTCTGAACCTGTTCCTTCTCTAGAAGAGACCCAACAACGGATTAAAAGGACGTATAAACGTTTAGTTGCAATGAATAGTTTAAAAGAAGAGTGTACACGGTATTCTGAGATGATAAACGAGAGTAGTGAACGTATAAGTGTTATGCTAATTAAATTCCAGGCACGTCTAGAGGCAGAGAATGAACAGTTAGCTAAAGCTGCTCGAAATGATCTAAATTTCCAAAATAGTGTTTCTAATTCTACCCTTGATATCAATAGTGAATATTTGCCTAATTTAGAGGACGAGGTTAGAATAAAAGACACTACTTATTTAGATAAGGTTCAATCATCTTCGTACTATTATGATGAGGATAGTAGTAATGAAGAATCTGAAATGTGTAGGCATAGTGATCAGGAATCTATTAATCCAATTGAGCTTTATAATGATTCTAGTTCAAATCCAAATAATTTTTATGATTATTCACCTATTCAAAAGGACGAGGATTTGATTAGGGATACCACCGTTTTAGACGACGTAGTTTTTCCTTTTGATTACGAAGCCGATAATGCTTTAGAGGAACGGGTTTATTCTGAAAATGTTGTTTTAGAGTCTAGCGACTTAGAAACAATAGTCTTAGACGAAGAAAATGAACTCGTAGAGCTATTAAATATGAGTAAGGATCCGTCGCTTGAGTATAACCTCGAAGGAGCAATTGACTATTTTCAGGATTCTAATGATCTAGAAATTAAGGGAATTGTAGCTAGTCTATCTAGAGATACCCAAAAATCTAAGTTTGGGGGTGATTATCATTCTCCTTGTGACATACCTTTAGCTCTTACTGAGATCCCTCATTTTGGACTTGATATCTCTGCCTCGAACATTTTACAAGATTACTTTCATACTCGTTTTCCCGAAACTAATGATGTCTAGGAAGAAGTTCAGTCGTTAGAAACCCATCCTCTGGTTGATGTGGTTTTCCCAGGCTATGATACCCAGATTGACTTTGTTTTCCCACCAAATAGTTTTCTTCCAAATATGGGAACGTTTATATTTCAAATGTGTCGAATATTAAGTTGTGAGACTAAACCTAAATGCTTTAGGAAATTAGAATTGACACATTTGCTTAAGAGTGACCACTACTCTCATTGTGGTCAATTTTGTAAGTCAAATCTTATTGACTTAGAGGATCCTCAGTTATTTAAGTTATTATTGTGCGCTTCTAACATCATATTTGAGTTTTTCCAGACTCTATGACCTAATGATTCGGATCCCACCTATGAAGAAACGCAACCAATGAAAATATTTTATTTAGACCCTTTATTAGAACCTGAACCTGAACCACAATTAGATATAAATATCTTAATCAGGAAACTAGATAAGGGCATGATATCCTTGTTCACTTTCTTGGGTTATTGTAGTTTCCTTTGGTCAGCTCTTTTTGGTTTTGAAGACCCACAGTTATTTCGGCTGTTACTTTTTGATTCTATGAGGTGACTAATTCCTTCCGATGTCTGGCTGAAGACTTTAAACTTAGCACTTCTTGGGAGGTAACCCAATCTCATGCGACACGGTAATATCTTTCCTTAACTCTTTTGCTTCAAATGGTAACAGTTTCTCCTTGTTCATATGCTTTTAATTTTATCTTTAGAACATTGAGTACAATGTTAGATTTAAGTTTGGGGGTATGGGAGAAACTTTTTAGTTGCACTTTTGAAACTTCTAGCGTCACGTGGTATCCGGTTAGCTAAGTTTACATACTGTTTCTCACCGAAAAGATAGAAATTGGAATGCTATAGATAACAACTTATTGAGACATTAGAGAAAAAGACATTGACATCCTTGAAATTCAGGAGAGAACTTGTTCCTTTTAGAGGGTAACCGTGATGGACCTAACCATACATGATGGAAAGGCAAGTAGGTCAGGGAAATGCCAGAAAGACAAAGCAACCTCACAATGTAGTCTTAGTTACTGGAGATAGGTTGAGAATATGTATGTCCTCATAGCTCTTTGGATACTTGTGACCAATTAGGAGTAAAGGTTTTGTGGGTACACCTCTGGTAAACCCTCCGGAGACAACACTCATCCGCTAGGGCCACCTAGCGGTTTAACGGCTTGCTGCACGTGCTAAGTGTAGTATTTTTATCTTTTCAAGAATAAATTTTGCTCGAGGACTAGAAAATAATAAGTTTGGGGGTAATTGATAGACACATTTTTGTGTTTAATTTGATCTCAATACTATATATTGTTGGCACTCGAGTTTGTACTAATTTTGGTGTTTTATGTGTTTGTAGGCACCTTTGGAAAATAAACATTTTTTGGAAAATTCGGCTCGAAAAGTTGGTAAAAGCCCCGGATGACACGTGTTATTCGGACTCTCACCGTTGGATAAGGGGCACCTCAATTACTAAGGGGCACCCCAGGTCACCCCAAAAGGCATCTGCTATTCGCACCCCAGTACAGGATTAGGGGGAGGTCATCTTCTCCATTTGAATTTTGTTTTTGGCAGGAAAATGGAGAACACTTCTGCAGATTTTTGATCGAATTGTTGAACGTGTTCTAGGGAGATTCAATGGCTGATTTTTGGTAGATAGTTGTGATATGGCCTACTAAACACACTTTGGGCGTTTGGTTCGACCAGAATTGGCTAGAATCAGCTAAACAATTCACGGGTTGAAAACAGGGCAGTTCGTGTATATCACGGGTTTCACGTGATTTGGAGAAGATTCAACGTGTTTTGTGCGTGCATGGAAGACCTTCACAGCCTGTTGGAGCGTGAAGGAGTTAAATATGGTAATTTGGAGGCTTGAAAACGCATGAGAAGATGAAACAGGAAAGAAAATATTCCCAGAAATATTTTCTTTACTGCCGAGTTAAAGAGAATTATATGGAGTGAATGAGCGAGATTCGATGGGTCTGTTGGCTATAAATAGGTTGTTGGGGTTGAGTAGAAAGGGTGTCGAGAGTCTGGGGTCTGAGGAGAGCGAGAGAAGAAGAAATTCGAGTTTTCCCAAACTCGGTTTCTGCTGCTGTTGCTGCTGATGAACATGAAGAACACGAAGAACGGACCTGCACCAGCAGTCGTTTTTCTACAGTAATAACGACTCACACCCGTGGGTCATACATCAGGAAGACTTATTTGCTACAGAGTTTGCGACACAGCTGCAGCAGTCTTATTTTGTCACTGAGGGTCGTAGTTCTCTGGTTTGTAACAAATATAATTGTTACAAACCCGGTTTTATTGTATTTCTCATATTCTCATCATTTGTAAACCATTTTTGAGCATCAATGAGATATTTTGAGAGGTTTTCCAACATGATGAGCGGCTAATTCCCTCGTAACCAAGGCAATGGAGGAAGCTATTCACGCAACATAAATGGGTAACTATTTCATTTAATTATATAATTCACCTAATCGCTGCTTTTGCGGAGTTTTAAATTATTTGAATGATTGTCTTAATTATTTGTTATTCAGTTTGATAGATTATGCTTGGTTTAATCTCTTGATAATCTATGCTTAAGGTTTACAAATAATGTTTGAGAATCTGTATGATTGATAGTGAATTAAAGATAAAAGAGAACTTAAGAATTGAATAGAGTTTTGAAATATTTATCACTCAATTTTGCATAATAGTGGAATCTAGTGTCTTGGTTACCTCTCGCAATTGATATGGTTTTTGATTGTTGTTGTAGTAATGAGGTTCAAACTCTCGGACTTGTGAAAATTAAATTTAAAGATTTGATAAAATTATATATACAAAAATATTAACAATGGTTGTGTGCAACGTGTTTCTTTTTTTTCTTTTTTAATATTAATAAATAAATACAATAAAATATTTACAAATAAAAAGAAACCTAATCTAATTATGTGCAAATAAAAAAATATCTAAAAAAAATCAGAATACTTCCAAAAATAAATATTTACAAAAGGGAACAAAAATAAGATCTGGATACTTACCTTCATGGCTGCTTATTCCACTTTCCACTTTTAATTTCAAGAAAAATATGCACACCAAAAATACAGGAAAAATACGCAAACACGTAAAATAGAAAAAAATAATAAATAAAAAAAAGTACTAGTAAAAACTAAAAAAAATAAATAAATCTAAAACCTAATTTGTGTGAGACAGTCATTTGATGTCGACTTGGAAAGTTTCGTATTGATCATTCGATCACTTGAAAATTGCTTATAAGCTAATGGTTTTGTGTGAGACAGCCATTGTCGTCTTCTAAGAATGTTTCAACGATTGAAATGGGATTTTAGAACTAAAGCCCTTGTCTGGAAAATAGCACAGTATGCGTACTTAGTGTACAAACTGTGTTGGTATGATTCAGGTCCGGAAACTAAGTTTGCATACCAGTACGCGAACGGTTATAACTGAGAAGTCCGGGAACCAAGTTTGCATACCAGTATGCGTACGGTTTTACCCGAGTTAGGTCCGGGACGACAGTTTGCGTACCCGTTTGCAAACTGTTGGACAAGACCAAAGTCCAGAACTTTAGTTTGCGTACCCGTTTGCAAACTGAGTGGTTAAAGTACTAAAATAAGTTAAGTATGTTCTCATACTCATGAACAAATACATTTATGAAATAAGGAATGCAATCTTTGCAAACCGTGGCCTAATGTTCATGAACTGATTTTTGTACTTTGTACATTATGAATCAATCCGATTTTGCTTCAATTGGATCATATATACTTCTATGTGATTGTCAACAATTGAACAACTCTATAAACACAATTAGATTCATTTGATTATCTTTCATGATTGATTGATTCTCATAGTTGATTTTGATGTGTTAGATGAATGTGGTTAAGACAAAAGTGTTCATATGACTAACTTTGGTTAACTATTATTGAGCCAACTTAATATACACGTTTAGGTACGGTTACCCAGATCTAAATGAAAGTATATTTCATTTGTGTGTGACAAGATAAGACCATCTAATGGTAGAGAGATATTGCTTTGGTTTCAAGCGAACTTAGTGTAGTTGCAGGAAATCCTACAATACACCCCTCATATAATTTCATTGTTGATCAGCTCATTCTTAGCTTTACACTCTTAATTTTATTGATTAAATTCAGAGTGTTCTTACAAGGAAAATAAATAAATCAAGAATGATCTCTGTTCTGAACTTTCTCTCTCCTATTTACTTGTCTCTTACTCAAAAAAGATCTCTCATTCCTTTACAACTCGAATGACTATTTATAATGAAATACATAGTGGATGACAGCTAATCTGTCCTTTATTTTCGGATATGGTTTGCGACATGATCCTTGCTGACGTTGTTTCTGAAATTGTTCTGCGACGTTATTGTGCAATATCATTGATAATTTTGCTGAGACATAATTGTTACGAGAATCTGATCCTACATCTTGCCTCTTCTCATATCTTCTCTGCAAAGTAGAGAATGATGTGAGAAATGTCGCAACTGCTTATCTTTTCATATTCCACATTTATCACACGTACTCTCTCCCTTCCATTTATTTCTTGACACGTCTTCTGTAACCGCTACTTTTCAACCGCTCACGTCTCTTCGTCTTAATGGTGTTTATTTCTTCGAGAAGTAAATTTTCTTTATATACTCTTCTCCCTCCCTCTTTCCACTTTTCTTTTTACTTTCTCTTCTATTTTTATTCTCTCATCTCTGCAACTCTGTCATTCTTCTGCAAATTCTGCTGCTGTAATTTTTTCTTCCTTCAACTCTTTTACTTTCCATACATTCCCATACTCTTTATTCAATCATGGCTCCAAGTGGTCATAGATATGAGGATAATCTACAAGATGTCCAAAAAGATCTTGCTAATAAAGGTCTTACACTCTCCCCCATTCCTGGTGTGAACGCCAAATCAATTATTTCTGTCAAGCTTTTCTCCAATCAAAATTGTGATGATCAATCAATCATAATTTCGCTAGGTCAAATTCTCGCAGGTCTCCCTATTCCTTTTTATAACCCAGACATTCCTTTATTTTATGAAATTCTCGCTCATCCGGGATTTTCGCGAGCCATTTTCCAACTAAGTGGGGATTGCATCCGTATAATGCTAGAGTTCGCTAATCGTGGTGCTGGTAGAGGATATCTTTACTCCAGCGAACTTAGGGATCCAAAATTCGCAGACCTAGAGATAGTTGCTGAGAAATTTACAGTGGCGAATTTCTTTGAAAACTACGAACTTATCTCCATGAAGAAAGGGAATACTCGCTGGGGTATTCGATTAAGAAGAAAAGATAACATTGATGAAGCCAAAATTCTTATGCAATATATTGATTGGCATTCTGGTAAAAACACAACTCCTCGCCAATCCAAAGATGACAAATTGTGTGTGTTTCCTTTAATGCTAAAGGGTCCTACATTGCTGGATCAAACGTTCTTCCTGCGAATCTCGATGCATATCAACCTTGGGTTTTATCCTGGCCCGAGAAGGAGAAAGAGGTATATTTCTCCCCTTTAACTCATTTTATACTTTTTTATTGATTTTTACTATTCTGTTCGCTAACTCTTGCGATATTCCGCAGATCCAAAAACTAAAAGATAGTTATAACAGGACTGGAAAATCTAGTACTCTGTTAACTCTTCGCTCATACACAGATGAGGTAAGAAATTTTATTTTATGACTTTAAATAGTACTATTACTTCCATGCTTCCATTTTTTATTTCTATCTGTATGTGAAGGTTATTGTTGAAGTAGAAGAATCTGTTGATGCTGCGAAAATTGGTGATAAAGGTAAAGGTACTCTTCGCAGGGAAAAATCAACTGGTCCTCCTCCAAAGAAAATAAAAGTTCGTTCTCCTTCTCCTTCAAATTTTCTTCCTAACGAAAGTTCTGAAAATGATAAGGGTGATGAAGATAACGATGATCTTGCTGCAACTGAAGATTCTCCGCCTGAATCTTCTATGGATAAGCTTTCTGGCCTCTTTTATGATTTTCTACAAGGGATGGGAGATAACCAATTCGCAGATACCTGCAAAGCTCTCGCTACCTTTTGTAATGTCCCTTTACTGGATGGTGATAACTCTCTTCGCGGAGTCTCTAGATCAGTGACTCCCGACTTCTTGCATTCTCTCAATAGTTTGGTATACTTTTATCTTTTTACTTCTTCATTGTTATAACTTAAAATATCTTTCTATATTAATATTTTTTATTTCTTTTCGCAGGCTGGAAAAGCTTCTTTTGCGGTTTCCTCAGATCTAGAGAGAAGACGCGAAAATCTTGAAAAGAAGAATCTTCAATTTCGCAAAAGGAATGAAGAATTGGAAGTTGAAGTTAAAGGTCTTCGCGAGAAGAATAGACAATTAGAATTTGATTCTTCCTCTTATAAGAACAAAATTTCTAGTCTTCAACAAGCTAATAATCAGCTTTACGGTATATTACTTTTCTCTTTTCTCTTTATTCATTTTTCTTGTTGTTTTATCTTATTTAAATAACCCTTTTTGCAGACATTTATGGTCTTTCTGATGAAGCTACCCTCCTTCGTTCATTTCCTAATGCCTTGGATAATGATACCCTTCTTGAACGTCTTAACAATTCCTTAAATAGCTTTTCTAATTATAGAATTTCATCTCTGTCTCTAAATGAACTTAGATCACAATTTCGCCTCTTAGAAATTGATCATAGATCCAGTTTAGGCTTAGCTAACAGATTTAAACGTCTCCTTATTGATTCCAAAGAGAAAACCAATGAGTTGAGAACCAAGATTAGCGGTCTCATAGATGATAAGGATCGTATTTCTGATCAAGGTGCCAAGGCTTTGGCGAAATTCCAAGAGGCTTTCCTTGAAGTTCAACTTGAGCGAGATGAAGCTAACCGCAAGAATATTGAACTCTGCGAAAGGGAAAATCAAATTCATTCTAGTATTCTCATAAGTAGTGAGGATGAATTTGTCTGGGCTGCGAAAATTTTAGATGATGCTAGAAAAGATTTAGGTGTAAATGTTAGTCTCCAAGTTGAACATACAGCCCTGATTAGAGACATGATTTCTGACAGAGAAGGTTGCTAATTGCTCTTCTTTACTAATCTTTTGCTTCTTATGGATTTTCATCAAGTTAATAATTGGTTGTCTTTTGTTCGCAGACTCTGAAAATAAATACTGTGAAAAGATTGAAGAACTTGAAGCTGAAAAGGAGGAACTCGCAAAGAATCTTTCTTCTCGCAACGACAAGTATTCTAGATTGAAGAATCAAATCAAAATCACCATTGAGAATTTTAAGAATGACGTTATGCATTTTCGCAATCAAACCATCCAGATGGTTTGTGATGACCATAATATCCCACATTCTGATTACCCTTGTCTTTTAGAAGAAATCCCACAGAATACTCCCAGTTTGATTATCTCTGATAGTGAAGCTGGCGATGAAGAATCTGATAGTGATGGAAGTTCTGATGGTGATGAGGATTCTGACGCAGATGAAGAAGGAAATAAATCCGATGAATATAATGAAGGATTAACCAAGAAATAGTCTTTATTTCTTCTTTGATTCTTTGTAACACTTGTACACTTTATTTCTTCTTTCTGTATATTTGTGTTTCTTTCATTTTGGCCTGCGTAAATTAAAACAATTCTTCTTTGCAATACAGTTAATCAATATAATCATTAATTCTTGAATTTTTGAGTAAATCTCTCATATGGAGACAAATAACATTTTCTAATTTCATATATTCCCATACATGCCTCTGTTACTTGAATCCAAATGAGAGATTTCATAAACTTTTTCTTGTTGTATAATTTCGCAACCTTTTGCGAAGTGAATTTTGTTTCTTTTCAAAATATCATTCCTGTGTGGTCTTATTTTTCCTTCCTAATTAAAGGTCTTATTATGCCACCTCTTGTCATTGCGACAAAATCGCAGGACGTCCTTGCATTTTCATGCAATAACCCATTGATCTTGCCTTAACTTTTTCTTCTGTATTATGGCCTCTTCAGGAATATTGTGACAATATGACAGGCCTAAATATTCTTGCGAAAATAAAGCCCCATGACATTGCCGTCTTGCGATGAAATCGCAGGACGTCTTCGTACTTTCATGCAAAAATCCATTGATCTCATCTTATCTTTTTCTTTTGTATTATTGACTCTTCAGTATTGTTGCACAAATATGACAAGCCTTAATTATCCTTGTGAATAATAAGCCTCATGACATTTGCATCTTAAGACACTTATCAGCTCCCTAATGGAGGGTGTCGCCCTTATCTTCCCCCTGGTTGCCCCTTCAAGGAGGCGTACTTCTACCATACAAGGTTAGATCCTCCCATCCAGTCTTAACAACAACCAGTTGTTTTCACAGCCTCTTACCCCTTTTACCTATAGGGCTTATGGTTACGAGACTGCACCCTAAGTGGGGTTTTCTTCGGGCCGAGTGCAGTATAAGCCAAGACTTGTCAAGAATGGCAAGGACGCTTCAAACGCCCTCGACACTCTTGACTCAACCGTGTACCTCGGCGCCTTGATCAGATCTGCACTCCTTGGGAGAGTCCTTATTACCTTAGTCGCCCAACCTAAGTCATATGCTTAAGTTGAGAATCCAAGGTGCCTCTCCCGTATGGGCTTTATTGACCCCAAATCTCCATGACTCAGGTTCCGGTGGCGGTGCAGCCTTTCCCTGAGCCATGTAACAGGTACCCCCTAATATGACGTACTTTAGGTCTTACATTTGCCTCTTGCAAAATTTTATTCGCGAACTAGGGTGTACGCCATAAAGGTTCGCCTCTTTCTCTTTTTTCATTCTTTTCTGAATATTTTCAGTAAAATTCATCATCTCTGAGAGAGTCTCGCAATTCATAATATTGTATCTGAATTTCGCAATCTCAATTTTGTTGTTCAATCAAATGTATTTTTGAGAATTTTACTTATTGCGAGATTATCGCAACAACTTAATCATTCATACATTTCTTGCTTTTATTACTTTTGCCCTCCTCCGCTTCTTTATGATTTTCTGCTACTGCTTCCTTGGTAATGGTATGTTCATCCTTTTTATCCTGAGCTAGCATTAATTTTGTAACATATCTTCTCCTTTCTTTTCGATTGTATCCACCATCAACTTCTCACTTCTTTGTACATCCTTGATTTTGTGTCGCCAGTTTTCCTTCTTGTTTGCTCTTCCTTCGCAAGATTCTATCTCAGTTTCGTAACATTTCTTTCCTTCAACCCAATCTACCTTTATGATTCCTACACCGTTGGGGTGAGGGAATTTGATGCATTGATGGAAAGTTGAAGCTACACCTAGAATCCCATGTAGCCAAGGTCGACCAATTAATGCATTGTAGGGTGATTCTACATCAACGACACAGAATGAGATTTCGGAAGATATTCCCTTCAATGGAATTTGCATAGTAACCTCCCCTTTAAGTTTGTTAGCAGTACCATTAAAATCATATATCTTATATGTTGATGGTATAATATCATTATCTCTTCCACCCATGGTTTTATAAGTATGATAAAATAAGATGTTCACAGATCTTCCAGTATCGACTAAGATTCTATTGATTGCCCATGAATCTTCAGCTTCATCATCCTCATCTTCTTTTGGTTTTGGATTAATTTATAATTTTATTACCAATGGATTGTCATGCACCTCTTCTCCTTCGGGAACTTCTTCTGCGGTAAAGGAAATTATCTGTTTCTGCCATTCTTCTAATCGCGAAATTTTCGCAATATTCATAATTTCTCTTCCATTATTATCTCTTACGAACACTCTACTTAAAACATTATCATGAAAATCTTCAATTGTCTTATATGAATGTACGATAGAGTGACATAATAGATTTTTTGCTTTTGCACCAACTTCTATGAAGAATGTTTCTTTCTTTTTCATCGTATTCACTTTGTGATGTTCTGGCGGTGGTGGTAATGGTTGAGATTGCGGATGCCCTACCAGAAAGTCATTTAATTTTCCTTGATCTATCATTCTCAAAATAATTCTCTTTACATTTCTGCAATCGTTTGTGGTATGTCCATGAAAATGATGATAAGAACAAAATTCATGACTTCTGTGATTTGGAGGTGGTTCCGTTCCCATGTTCCACGGTGTTGGTATATTTTCCATCAAGATTATAGCTTCCCATATATTCTCCACACTTGCATTTAGAGGTGGCATCTTGATTTCTTCCCATACTACCTTGTGACCTCCTTGTCCTCTATTAAAGTTTGGTCTTTGACCTCCATAAGTTTCTTGCGGTTGATCGAGTATTTGAATCTTTTTATTTCCTCCACGACTGTAGAAATTTCTTTCTCTTTCATACTCTTCTTGATCTCGACTTCCCATAGCTACCAACTTCTGCTGATTGTTACCTGTCACCTTTTCTTGTTGTACTTGCGAAGTATTCGCCACTGTATTTATTAGCTCGGGTAATAAGCTTGCATTCTCTACTTGTGAGCTGGTGTTCGTAACTGGATATGATTCCATTTCATTTTGTCTTTCCTCTAAATCAATGTATTCTTCTTGAAGTTCTCGCAATTCAGTCATTGTAATCGTATTCTTGACTCTGAAAATTTGAACATACAACAGGTTTGTTGCAAACATAGCATTGATGAATGATAATATGAGATATCTCTCATCTACACGGCCATCCATTTCGCTACACATAGTTCTCCATATTTTAGTCAAGTGTTTCAAACTTTCACCAATCCTTTGTTTTAATCCAAACACATCTTCTATACCAGGTCGTGAGGAATTATTACTTATATATGCTCCCAAGAATGTGGTCTGCAAATGATTGAAGGAGGTTATTGTATTCTTTGGTAAACCTTCAAACCATTTTAACGCCTCTCCTGTTAAACTGGATGTGAAATATTTGCACAATACCGCATCATAATTTTCCCATTGTAACATGCACCTCACATAAGCTTTAATGCGGGCAAATTTCATTTCGGTGGTATTCCTCCTAATTGTACTTTCGTTGTAAATGGAGTTTTCGCAGCTTCTTCTATTGCTTCATCCAATTGTCTTCTACCTACTTCTCCTCTGTTATTTAGCATTCCTCTCATTTCTTATAATTCTTTCAAGATTTGTTTATTTACTCCTGGATCTTGACCCATTGGTCTCTTTAATTTTGCTTCTCTTCTTCTGCGTTCACGTCTATCTTTTCTTGCGAAATTTTGTATCTCTTCTTCATTATCCTCATCTCGTCTTCTTCTACGATTATCTTCCTCATCCCTATCTTGAATTCGCAAATGATGATGTCGTTCATTTTCCCCTCCATAATTTTGTTCATTTCTTATCAACTCAATTCGCTGTCTTTCAGCCATTCTCTTCACTCTATCATACTCCTCATTGAGATTATCATTATTCCAGTTTTGTATATGCCTTCTTTCTCGGTTGTCATGATTGTTCTGGACAATTGTCTCCTGAAGCTCTTGCTCTTCCATTTCCTCTCTCAACCTTTCACGTTCGCAGATTAAACGTGTTTGTTCAGCATTATGCCTTTCAATTTCTTCTTCAATTGTCTGTTGATTTCTTTGGTTTTCTCTCACATGTAAAATTCTTCTTCCCTCCTCTTGATTTCCTTCGCCATCTTGGTTGTTTTGTCTCTGAATTTTCCCGTTCTCTTGATTCCTCCAATTTGCCTATCATCAAAAGTTTCATTTTGTGGATTTCTTTCTCTATTTTCGCGATATTCTTCATTAGGATTTGACATTTCTTCTTGAATATTGTTTCCAACATTGATCGTAGGTGAATTTTGCCTCATTTCTCTTCTGGTTGATATGGAATATGATTTTGTAATACTTCTCGATCTTCTATTCTGCAATCTAATATTCTCCATCCTTAATTCGTTATTTTGTCTTGTTGAATTTGCACGTTCTTCTGCCTCAGCTCTTCTTTCTTCATGTATTCTTCGTCTCAATGTTTCTAACGCTCCAATTTCTTCACCTCCATGAATTATTCCTTCATCTGCTTCTTGATTTCTCTCTTCATGTCTGTAATTTCTATTTTGTTGCTCTTCTTCTATTTCTTCTGCTGAATTTGATCGCCAAGTGTGTACGCTTACTCTGTCATAATCTGTATTCCTCTCTTGAACTAGTATTTGTTTAATTGGCGATTGAATTATATTTTCTCTATTATTTCTCATTCTAGTAGATTCTCCCATTTCACTTCTTTCTCTTCCAGCAATTCTTTTGCTTCTTCTAATAGTAGTCGTTTGTTCGGATGTATTTATTCTTCTAGCCGTTTCTTTAATGCTAACAGTATTTCAAGAAATTATGAAAAATTCTTAATCAATTACTTTAAATTTTCACAAATCTCAATATCAATCTTTAGATTTTTCTAGAATAATCTTCCATTCGTCCCTGTGTTCTAGCGCCATTATGTAGTTGCAGGAAATCCTACAATACACCCCTCATATAATTTCATTGTTGATCAGCTCATTCTTAGGTTTACACTCTTAATTTTATTGATTAAATTCTGAGTGTTCTTACAAGGAAAATAAAGAAATCAAGAATGATCTATGTTCTGAACTTTCTCTCTCCTATTTACTTGTCTCTTACTCAAAAAAGATCTCTCCTTCCTTTACAACTCGAATGACTATTTATAATGAAATACATAGTGGATGACAGCTAATCTGTCCTTTATTTTCGGATATGGTTTGCGACATTCTCGCAACCTTACAAATGTTAACTTCGCAAGCTCTCTAATTTTCGCAAGACTATCACATCTTTCTCATGATCCTTGCTGACGTTGTTTCTGAAACTGTTCTGCGACGTTATTGTGCAATATCATTGATAATTTCGCTGAGACATAATTGTTGCGAGAATCTGATCCTACACTTATCTTGTATCTTAAATCAGATTTTCGTCTAACGGTGAATATGGAATGCTTTGTTTCTAAGCTAACTAAGCAAACCCTGATTTGAAAGGCTATATATAGGAGAACTCTAGCAACTGGGAAACCTAATACCCACACCTCATGTGTGATACTAGTTGCGACTAGAGTCAATTCTCCTTTAACCTAGGTTTTTCCTAAAACCATTATAGGTTAATGACTTGAAGACTTCATTGGAATTCTGAAGCCAGATCCAACTATTTTCTCTATAGTTACTTATTCTGATCTTACTTGTTCTATCGTGTTGAGTACTATCTTCTCTAAGATTTGCTCGAGATTTATCTCTGATAGGTAAGATATAAAAAGTGATCACAAAGTTCTTCGTCTCATTCTTTGTGATTCCACGATAACTTGTTCTACTACCATATAGTTAGGTTATTGTGAGGTGATTGATATTTCTAGGATGTTCTTCGGGAATATATGACCGGATTATCAATTGGTTCCTGCGCACCTTGATTTATCATAAGACGAAACATAACTTCATAGGTATTTCTATGGGAGACAGATTTATCTATCAGAATAGACATTTCTGTGGGAGACAGATTTGTTTATAAGTCTTCGACTTTGGGTCCTAGCAACTCTTAGTTGTGGGTGAGATCAACTAAGGGAATTAAGTGTGTAGAGTCCTGCTGGGATTCATAGGCGTAAGGAATGCGACTGTACCTTGATCAGTGTGAGATTGGTTAGGGCTCAACTAAATTCCAGCACGAAGTTAATTTGTAGTAGGCTATTGTCTTTAGCGGCTTAATACAATGTTGTGTTCAAATCTGGACTAGATCTCGGGGTTTTTCTGCATTTGCGGTTTCCTCGTTAACAAAATTTCTGGTATCTATGTTATTTCCTTTCCGCATTATGTTTGTTTATATAATTGAAATATCACAGGTTGTGCGTAGTTCAACCAATTAGGAAATCTGACCTTGTTTGTTGGGTAGTGATATACGCATTTATGTGTCTAATTAGTCTCAATTTTATATATTGTTAGTGCTCAATTTTGTATTTATTATGGTTTTTTATGTCTTTGTAGGTGTTTTTGGAGAAATCGGCTCGAAAAATCGCTACAGGCACCCCCGAAATGTGTTAAAAACGCCCCAGGAGAAGTGTTGAAAAACTCCGAAGGAATTTACTAAGGGGCACCCTAATTACTAAGGGGTATCCCAATTACTATCGGCACCCAACAACTGGATAAGGGGTGTCCATCTTCAAGCTTTTGAATTTGAAGTATTGGCGGGAAAATGGGGGTTTGAACCAGCAGAATTAGGGTTTGATAATTAGACGTGATTTAATGAGACTAAAGTGCTGAAATTCAATGGGTTTGATCTTTTCGACTAAACAGGGCTGGTAATGATCTTTATTTCAGTTAGAATTGGCTATAATTCGAGTTGGAGCAAAACAGAGATGGTTATATTTTAGGGTTTGAAAATTGAAGGTGTTTACCGAGACTAAATCGTTGAAACTGATGTGGATGACTTGATTCAGCTAAACAGACATTATATGGGTGTATAATTGACTAGATCGACGATTGGGAGGAAAACATGATTTTTGGTCGGGATTGTTCATCTTCTCCGGCAAAGTTACCTGGTTATGATTTGGACGAGTTTTCTGTTGGACTTTCTCATGGTTTCTGGTTGGTTTAGGCCTGTTTCATTCAAACAGGCTTGGTATGAGTCTTGGATTCACAGAAAAAGGAAGTTTCCACGTATTAGACCAAAACAGGGAAGAGAAATATTTTTGATATTCTGTTGAGAATTATTTGGGAAATATAGCGTGTTTAACATCTTCTGAAACATGTAAGGAACGTGTTTGGATGGATTTGTTCCATTGCAAACGTGTGAAGACAATATAGAACGAAAGAATCACGTGAAAAATGGCAGAAAATGATCCCGAGTAAAAAGAAGATCATTCACATTTATTACAGAGATTAAAGGACTCTAACGAGTATAACATGGCTTCAGGGGATCAAGAGAAGGGATACGGAGAGTCTGGGGAAGAAATATAGGCTTAGAATCGAGAAAAGAGAAGTTACAAAAATTCCTCCTGCTGCTACTCAACCAAGAACATGAAGAACAAACACCTGCAACGGACAGTCGCAGAAAGTGCCGTTAATCAACCACGAAAAGGTTTTATCGTATACAGTTTGGCTGCAGTAGGTCTTTCGCAACTGAACTATTGTAACATCTAAGTGGTTAAACATCTTTAGTGACTGGAGACCATTGTAAGCTATCCTAATTACTTTTTGAATACAATGAAAAATCAATATTTCTCCATTTTTCGATTCATGAGTAGCTAAGTTCTTTTCTAGGGTTGGGAGGAAGCTATTTTCTAATGAGTTTATTTAAATAATTATTTTCTTTATAATATTTACTCCTCTTTTGTGCTTATAATTCCTTAAATTCTCTGTTCTTTGCATGCCTCTGTAGATGGGGAAAAACGATTTGCTGGTTTTTACGGAATTGAAGAGACGTCTGTGTGGGGACTCCTTGAACCGAGCGAAATGTTGAACCTCACACAAATGTACTGCAAGAAGGGAGTGCTTTAAGTTCGAGAGATCAATATGTAGGACTCCGGCCTAAACCAAGAACAATGGTCGTTCCAGAGTCCATTCGGTCACAAGATAGGATGGGTTGATCTGTAGGAGGGAAGCTGAGAAATGTTAGGGATCAATGGTGATCTGAGATTGTAGGTGTATGGTGAATTCAGCGTAGGAAAGTTCTGAATGATTGAAGTTTACTCAATTGAGAGTGATTGCTCAGACGATGAGTTCGTGTAGACGAAAGATTGTCTGTATGAACTTGCCGAGAAATTTCTTGTCATTTCAACCAGGATTCAAAGGTATTTTATATTTCTAAATTGAAAACACCATGATCCCATGAAGTGTGACAGTTGCTGGAGTCAGAGAGTGGGGAGGTAGGAAACCATGTCAAAACCAGTTTCCCATCGTGCGGAGACTTAGTTAACTTTCCACCCATTACTTTGCTGACTCTTCCAACTGATTGCACGACTTTCTCACATTCTCGTCGTGCGTATGAACATACGTGTCGTAGACCGCCAGACCAAAACCCTAGTTAATATACCCCCATGTGACACGATTGATGTCTCGTGATTGTGGAGTCAGTTGCTGACTTTATGGGACGATGAGTCCTTGTATTGCTGAGTTGAACATAATTTGCAAATGTTCTGAGACCCATGGATTGAACATGCCTGCTGAGGCAAAATATCATTGTCGAATAAATATTGATAACCCGAGCAAACCATGTTGCTGAATTGTTGAATATTGATAGTAAAACGATATTCCTTAATCTGAGCAAATAATATTGCCGGTTTGAGAAATATTGCTAGTCTGAGCAAACATTGCTCTTTGATGAATTGTTGATAGCAGGACCAAATAAAATATTAATTTAAGATACTGACTGCTGGGACGAGTATAATAAATAAAAGTGTTGATCGTGGGATCAACATAAAATTATCAGTATTTGAATCTGAATTATGTTTTGCAGAGCTCTGGATTCAAAACCCTAATTTTATGAATTGATGATTTATTGAAAATCAAGCGCAGAGCGAAGCAGGGACCGGCTACATGGGATAACGAGTCCCCCATGTAATACCCAGATGCTCGAATGAGCAAAATACCAAAGTCTCTTGAGGACCAGTTGGCGAAAGAATGATTAAATGCTGGTTTAATCATTTGTTAAAATAATGCTCGTGTGAGCGATAGGTAGTAAAACCTAGCCATGAAAAGATGAGGGACCGACCAAGAGGTCATGAGACCGGCCCTTGGTGGTCGTGGGACCAATTGATGGTCATTTGAGCAAACCCTCAATTGTTTGAAAAGAGCTTGGACCTAATACGGGCAATTGAGCAAATTAGGTCAAAATAACTAAAACATGTGGGATCGGCCATTTGCAAGCCTTAGGGTCACCCTTGGTCGGTCAAGGGGATATGCCTGTGTCGCCACGACATTCGTGTCTCAGTCCTGAGAGTTTTGATATTTTCCGGTGTGCGTTTGAGCAACATTTTGAGAAAATATGCAGAATCCAGTGTTTTGCTGAAACTAGGAAAAATTCATGAGATGATGAAAAATAATTAATAAAATAGGGGATTACAAAGTGTGGTACCGACCATGGCTAGGGCATGACCGTCCAGCTAGCAAGCTCGGTCCCGCAACACTTTTCCCAATTTTATATAATTTTATGTATTTTCTCTAAATTGAGGGAAATTCCATGAAACTGAAGAGTTTTATGAAATTAGGGAACTTCCATGAGATTAGGGAAATAAAATAATAATACAATAGGGAATGATGGGGTGTGGGACCGGCAATGGCCACGGCATTGCCGGCCGGCCAACGGGCACGGTCCCAGGGCACTTTTCCCAATTTTATGTAATTTTCATGATTTTAGGGAATTTTCATAAAATCAAAGAGATTTGTTAAAACCAAGGTATTTTGTTGAAATCAGGGAGTTTTCATGGAATGAGGAAAAAAACAAATAATAATAATAAAATAAGGGGTGTGTGGGACCGGCTAGGACATGACCGGCCTGCTAGGGCCCGGTCCCACGGTTTCCCTAATTTTATAATATATTTTCATGGGTTTAGGGAAAATTATGAAATCATGGAATTTTCATGGGATGATGGAAATAATAAAATAATAAGGAACCGTGAGGTGTGGGACCGGCCACGGCTAGGACATGGCCGGCCGGCTAGTAGGCTTGGTCCCGCGACACCTTTTCCTACTTTTATTATTTCCTTGACGTGTGGAAACACCATGGGACTGGGAGTTTCCTTGAAGCGAAGGAGATTTGTTCAAATGAGAGAATTTTCATGAGATCAGGGAAAATAATAAAATATGATAAAATAAAAAATTGGGTGTAGGACTGGTCACGGCGTGACTGGCCGGCTGGTGAGCCCAGTCCCCTGGCGCCTTTGCTAATATTTTATTATTATTTTTCTTCATATTTTGCATAGGTTCATCGTTCCTTCGTGTTCTGAAATGCTCATTTGTGCATTCTGATGCTTGTTTGTGCATTATTGCTAAGCACATTTGCACCATTTTAGTCAGGGCTTAGTCGATGTTCAGATGCCTGTTCTTTGAATATTTATTACTAATCCATGGAATTCTGTTGGGAAGAACCATGAATTGAAGTAACGAACATTCAAAGAATCGTAGAATTAGTTGAATATTCAGTTACAATTAGAGATAATTAATTAATGGCTCTATACTAGCAGACATGTTGTCTAGGAGCATTAATTATCTGAGAGTTGAGAAATATGAACTTGGTGGAGTGTCATATTTCTCCTATATAGTCAGGAAAAACCTGGTTGCATCCTGAAGACGTTGTTGCTCTATACTAGCAGGCATGTTGTCTAGGAGCCGCCCAATCTTTCGATTCTATACAGAAATAATTACTGAAATTGCTCAGTATTCATGAGATATGTCGTGGCCTCAGCTGGGAGACTACACATCTACATATACTCTGAGAGACAGCCTTCTCGGTCAGAGGTTTATGGCATGAGCTTTCATGCTTTAATGAGAGACATGAGTCTCAATACTCATCCGATTGCCGGATCCGGAGTATGTATAATTATGGTTTTACGATTTTACCCTTGTCAAAAATCCACCATCTACATTAAGTCCCCTGCTTAGTGAGGGGCAGTCATGTTCCTCAGTCAGCACTGAATGGTGATTTTCCAGTTATGGACGAAATAAGTAATTGAACTTAGTCGTAAGATAAGATGTTACCGGATTTTCGATTGCGCGAGCGAACCACGACTTGAACGAAGATCCCAGTGGCATGATAGAGCACCGTCTAATGAGCATAAATTGGTGTAGGACCGCTGATTTGATGACGAAACCTTAGTCGATTTAGGATTCATGGGTCCGAGCCCAAGAAAAGAAGTCCTTGTTTTAGGAACAGACGCTCGTTCGTTTGTTGGTTTAAGGAACAAACAAAATAGACCTGAGTCTAATGATAAAATTTTTGTCTATGAGCTTTCACAAAAAACAAAATTTTATTATTATTATTTTTTAAATATGTGAGATTTCAAAAAGTGGAATAAACTCTCGTTTCAAAGGTGGATGCTCGTACGAGAGAATTTTTTTGAACAGACGTGCGTCTATTAGTAATAAAATTTTGTTTATGAGCTTTCATGAATTTTTTTATCTTCGAGCTTTCAGAAATCTTTGAAATTATACTCTCGCTTCAAAGATAGATGCTCGCTCGAGGGAGAAAAAAATATATGTGTATGTTATTTTTCAAAGTTACGTGAATTTCACGCTAAGTATATATTTTTTGTAAAACCAATGTTTTGATTTTGAACAACTGTTGAAAGTAGACAATTATACATGGTTAAATAATGTCTGTATGTGAGTTTTCACAATTGTAGAATGGACGTCTGTCCAATTTTTGAAAAACCAGTGGATGTTAAAATTCACTTGGGTTGTTCACGGTTTTGTGAAAATCAAGTCATGATTTTGAATAATGAATTTTGCTCGTCTTTGCAGGTTTGAAGGAACGAGCAAGTTTTCGAAATTCTAACGTTATAATCACTACAACTAGTGAAATTGTAAATAGGTAAGAGTTGGATTGTTACCATTTTGTTACGCGTTTGTTATTGGTATATCCATGACTCCATGTATTTCGCCTCAGATAGCGGTGACTTCTGGTTACAACTACCCTTCTGGCTCTTCCGGCGAACGCTCCAGAAATATCAAGTCAAAGATGAAGACTTCTGCAGATGTTCATGCCGAGGTGAATCAACCTTTCAGAGACGCTGGAAAGCTGGTACTTTGTATGTCTCTCGATCATCTGTGAGTCGTCCTTTATCAGTAGAAGCACCGCCTACTTCAGCAAATGAGACTATCGGCTGAAGATGAAGTTAGGATTTGCGTTGATGGTGTAGATCCTGATTCAGATATGGATGGACGAAGAATTTCGTCATAATTCGTCATCAGAAAATTCAGAAGTCGGTCTTTCAGTAAAAACGTTGTAGAATCTTCGTCCGATGTCGGATTTTCGCGGTCTACCCAAGATTTTTCATCCTCAGAATATTTCCAAGCTTTGTCTAAGAATCCTTTCGAGTTTTGAGCATGTTTAGGGGGCTAAATAGGTGAAACAGTAAACTTCCAGGAGATTTCCAGAAAATTTTCAACTGGCATGTAGTCCAATGTTTTGAACACATCTCTTAGCTCGTTTCTCCAATTGCTGTGAATTTTGGATATGTTGTAGAGGACATCCATATGAAGAGAATGGTATATGAACCATACCTATATTCTCCACCAATATCTCCCAGATCGCTTCTTTGTGCCGACAGTGTAAAATCATCTCAGACGAGCTTGTTGTAAAACACTCTTGTTGTGTCTTTGGACCATTCGCTTGTGTCTTGAACGGTTGGTGAAGGATTCTAATGTCATTGATTCATTTGATATCAGGATCCCTTGATTGATAAATGAGCATGGTGCTTGCAGTCATCTTGTTTCTATCAGTCGTAGAAACATCACTTCTGAAGCCCTGGTCACGGGACCATGACTGAGGTTGCTCTCAAGAGGGGGTGGTGTAATGACCATGGTTTCATGTCCCGGTGGTAGCATTCCTTTTATGATGAATGATTAGCACATGAGAGTCTGGTGCCACGGGTCTTGGACTGTGAAACTGACTGTCATGATCAGTGGACCGTCAGTCCCCAGTATTTTGTTAAATCTCTCCTTTTCGTTTTCTCTTCTTCTGGCAAGACTTGGATAGAGGACCCAGGTATAAAATTGATGTAAAGACCTAGGTGGTCGAAATTGGAGGTACCTTGATAAAGTACTTAGTGGAAAGACCTGGTGGATACCGATCGATTGTGGAAGTTATGAATTCTGTCTAAGAATTGATGCTTGCATGTTGTATGCTCTAGAAGCCGTAGGAACCTCATACGACGTCGTAATTTGATGCTTGACCCCAAATTTTGAAGCTAAGAGACTGAGTTATCATATGAGAAAAGAATCACTCAATTTGGAGTTGTAGAGGTCAGCCAACGAAGCGTGCAAATTTGTAATTTGTAATCCCGTACAAAATTTTCAGATTTCGTAGACCTGACGGTAAAGGCCATATCTTTCAGATTGTATGTCCGATTGATGCGCCCTTTTGGTATGTTGTAGAAGAGACATAGACGAATATCTTTCATTGAGGAAGAATTGTCCCGTTCCTCACTTATTGTTACGTTTTTGTAAACCCATGGGATGAAGTATGTTGTATCTCATTTGTAGAGGTGATGAGAACATCTTGTAGAAGACTTGAGACTGTGCGCGCCTGTTGTGCAAGCTTCAGAAAGACTTTCATGTGAACATATTTCATGTCTACACACCTTGATATGAATCATTAGTGCTTGGAGAAGTCTGATCCATCGAGTAACACTTCAGAGAACGAATAATTAATGAAGTTGGTCATGAGGATGTTTCCCCTGAGACCGTCGTTGATGCTGGATCACGATAGAATTTTCTCCATAAATGCTTGTTGATACCGATACTATGGTCGGAGTTGCTCCAGAGACCGAAAAGGATAGATCCATGATTATCGACATAGTCTTTACTCCCTCATCCAGTGAGCCTTTACTGTGAAGTGCCTTGTCAGGGAATCGATGTTGTTGTGGTAGATAGCAGCGGAAGTTTCTATTCTGGATGTGATTGGTGAAGAGAGGAAGTTCCTCAGTCGTGAGAGAGACCCGTTGATGAAGTTTCATGGAAGCACATCAGGTTACAATAACTTGTTATGTGGATAACATTTATTGAAATAGAATTGATTTCTCCGATAAGATCAAGTCCCCGGTGTATGTTGAAGGAGTTTGTGCCATCCATGGATGAATGATGTTGCATCTGCTTCAGAAGTCTTATCATGGGATAAATTCAGTTACATTTTGATTGTACTGGTGTTGAATCAGTGTCTCATCGTCGAGATATTTGTGCTGAAGCTAGAGGAGCCATTATAGAGGGTGTACTTTTTTATTGGGAGTACAATTTGAAGGCTTCTTAGATTATTGAGCGTTGAAGCGTCACATCTCTTAAGCATCGAACGTCTTAAGCTTGATCGTCTCGGCTCCAACTATCTTCTGTTGATTCAGCATTCCTTTAGCCACGGTAGTGGGATTCAACACTTGTGCAGACATCAGATCTTTCTGGTTTTGTGGTATACATGAACACTCCTGCAAGGCTATGGAGAAATTCCCAAATTGTTCTTTTCCGTGCTTGAACATCATCTCAGTAATGAATGTCTTAGTGAGATACTCGATTTGTAGAAATATCAGATTCAACCACTTGGTAAAATATTGCTGAAGTGAGATTACCCACTTATAGCGTCTTGCAATAGCAGAGATGCTAGCAGAATTGAGTCCCCATGCTAGAATAGCATGTGAGGAAATAAATGACATAGACGTGGGAGGAATGAGAATTTCCTGAGTGCAGGACCTTTTGATTAATGTCTATGCATCTTTTGCAGGTCCTTATTTCAACCTCGTCAACGTTCAAAATTCCTCCAAGTGCTCTGGTGATGGAACGTCCGCCAAATCTTCTAGATCAGAACTTTCTTCGTTGGAGAGATGTGTAACCAAATGCACTTTGTAAGTACCCATCTTTTCAGCGTGGATCCACGCTCGTCTGAAGGACATGTCATATCCTGGATCTTCCTGATTATGTGAAACTTGGTTTATGTCCAGGTTGAACTTATGTTCACTTTGAGAGTGATGTAGCTATAACTATTTCCGAGCGTTCCTTCAAGGTCCCTGATTGAGATGAGAGCATGAGTAGCTTCTTGTCGAGTGATGCATGTGGATCCGATGATTTTCAGTGGAATGTTGTTGATGGCGGTGCCAGCATCGACCAACGTTCTTCCAAATTCGTTTCTTCTGAGATTGACTGTAGTAAGCAGTCCCCAGTCTTACATCTCTTGGTCTATGGCTGGAGGCTCAAGAAGTATTTATGGAATGGACTTATTGAAACGATGTGGTTCAGCGCTGTGAACATGTATCTCCTTTGTACCTTTGACAGATAGAGCAATTCACGTTCGACCAAGGATTGAACTGCCTCTTTGACTGGTTGTTCAGAGATGGAGAAAGTCGTGACTGGGAGAGGATCTCTGTGTACTCCTTCAGTCCCCAGGTTAAGTTCCCCGGATTCAACTTTTTCCCTGAATATACGCTTTAAGACTCTGAAATAACTTGTGGGATGATTGACAAACCTGTGGAAGCGACAGTAACAAGGACTTTCCATGTCTTCTTCAGTTGGTTCTTTCTTGACATATGGAAACTTGATAGCGCCATCTTGGATCCAAGCATCCAGGAGTTCGATCACCTCTTCAATGGAAAGGGGAAAGTCAGGTGCGTCTTGATCAGAAGCCCCTGCGCGCTGGTCAGGAGCTTGTGCATTTTGCTTATCCTTCCTTTGTGCTTTTGAAGTAGTTGAGGTATGCTTGCACGATGGTTCGGCTTTCCGTTTGCTCCCTTCTGCGACAGCGTTTGTGGAAGGCTGAAGGTTGTACTGCTTGTTGATCAGACGTCTGCTACCTCGAGTGTCTCGTGGTTCTTCAGCCTTGGTAGCTTTTGCTTTTTCCAGTAAGGCGGGTGCAGTAGTTGTCGATCTCTTCGCCGCTTCATGAAGCTCTGAGAAGGTATGGAAACGAAGATTTTCCAATAAAGCTCTGTAGACCGGGATCATGCCGTTGATACACAAATCTACCAGTTATTTCTCCGTGACGTTTGGATTATGGCAATCCAGGGCCTGGACTCCGAATATTTTCACATAGTCATTGGGATGTTCACTGCTCCTCTGAAACATTCTTCCAAGATCAGAGAGAGTAACTTGCTCTAACACAAAGAAGTACTTTATGTAGAAGGCGTTAATCATTTCTCCCCAACTGTTGATAGTCCCTGGTGCAATGTTGTTGTACCAGGGGTATGCCCTGCCTTTCAAGGATTTTGAAAATTCTTTGAGGCGAACAACATGGTTATGTCCATGTTCACCCAAGGCTTCTAGGAACCGAGAAACATGTTCCCGAGGATTGCATGTTCCGTCATAAAGGGTGAATGTTGGAGAGGTGTAACCTTTTGGTATAGGAATCATTTGCGTAGCAGCAGGGTATGGAAGTTGGTGATGATGGACAAAAGGCGTCTTGTCTTTTCCACGATTCTCTAAAAGGCGTTCCAAGTCTTCACGGGTGATGAAACTGGATTGTTCCTTTGCTGGCGGATCGTCTGCAGCTTTGCGGACTTCGTCGTCGTCCACTGTATGAATAGGAACTACCTCAGGATCAGCATCTGAGGATTTCTACTTTTCCTTTCCATTTCCTTGAGTTTTCTCTGACATCTTGTCAGTGAGAGTCTTCAGATAAACAAATAGCTCCTTCTGTGTTGTAGCCATATCAGTTTGATTCTTTGCAAGAGTCTCTTGCACTTTGATGAGATCAACAATGGTAGGTTGTGTGTTTTCTCTGACTTCCTCAGGGTGTCGGCCGAACAGAGGATGACCTTCCGTATTAGCGTGAGGAGGAGTAACATCACCACCGCCAATGTTAGAGGCCGGAATCGTTTCCGGGATATCCTCATGGTTGTTGTTGCTAGTGCTAGCGTCGTTTGTATTGGAACCTGTAACTAACCCAGACCTAAGACCATCCATCTTGTGAAATTGCGAGATTGTAACCGAGAGATTAACCTCCCACTGTGGTCGCCAATCTGTAAATGGGGAAAAACGATTTGCTGGTTTTTACGGAATTGAAGAGACGTCCGTGTGGGGACTCCTTGAACCGAGCGAAATGTTGAACCTCACACAGATGCACTGCAAGAAGGGAGTGCTTTAAGTTCGAGAGATCAATCTGTAGGACTCCGGCCTAAACCAAGAACAATGGTCGTTCCAGAGTCCATTCGGTCACAAGATAGAATGGGTTGATCTGTAGAAGGGAAGCTGAGAAATGTGCGGGATCAATGGTGATCTAAGATTGTAGGTGTGTGGTGAATTCAGCGTAGGAAAGTTCTGAATGATTGAAGTTTACTCAATTGAGAGTGATTGCTCAGACGATGAGTTCGTGTAGACGAAAGATTGTCTGTATGAACTTGCCGAGAAATTTCTTGTCCTTTCAATCAGGATTCAGAGGTCTTGTATATTGCTAAATTTAAAACACCATGATCCCATGAAGTGTGACAGTTGCTGGAGTCAGAGAGTGGGGAAGTAGGAAATCATGTCAAAACCAGTTGCACATCGTGCGGAGACTTGGTTAACTTTCCACCCACTACTTTGCTGACTCTTCCAACTGATTGCACGACTTTCTCACATTCTCGTCGTGTGTATGAACACACGTGCCGTAGACCGCCATACCAAAACACTAGTTAATATCCCCCCATGTGACACGATTGATGTCTCGTGATTGTGGAGTCAGTTGCTGACTTTATGGGACGATGAGTCCTTGTATTGCTGAGTTGAACATAATTTGCAAATGTTCTGAGACTCATGGATTGAACATGCCTGCTGAGGAAAAATATCATTGTCGAATAAATATTGATAACCCGAGCAAACCGTGTTGCTGAATTGTTGAATATTGATAGTAAAACGATATTCCTTAATCTGAGCAAATATTGCTAGTTCGAGCAAATAATATTGCCGGTTTGAGCAAATATTGCTCTTTGATGAATTGTTGGTAGCAGGACCAAATAAAATATTAATTTAAGATACTGACTGCTGAGCCGAGTATAATAAATAAAAGTGTTGATCATGGGATCAACATAAAATTATCAGTATTTGAATCTGAAATATGTTTTGTAGAGCTCTGGATTCATAACCCTAATTTTATGAATTGATGATTTATTGAAAATCAACCACAGAGCGAAGCAGGGACCGGCTACATGGGATGAAGAGTCCACCATGTAATACCCAGATGCTCGAATGAGCAAAATACCAAAGTCTCTTGAGGACCAGTTGGCGAAAGAATGATTAAATGCTGGTTTAATCGTTTGTTAAAATAATGCTCGTGTGAGCGACATGTAGTAAAACCTAACCATGAAAAGATGAGGGACCGACCAAGAGGTCATGAGACTGGCCCTTGGTGGTCGTGGGACCAATTGATGGTCATCTGAGCAAACCCTCAATTGTTTGAAAAGAGTTTGGACCTAATACGGGCAATTGAGCAAATTAGGTCAAAATAACTAAAACATGTGGGATCGACCATTTGCAAGCCTTAGGGTCACCCTTGGTCGGTCAAGGGGATATGCCTGTGTCGCCACGGCATTCGTGTCTCAGTCCTGAGAGTTTTGATATTTTCCGGTGTGCGTTTGAGCAACATTTTGAGAAAATATGCAGAATCCAGTGTTTTGCTGAAACTAGGAAAAATTCATGAGATGATGAAAAATAATTAATAAAATGGGGGATTGCAAAGTGTGGGACCGACCATAGCTAGGGCATGACCGGCCAGCTAGCAAGCTCTGTCCCGCAACACTTTTCCCAATTTTATGTATTTTCTCTGAATTGAGGGAAATTCCATGAAACTGGAGAGTTTTATGAAATTAAGGAACTTCCATGAGAATAGGGAAATAAAATAATAATACAAAAGGGAATGATGGAGTGTGGGACCGGCAATGGCCACGGCATGGCTGGCCGGCCAACAGACACGGTCCCAGGGCACTCTTCCCAATTTTATGTAATTTTCATGATTTTAGAGAATTTTCATAAAATCAAAGAGATTTGTTAAAACCAAGGTATTTTGTTGAAATCAGGGAATTTCATGGAATGAGGAAAACAAAACAAATAATAACAATAAAATAAGGGGCGTGTGGGACCGACTAGGGCATGACCGGCCAACTAGGTCCCGGTCCCACGGTTTCCCTAATTTTTTAATATATTTTCATGGGTTTAGGGAAAATCATGAAATCATGGAATTTTCATGGGATGAGGGAAATAATAAAATAATAAGGAACCGTGAGGTGTGGGACCTGCCACGGCTAGGACATGGTCGGCCGGCTAGTATGCTTGGTCCCGCGACACCTTTTCCTAATTTTATTATTTCCTTGACGTGTGGAAACACCATGGGACTGGGAGTTTCCTTGAAACGAAGGAGATTTGCTCAAATGAGAGAATTTTCATGAGATCAGGGAAAAATAATAAAATATGATAAAATATAAAATTGGGCGTGGGACTGGTCACGGCGTGACTGGTCGGCTGGTGAGCCTAATCCCCTGGCGCCTTTGCTAATATTTTTTTATTATTATTTTTCTTCATATTTTGTATAGGTTCATCGTTCCTTTGTGTTCTGAAATGCTCATTTGTGCATTATTGCTAAGCACAATTGCACCATTTTAGTCAGGGCTTAGTCGATGTTCAGATGCCTATTCGTTGAATATTTATTATTAACCCATGGAATTCTGCTGGGAAGAACCATGAATTGAAGTAACGAAACATTCAAAGAATCGTACAATATAGTTGAATATTCAGTTACGATTAGAGATAATTAATTAATGGCTCTATACTAGCAGGCATGTTGTCTAGGAGCATTAATTATCAGAGAGTTGATCAATATGAACTTGGTGGAGTGTCATATTTCTCCTATATAGTCAGGGAAAACCTGGTTGCATCCTGAAGACGTTGTTTCTCTATACTAGCAGGCATGATGTCTAGGAGACGCCCAATCTTTCGATTATATACATAAATAATTACTGAAATTGCTCAGTATTCATGAGATGTGTCGTGGCCTCAGCTGGGAGACTACACATCTACATATACTCTGAGCTACAGCCTTCTCAGTCAGAGGTTTATGGCATGAGCTTTCATGCTTTAATGAGAGACATGAGTCTCAATACTCATCCGATTATCGGATCCGGAGTATGTATAATTATGGTTTTACGATTTTACCCTTGTTGAAAATCCACCATCTACAGCCTCATTTAAATTGTTTTGAATAGTTTTAGACTATTGATTTTTATAGGCCTAAGATTAGTGACAGAGTCATAAAAATAGAGCTTGTAACGTTTTATCCTCCAAGGAATGAGATTGAGTTCAAAACCGCCTTGATTAATTTGGAGTATTATGTAGAAGTTATAATTAGTGAATTTGCAACATCAAAATAGTGGAATCCCAATCCTAGTTTTCCATCTCTTTTACCAGCAAAAAAAATATAATTAGTTTATTTTTATTTAGCATATTTTCTTTTATTTGTCTTGAACCAAACCTCTAAAAAGTCCGAGTGTCGAACCTTCTACTTACCACTTGTAAAAACTGCATCAGGTAGTAATTGATTGACACTTGAACATTGGTTTTTGATACCGTTCAAGTTATTTATCATATCAACCGGGGTCACAGATTCTTATATGTTCGATTGCAGATTTATTGAGAAATAGAGATACAGCTCTTGGATATATTTCCTTGATTGAGTCTGACTGTCTAGTTGATTCTCACAGAATTATATTGGAGTTAGTCCATACATATTGCCGAACAAAATATTGGGTGTGGTTGTTAGACCCCGCTTTTTCACCACACAACATACCTTATGTCGTTTTTTTCATACTACAAAAGGGGAATAACAAAGATGTTCGGATTGAATATTTACCTAGATTGCCTTTAGGGGGAGTAAAAACTTTTCTTATTCAAATGTCAACAACGTCATTTATTTATTGAATATATGCAAGATGTTGTTCAAACTTGGAATCACGCATATGAAGAATGAGTTATTTAGTATGTCGTTTAGCTCCATATGTAACACGAGTTTTGTCACTAAAATTGACAAATGGGGAGATTATTAGAGCATAGCTCGGTTGAACTCACCAAGCGTTGGTATGTCAAGGTTGATTGTCATATTTTAGTATCAAAACTCATCTAGAGTCGCTTGATTAAATGCTAGAGTCAACTTCGTTTAGGTTACACTAGAAAATCTAGGAATGTTGAGACATGCAAGTATTACTCTGAAGACCTGAAGAATAAGAAGAAGTAACGACTACAACGACAACATTATCCTTCCACTGTTAGTGATATTGACTTGAACTTGTTTTACTTCCTAACATATTTTTCAAGTCATGCTATATTGAAAACATAACATGCAAAATTGTATATATTGTATATAATACTCTAGTGATGAGACATGATCATAATAGTATGGTCATAATATTAAGGAATCACATTACGAAGTCTAACATTTATCTTTTGAACTTCGTAGATATGACATAGACATAATCTTGTATATAGTTTTATGATTATGTGTATGGGTTTATGGTGAAGATTTCATCCTAGAAAACAATGTTTTACATTTGTTTAAAGGAAGTAGGTTCGTGAACTTGTTTCATGAATTGAAAGGGAAATCAATAGGTATATTGGTCCGGCTATTCATATTCTTTGGATGACCAATATTTGTGAGTTGGTAGAACCGATCTTAACTCAGGTTATGTAACTTGGTATTACCGATCACAATACCTAGAATTTTGATCTGGTATGAATGGTTCTGGTAATTAGTGTAACCGATCCTAAGTAATCTCCATGAGATGGTGTGATCGATCCTTGTAATTAGTTTGACCAATTATGGTAATTGGTGTGACCGATCATAAGAGGTTGTGTGACCGATCCTTGTAATTGGTATCACCGATCCTAGTGACTGGAATGACCGATCACAAGTAGGTACCATGTTTAGGTAGAACTGATCCATGTGATTGGTATAACTGATCTGAACCCATGTATGTGACTTGGTAGGACCGATCACAACTAACCATTGTGACTTGATATGACATATCACATTGTAGTCTTGGAATTTTGGTAGAACCAATTCTAAACTTGTTTGGAAATGTGGTAGAACCGACTCCAAGATACAATTTTTTTTCTTCCATGAATTACATATTTTCTTCATGAACTTGTGTAGTTTTGGAATTAGGATTTGTTGTGTTAAGATGTCAACATACTTTGAACATGAAGATTAACTCTTATCATTTATTGTTCAAAGATATTCCTTGGTACTCAAGGTGATCCTGTACCGAAATAAATTAAGAATCTTTTAATTAAGGTATTTGGTTTTATATGCTTTAATTACCTGCAATTAATGCAATGTGCATTTACTAATTGGAGATTTTCTATGAGAGATTTCAGAAAATATTGGACTACATTTATTGGAATTAGGAAAACCGAATTTTGGCATTCATTGCATATCTTGAGAACATTTTTTGTTTTGGAAATTACTTGGTGTCCAAACAACCTTGGTTTATAAATACCCAAGTTTGCATTTATAGCAAACCATCCTAAGAGTCGAGAAAACTTCTTTTCTTTTTGTTTCTGGTGGAGCCGTCTATTTGGAGAGGAAAGTATCCTAATTAGGTGAAATCTCTTACGACCGCTCGTTTAAAGACTTCTGTGGGATCAAGAAGCTCTACGAGTACCGTTGGTGGGAAACTAGATAATTTCAGTGTTATTAGTTTTCGATTATTGATTTGATTGACAAACGGTTTTTGAAATTTTGATTGCACCTGGTTTGTTTATTCTTGAGAATCTTGTCTTCTGATATAAGATTCACTCAGACTAGATCAAAGTATCGACGGGATCTTTAGAACTGTTGTTAGATCTAAAGACATCTTATGATAATCCACTGTTAACGGGCTTCTTTCTGTGTGTGATTGATCACAAAAAGATTCAAGTATTGTTGTGCAGGTATTTGAAGGCAATAGAAGATTTGAAGACGAAGAAAAATTCTTATTAGTTTTCGTATCTTGTGGATTTAGTGCACAAACCCTGATTGGATGGGATCCAACTAAAATCAGTTTATCTTTGATAGACTTGATTGATTAGTTACGTGATATCGGCATCACTCTATATTTTCTCTTTGACATCTACATTGATTGATTGCGAATCCAAAGATTTTTTATTTCGGTATTCAATATTTAGATTGATCAAACTAGAAAAATGAGTTTATTAGATTAAACATAAGAGCCTTTGTCAACAACTCATTAATATCCTATAGCAAAATTGATTAGAGTGGTTACCAAACAGATTCTTCCTTTGATGTTTGGAATACGATCCAAAGGACTTGATGTTCACGTGCGTGACTCTAGAAGTCGAAGGCGCAAGGATAATGAGGGAACTAAGTAGCTAGGGGTAGTTTGCTTTGTCTCAACTATAAGAACTTGGTATTTGATTTTGTATAGCGGCTAAATTTTGAGAGTATTCAAAACTGGACTAGGTCCCGAGGTTTTTCTGTATTTGCGATTTCCTCGTTAACAAAATCTTGTTGTGTCTTATACTTCGTTTTTTCGCATTATAATTGTTATTATGATTAAGTAAAATATATAAGTATGTTGACTCTGTAATACTTATATTGATCCTATAGAGTTTCAGTTATTTTCGAACCTATTATCAAGTTCACACTTTGTTGTCATATCGTCTCGATCTTGTATGCATAGTCAATCACACAAGTGATCTTGTTGTTGTATTTTCTCGATCTCATATCCATAGACGATCACACAAAGTGTGAACCGAATTATCGTATTGTCTCGACTCTGTCCATAAGCAATCACATTCGGTAGAGGACTTATAGGTGGATAAATAAAAGATTGTGGTGTATTTGTATACCCTCGTCTTTTCGTTCTATTTCTGAAATTTGCCCATTACATAATAATGAAGTGGAGTCAGTGCTTCATTTATTCTTTAAATGTCATAGTGTTGCTCATATATGGCTTGGTTTATCTCTTCAACATTTGGTCTCTTATGATTTTCAATGGATTGAAGATTTTCTCCTCCATTGGTTTGAGAATAAGTTGGGTCAGTCCCCTTTTACAGTCAACTGGCCAAGTATAAGGGCTATTGTTATGAGGTGTATTTGGGAACTAAGATGTGATGTGATATTCAGAAAGGTGTCTATTAATTTCGATACGGTCTTGTTGCAGGAAAGAAGAGTGATTCATACTTATATATCTCCTCCTTTGATAATGCATGCTGTCAAGAAGGATGTTAAAACTTTGATTAATGTTGTGGAACATATTATGCTCATCGATGGTTCATTCAAAATTTTAACATGGGTTTGGATATGATTTGGTGTGATATTACAGGTAGAATAATTCGTTCTCGCTCGGACTTTGGACTGGTTCCAGATGCAGTTAATGCTGAAGCAACTGCTCTATTTTTGGCTATCTCCTGGACAAAGGAGACGAATCTGTCTAAGATCTTGTTTGTCAGTGACTGTCTGTAAATGGTGGATTTTTTGAATGGGGACTGTGTAAATATTTGTTTGAAATGTAGTGACATGTTAGAAGAATGCCGATTTTTTCTTTCTACTAGTAGTAATTTTAATATTGTGTACTTAAAGCATATTAAAAACAAGCTAGATGATGGACTTGCCCATTAGGCTAGAAAGTTTTATATTAAAGGACAATTGGGTTTCTTTTACTTATATTTTTTTTTGGATATAATTATAAGGAAGGAACCCATGGTAAATGTACGTGTATTAGCAGCCATGTTAAACCAGCTCCATGTGAATTAGGCAGCTTTTGTCGGAACCCGAAAAGCTATTGTGTCAACTTCTACTCTTTTTTTTATATAGAAAACTTTAGACAAAAAGACTAAGGACCATACAAAGTGTTAGCAGCGCTTGTGCTAAGCCTGCTTTCATTGTTCTTACATAAAATAACTATATTAAGAGTTTCCAAATTTTGAAGTCTATGGATAATTTTTAGAGTGCTTAACACAAAAGAGATAGGCTTGATTGTTAAACTATTGTCTTCATCATTGCTTCTTGAGATGTCATAGTGTCTGAGGTTGAACTTTCCTTTGATTGCCTGATGGTATAAATAGTGAAACCTTAACAGAATTTCCTTTGATTCAGCTTGTACTTCAATATTCATGTTCCGCTTTTCTTTTGCCCAGCTGAAAGCTAGATCTGCACCTCCTGTTGCTCCCCATTCTCCAAAGTGGCCTGAGTATCCTCTGCTATAATGTTGTTTCCTGCAACATCCAGTATTGTTAGTGCAGAGAAATATTTGAAATTCCCAGGATCCTGTATAGTACATATCTTTATAATGAAGCCAAAGTACTGTGGAGTGTGGTTTAGATCTTAAGGAATTATGGTGTTTGTCTTAGTGTCAGACACACCATTATTTGGGGAAAGATCATTCAGTGCATGAGTTGGTAAATTGTGCACTCTGTTATAATCACATAAATATTGCTGGATACACTAAGATGTGTGTTTAGCATTAGGTTTTATGTGATTAAAAACCAGATCGCACCTAGCATTCAAAATATGCCAACAAGTAGTAGCATATAGGATAGTTTTTCTAGTTGTAGCTCCGGGATCAAATAAGGAGTTAAACCAGTCCATAAAGTTTGTGGTGTTATCAGACTTTCCATGAGTAGTTCCAATAATTTCATTCCAGACCTCAGTTGCAGCAGGGAAATTCAAAAAGAGATGTGTCATGGTTTCCTCTCCACTACTGCATACTTGACAAATATGGTCAATATAGTGCAGAATGCTTGCAGTCTTTGCATTGGTGGGTAGAATTTCATGGGCACATTTCCAGATAAAAATCTTGATAGCTGGAGCAGTGTTCAATCTCCAGATAACCTCCAAATTTCTTGTCAGGGTATCATCTCTGTACAGATATTCTATCTTTGCCTTGTATAAGGCTTTGACAGAGAACTTTCCAGTTTCATTTAAGTTCCAGTATATTGTATCTTCTTCCCCTGGTGAGTATTGTGGGCCAGAATGGCTTGAGCAATGTTTTGATTGAAAATATGATGGATGAGTTGTGAGTTCCAGCTTCCATCAGGATGCATGAGGTGTGCCAGCATCTCTATTTGTTGTGGGCAGTGAATGGGTTTGAGAAGCTTAGCTGTAGAGTTAGGTAACCAGTAGTCCTCCCAAATGTTGATTCTCATTCCATTTCCTATCTTCCAGTCACAGTGTTGTTGTATGTTTTATATTCCTTCTAGGATTCCTTTCCAGATCCAGGAGCCTCCAGTTTTTGCTTTTGTATATATATTTAGAACATTTCTTCCCAGAAGATACTTGGCATCCATAAGTTGATACCAAAGTGAGTCTTTGTCTTGTTCAAGTCTCCAACCAATTTTTGTGATCATAGAACTGATAAAGAGATCCATATTCATAAAACCTAATCCACCGATATCCTTTGGTTTACATATATTGCAGTCCAAGCCTTTGGATAATAGCCTCTTGGATTTTCCATATTTTTGCCCCAGAAGAAATCTCTTTGAAGCTTGTTTAAATCCTGACAAGTTTGTTTAGAAATTCTAAAGCAGTTCATTTGGTAGATACTAGTTGTTGAGGTAACAATTTTGATAAGAACTTCCCTGCCAGCAGGTTTAGAGGCACATTTTCCCAACTAGATAGTCTCAGTTTTTGTTTATCCACCCCTGGTTTGAAGGACTTGATTTTGCTTCTGTGGGTGAACAAAGGAGAACCTAGATATTTATCATCCAGTTGCAGAACTTGAACTCCCATGATGTTGCTGATGATAGGAATGAGATTAGGATCAGTATTTTTGCTGAAGAACACTCCTGATTTGTTGAAGTTGATGAGTTGTCCAGAGGTTTCCCCAAAGATATTGAGGATGTCCATGAGATTCTGAGCTTCTACTTTGTGGGATTTGTAGAAAACCATGCAATCATCAGCAAATAGGAGATGATTAATGGAGGGAGCACCTCCACATATTTTTATACCAGTAATGATACCCAAATCCTCAGCATGAATAAGAGTTTTAGAAAGCGCTTTCATGCAAAAAAGAAAGAGATAAGGGGATAGAGGATCTCCCTGTCTTAATCCTCTTGAGGGGTTGAAGAAGGAGTCTGGTGAGCCATTTATGAGAACAACAGAAGTAGTGGTGGTGATGCATAACATAATTTTGTTGCACCATTGATCATCGAAACCCATCTTTGTCATGATAGTGTTAAGGAAATTCCAATCAACTCTGTCAAAAGCTTTTGCCATGTCAATCTTTATACCCATACTCCCATTCTCACCTTTGACACCTCTTTTGGTTCTCATAGAGTGTATAAGTTCATGGGCAATAATAATATTGTCAGAAATTTGTCTTCCAGGTACGAATGCAGATTGGTAAGGGCATATTATTTTGTTGAGATAGGGTTTCATTATCCGGGCTATGAGTTTGGAAATGATTTTATAAGTAATATTACAGAGGCTGATAGGTCTGAATTGACTTGGGGAGGTAGGGTTTTCCACTTTGGGATTGACAGATATGAAGGTTGCATTCATTTCTTTTAGCATATGGCCAGACATGAAGAAATGTTGCATCATTTTGACAATGTCTTCTCCAATTATATCCAGTTAGCTTGGAAGAAATTTGGAGCGAAACCATCTGGTCCTGGAGCTTTGTCTTTTGCCATGCTGAAAAGTATGCTTTTAACTTCATTGTGGTCTGGAATTCTATTTAGCATACTATTGTCAGTAGAGGTAATAGTGGTGGGGATTAGGTTAATAATTTCTTGGTTGATGAGAGGGCTTTCTGCAGTGGCCATTTTGGAAAAGTGTTGGGTGAAACAGTGTTTTAGCTCTTGGTAGTCAGTAATCCATTTTCCTTGACTGTCTTGAATAGCATCAATCTTGTTTCTTCTTGTTCTGCACTTAGTAGCTCTGTGGAAGTAGTTTGTGTTTTGGTCTCCAAGATTTATGAATTGATCCTTGCTTTTTGTCTTCCAAATTTTTTCTTCAATATCCTGCCAATCCTCGAGATGAAGTCTGGCTAATTTAATAGCTTGATTTCTATCAGCTCTGAAATAGTTTGTTTGTAACAACAGGAGGTGATGCTTGCATTCTCCAATGTTGGTTTTAATGTTACCATAGACCTTCTTGTTCCACTTTCTGAGGTGGAGCTCGATGTCTTTCAGCTTTCTGACTATAAGAAAAGCACTAGAGCCAGTAAGATTCTTAATCCAGCACTCAGATATAATTCCCTTCCAGTCCTTGTGATCTAACCATGGACCAAAGAACTTGAAGGGAATTTTACCAGTTTGCCAGGAGGGGTTAAAATTGAGAAGAATGGGGTGGTGATCTGAACCAATAGCAAGCATATTGGAGATGGTAGTATTGGGGTATAGAATAAGCCAACTATCAGTAGCCAACCCTCTACCCAATCTTTGTTCAGTAAGATTATGGCCATCTCTTTTATTTGACCAAGTGAATGGGAAGCCAGTGAAGCCCAAATCCACTAGATCCAACTCAAGAATTTTGTTGCTAAATATAGCAGTTTCATTAGTATCAATAGGGTGTACACCAAATTTCTCAGTGTCATGAAGGATGATGTTTAAGTCTCCAATAACCAACCAAGGTAAGTTGTTTATGGCAGCAGTATTTTCCATCATTTTCCAAGAGTTGAGTTCACTGTCTGTATCATAAGGGCTACCATAGTATCCAGTGTATAACCAAGGAGAGCCACTGACAGGCCTTACAATAACATTGATATGGTTGAGAGAGAATTCAAGAATCTCTATGTTAAGATTACTCTTCCATATCAAGGCTAATCCTCCAGCAGTGCCACTGTCACCTCCTGGGTTAACAAACCAGTAATTTTGGACATTAAGCTCATTCATAGTTCTCTTGAGCTTTTCTTGTTTTTCTTTTGTCTCAGAGATAAAAGTGATGTCAAGATTTATCTTATTCAACATGTCATTAAGATATCTTTTAGCATCCTTTGTTCCCAGGCCTTGACAATTCCATGCCAGGGTGGTAAAGAATTGCCAAAAGTAGGACACAAGAGGATATGTTGAAGATAATCTTCTAGTGATGGTGTCATAGATTGCAAGCAAAATCAAATAGAGAGACAACCTGTGCATAATTAAAGATAGATGCAGGTGATGTAAGGTATAGAAATGTACCATATTAGCAGCTGAGGAAGTTCCCAAGTCACCATTAGCCACCAAATTGTTGTCGGAGTCCAGAGACATAACAAAGTTGTTATCCTGTTCTTTGAATCTTTTGAGGCAGTCAGAATCAAATGAGTTGGTGTCAATACCATCCTCAGCTTGAAGAGGTTTCTTTATTTTGGTATCCATCATAGAGTCCAGAGCATTTGGTGAAGTAGGTTGTTCAAACACATGTGTTTTCTTTGTTTGCTTCCAGGCTTCCTTTTTATTTTTTGCCTGTTCAGCCTCCATTCTTGCCTTAATTTGAGCTAGGGTTGGCAAGGTGTTAAAAGGGAAAGGTTTTGGTGGAGGGGAGGTTGGGAAGATACTATCACGATCAACTGTATGATGATTAACAATGTTTGAGGTGCTAGAATTTTTGGCTCTTGCAACATCTTTCATCCTTGGAGAGTTTTTCCTGTAGTTTCCAGCAATTTTCTTTGCTAGCTCCAGTTTTTTGTTCTTGATTTGGCATGCTAAAACATCTGGGTGAGGTGTAAAAGTTTCCAATGGTGTTTCTGGTTGAGCACTAAAGACAATTGGCTCCTTTGAAGATGAGGCAAGTTTTGCAATAGTTGTTTCAAGCTCCAACGTTTTTGCTAATTTCATTTTTATCTCAAATTCAGCCGCAGCATCAGCATCAGAATAAGGCATGTAGATAATATTTTTTCCAGCTTGCACAATTTTTTGTTGCTGAGTTCTTGGTGGGGGAGCTGGTTGGGGAGTTCTTGTAATGGGATTGAGAGTGGTTTGGTGGTGTGGGACAAGGGGGACTTGGATGGTCTAAGATTCTGCAGACTTTGTAAAATTTTATTCCATTGAGATCATATGCAAATTCAAGCCAGTGTGAAGTAATGGTGGTTTCAAAAGATTCAATACCAAATTTAAGAGCTCTGGTAAAATCAATTGTAAGCTTTACCTCAAAATTCTTTTCAAATATGTCCCTTCCATAGGCTTTCTTAGCAGTTTGGTAGACTCCAATTGGTCTGAGGATGCCTTGAATGTCTGGTATGATATGAGATGGTATTCTTTTAATGAGTAACCAGATCATCACCTTTTTGAATTGTTCTCCATCTATCAAATCAGGTCATCCTGCAGGAACACCAACTAAGACCATAAGTTTATCAAAAACTCCTCTTGTTCCACCATTTCTCAGTGTGGAGTAGTCTTCTTCATGAGTAAGTCTGGGAATGTAGTAGTTTGTTCTCCTGTTCCAATTTTCCACTTCTACTCTACTTTGCAGCTCCAGTAAGCATTGATGAATGAGATGACCTTTGAAGTTTGGAAACATATGTTGCTACAGAGCTTTCCAATGAAACACCATTTCCAGTCAAGGGGTTGTTTGGTTTTGATGTTTTCAGCATTAATGAAAACTTTAGGGAAAATATCCCCAGGGATAGTAAGAGCAGAGTTCATTTTGTTTACTAGGTTATCAATGCTAGGTGAAGGAGTGTTGGAGGAAGAAGCCATAATTGGATAGTAATCAGTTTTTCCGAAAGAATGTAGTTTGAGTAATGTTCACTAATTTGTGAGGGATGAGTATGGGAGTTGATAAAGTGAGGGGAAAAAATGCAGGCTTTATTTTGAAAATGATTCACGGGTTCATAGTTTTGTTTCCTATCAACTTTTGTTTGATTTAGGAGTTTATAGGATCCTGTGTAGTTTTGTTTTGACTTGATAGTTTTGACGTTGAGATGACATATATCATTCCTGATAGCTGATTGGTGCCGTACATCTTTCCTTTGTGGCAGTGGGGACTCACGCTGGGTGTCTAATGGTGCTTGGTGGTTAGCCCTGTGATAAAAACAAAGTTCAGCAGAGGGGGTCAAAAATTGTACATTACCTATGTCAGGATTGGTGTTGTTGATGTGTAGTGCGACTTTCGTTTGACTAGGAATGTAACAATGCCTTAAGAGATGTTGGTCTCCTATTTGGCGTTGATTGTTTCCTCGAGTCAGATGATAAGCTTTGTAGCACTGTGTGTGGTTTTTGTTAAGCCAGATATTCCGATTGCAGCTGAAACCTCTAATCCAGTCTATGCCTGTGAAAAAATTTGTCTCGCGACTTGTGCTTGCATAAGTTTGGTTGTGGTCCAAAGTATAATGGCCGTAGTTTGAAGAAAGTGGTTTGTGATTCAGATAGCTGTGGAGCTGCACTGTCTTTCTGTGTAGATACGGATCTTTATCAGGGTAATGGACCGAATTCCAAGTATTTTGTGTCATACCCAATACTCGACCCAAAATAACTTGTGTCTTACCCGAGACCCGACCCGAAGTGGTGAAAAGATTGTAACTGCCAAATGTTAACTGCCACTCCGCATGAGCCAATGAAATGTTATTGTAGGTGCAGAACCAATTCAAGTAGGTTGTAGTCTTGCCAATACGCAATTGCAACTGACCAAAATCTCTAGGACCGATTTTCTTAGAGATCAGAGGAGTGAATGAAACGGTTAACAATTGCGAAGTGGAGTCTGTTACTCTTCCCAGCCATATTATAAACAAGAGAAAGAGAAATCTTTTCAGTTTCTTATTCAGTTTATTTCGATCAGAGCCACGGAGAGGAGCAATTTTTAGAATCATAGAAAAACTCAAAGGACGCCGCGAGTGTTGTATTGCGAGGGAGATATAGTGGAGGAGACCCCAGAAATATTGATGGAGCATACACTGGACTGGTATAATCCTCATATACCCATTTCGAGTCTGCCATATGGAATTGCTTTCCCCAATGGAAGAGAGGCTATGAACTACACCAGCAACTTCAACTGGCACTGGAATAATTTGCGCTATAATCGAAGAGTAAAATTGGAATAGATGTAAGATCAAATTCCTCCTGGCCATGGCCAAATTGTGAAAAGGCCTAGATTTAATCTGCCTTTTTGCCAGGTAATTTTCTGTGACATGCAAGTTCAACATAACTTTTAATCTCTTCTCATAGTAAGGATTGCTAAAAAAATGTTCGGTTCTAACAACGGTGGAAGGGGGGGGGGGG